>NW_026889785.1:3192500-3567500 GCF_033153115.1 Saccostrea echinata
CTTTAAACACTTCACCCTCCCGAGATTCTACAGACTGAGATGTCGAAAGGCGTGAACCAGGCTCTACCAAAATAGATGATCTAGCAATTGGGGTTGACGTTGGAACCCCAGCATCGTTTGCCATGCAAATAGCAACATGTACCAGGAGACGAATGTTATCGATTTCCCTTTGCTTTCTAACTAGACTCAACACCACCTTCGCTTCCTCCCCTGTGAGGCTTTTGAATTCATTCTCTAGTTCCCCCAAGGAATATCTACTGAGGGGATGTTCCTTTTTCAATCTTGCCAATTCCCTCTCATCCTGAATCTCCACATCCTTTAACCTCAATGCTAGGGGTAGCAGATTCTTGCCAAGCAGTGAGTGTTTCTGCTTAAGAACTATCGACATCTAGTAAATAGATACGCAATGTAGTTAAATTTAATACCACATTATAAAACATGAAATAAAAATATCTACAAACCAACCATAATGCGCAAATTATAAACCAACTCAATGAAATTCATGCACACAGCAAAAACTGAGCCATACATTCAAAATATATTGAATCACCCTCTAAATATATCATTAAAATGAAATTAAATAAGATAATTATCCAATTATCGTAAATAAGTATACACAATATATAACTATGACAAGCTTGCCTAACCTCAAATCCTCTACACTACACATACATTTAGTGCACATTACCAGAATACAAAATATTATACTAATTTACTCCCAAAATAATACTAAGTGGTATAAACAAAACCCAAGACAAACTTGCTACAATTACAAAATGCACTAGAATCCACTAGATGCACAATCAAATGCAAGAAAAAATTTATAAAGAACACATTTCTCTAAATTACAGATGACTCTCGATCTCTCGAAGTTCAAGGAACCGCAAGAAAAGTTCGAGAGATCGAGGAGTTCGAGAGATAGAAAGTGAATAAAATCCGGAATTTTCAGTCCTGATCATCATTGTTCTACTATTATAAATACCGGAAGTATATGTTGATAATGTCATTGCACGTTTTCATTTGTTTTTACAGGTAATTCATTTGATTTCAACAACAATGATCGTATTTTGAACAAGAGGCCCAAGGGCCTTAACGGTCACCTGAGTATAATACAACAATTTAGAGGATCCATAGAGTATAAAATGAACTGAAAGGTGAAGCTTTGTTGCCCAAAAGCAAGAAAAATAGAGTGATCAGGATCAAAAAAATAATTAGTCTAGCATTCATTCACAGTTCATAAATTAGGTTCTAATCTGTTCCTCATTTAACACTTTCACCATACAGTAAATTAACAAAATATCACTGCTTCTGTACCATCTTAATTCCTTGTTGAAATCTCTTACATTGGCCTCTCTTGATCTTTGATGAACATTTAATAAGACAAGTTATTTTTGTCTCATTTTTATTTATCTATTACTTACAAGTCTACCTGATCATTAAAACTATGAAAGTACTTTTTGTATTATACAATAAAAATTCTTGCATAATTCTCTTATTCTATTAACCTTTCAAGTACATTATTTACAGTGATTAATTATCAAAAGTAAATGGCAAAGGGGAATAACTCCTCTCGGTAGATTACAAATTAATAGTGCCCTAGCTAGGACCAGAACACTTGACTAAATGGTCCAGCTGTTCAAATATCTGGTAAAAATACCCTTCCTTATTAAAACTTTTACTCTTTTTGCCTCTGATATGCCCAGGTGCAGAGAAGATTTTTAAAGAAATAATGCATTTTTACTACAGATTCACTATATTATCAATAGACCCCCCCCCCCCCTTCATCAAGAAACATCAGAGCCTCTCACCCTGGGACCAAAAGTTTGCACATCATAAGTAATCACTTTGTTTATCTGCTTAACACTGAGGAGCAGACAGGATTATTTAATAGAAATAATGCATTTTCACTATATTATCAAGAGCCCCACCCTTGCACCAGCACATCTGACCCAGGGGTCATGCAATTCACTACTCTGGAAGAAGCACTCTTGCTCATCATAACTATACACTAGCTTCTTTGCTTTTTAACCAGAAGCAGAAAAGAATGTTTTCAGAAAAAAATTGCTTTTTCACTATATAATCAATAGAGCCGCCCCCCCCCCCCCTTTTTCACCAGAACCCTTGACCCTGGGGCCATGAAATTCACAAGTTTGGAAGAGGCATCCTTGCATATCATAACAATGTACTTAGTTTGTTTAAATAATACCCAGGGGCAGAGAAGAAGAGTTTTAAAGAAATAATTCACCTTCACTCTAGGATCTATATGGCCCCACCCTAGCACCAGAACCCCTGTCCCTGGGGCCATGAATTTCACAATTTTGGAAGAGGCATCCTTGCTTATCATAACAATGTACTTAATTTGTTTAAATAATACCAAGGAGCAGAGAAGAAGATTTTTAAAGCATTAATGCATTTTCACTATATAATAAATAGAGCCATGAAATTCACAATTTTGGAAGAGGCATCCTTGCTTATCATAACTATGTATTTAATTTGTTTCAATAATACCCAGGAGTAGAGAAGATTTTCACAGAAATAATGCACTTTCACTATATGATCTATATAGCCCCGCCCTAGCACCAGAACCCCTGACCCTGGGGCCATGAATTTCACAATTTTGGTAGAGTCACTCTTGCTTATCATAACTATGTATTCAATTTGTTTCAATAATACCCAGGAGCTGAGAAGAAGATTTTCAAAGAAATAATGCACTTTCACTATATGATCTATATAGCCCCGCCCTAGCACCAGAACCCCTGACCCCGGGGCCATGAATTTCACAATTTAGGTAGAGGGCTCAATGCTTATTACAATCATGTGAACAGTTCGACTGCTTGATGTCGAGGAGTAAAGAAGAAGATTTTTAAAGATTGCATTAATTTTGGTGGTTTTAGCCCCACCCCTCAGGCCCCAGGGGGGCAGGGACCATGAAATTCACAATTTTTGTCCCCCTTCACCCACAGATGCTATATGCCAAAATTGGTTGAAATTGGTTGAGCGGTTTCAGAGAAGAAGCTGAAAATGTTTAAATGTTAACGCACGACGCACGATGGACGACGCACGACGACGGACAAAAACGGATAGCAATAGGTCACCTGAGTGACTCAGGTGACCTAATAAATAAAACGATATCTTTTAAGTTTCAATATTTATTTGTTCTCATTTCATGATTACATGAAACCTGAATAACAATCGTCGGTGTGGCTACCCCACAGGCTTGATCGGGTCCTTCACCATACTTCTCGTATTAAATCGGTATTTAATTCTTGAGATAGGATTTCTTGTGCAATGTTTGTCACACTGGGATTATGTAGACTCTAATAAAACTTTATAATCTACGGAAAATTATTGACACGTCTCTTAAATTATTTTCTAAAAATTATCGTCTTGCTGTCAAGTCAAAATAGGTTGTGAAGCAATTCTTTATAATTTACCAATTATAGTAGTCAAGGCCGTACGTATAGGTCATTTTTTTCCCCGCCAAATTTGGTGTAACATAGGGAATTGGAGGGAAGGGGTTAAATCCGATACCCCCCGGGGAAATATATGGGTACGGTTTAAAGGGGTCAGTGAAAACGTTTGATACCCCTGGAAATTCCTAAGGGTGCGACCATTTCCCGCCATTTACCCATACAGTATTATTTTGGGTAGTTTTTGTTAGCCTGGAATAATTAGATTATTTTTTGTGCCAATATGTTAATTTGCTGTCACTATAGAAAACGAGTATCGCACGAGAGAACTTTTATCCTTGGAAGTAGATGAAATTTATGAGGGATGGGGAATAAAATGGGGGCTGCTTATATGAAAAGTTTACTTAGTTAATCACCCCCCTACAACGGAACAATTTCCGCTATTGGTTGCAATAAATTATTCAAGGGAGTGATATTTTTTTTTTACTATGTTGAAGCGTGTGATGTCATCTTATATAGTGACTTTAATAATTCCGTTAATAAAACAGTGTTAAAAACTTTAAATTATTATTAACTTATTATCAAATTAATAGCACAAATAATACAAAAATCATGTTAAAATAAAAATCCAGTTAAAATTATAAAAATTTAAAATTATGTTGCTAATTTTAAAATCAATTTTTGATACAATTTCTTTTATTCTGAATTGAATGCATTAAGTATTATTTGAGAGATGCTTTTGATATGATCACAATTAACTCCCTTTAAATACCACGTCATCATTGCCTGTAAACTGTGATTGACTGTGAACTCTAAATTTGTTATGATATCCATAGGCCACGTCATCAGTGACTGTAGACTCCCTCGACTTTAAAAAAAAGCGTTATTGCTTATCACGTGGTATGCCGTAAACAATGAAGTCAAAGAATTTTCACAGTCACTTGGGTCAGCTATAAAAAGACGAGATTTCTGGAGACACTTAAAGGTGCGCGTTCAGAAATAGATAAGGGAGGACCTTTGTCAGACGAATTAAGCAGTGCGCGCCACTGAACCGTGGCAAGTGCATTTTTTGAAAGACTGGATTTAATAATGTGACGGACGATATAAACATTGAGAAGGTTCTTGTTCCTAATAAGACATGAAACAAAAATTATTCATAGAATTTTTATATGCTTTTCAGGTCACATATACAACGTATAGAACAATTATGATAAAAGATTACATAAAATGAAAGCAAGAATAAGATCACATTTCTGTATAGTACAATAAGTAAGTTAGATTTTTAGACTTCATTTTTTTTTCAAAATGTGAAAAAATACAGCATACATATTTATTTTTCAGTTTATTTTCTACTTGTCATACCTTCAAACCATTTCGTTTACACAGTTCTCCCACAGACGACCTAAGCCAATTAGGTGAAAATAACAGAGACCAAAATATCCTGGTTTATAGTATAAAGAAAAGAAAAATGGACCCTTGAACAACCCTAACAGAAAAGTACTATAGTATACGAGAGTTAACTATAGAAAATTAAAGTTTTTTTTTTATCTAGTTGATCAAAGTATTTTTACTATGTATTCAAATTGTCATTTTGTTTGTAATTCCTACAAGCAATTATCTTAAATTGAAAAGAAATATTACTTGTATATTTACATATTATTTAAAAGAAATACTTCCCTGGTAATATGTTAAGAAATATTTAGTCTTTAAACCTTGATTGATTGTTTGTTGTTTAATGTCCCTCTCAAGAATTTTTTCACTCATATGGAGACGCCACCACTTAACGATGGAGGGCTACAAATTCTGACCTATACTCGGCACTTACGGCCATTGAACAGTGAGGGCTCTTTTTCCTGCCAGCACCTACTGCGACACGGGACCTCGGTTTATACGGTCTTCATGTCCCACAGTGGGATTTGAACCCGCGACGTAAATTTCAACTCCTTACTTCGCGACTCTTGAGCAAACGGTCTAATCACTACGCCACGCGGGCGACTTTAAAACCTTGAAAAAGTACTAAAGTAAAGTAAAAAAGTATTTCCAATAATTTTTTGCTAGGGAATACAGAGTTTGTGAACAATTCTCAGTGCATTAACGATTCTCAGAGTAGAGACTTTGCAAAGAATCTTGTTATGAGAGAACTACTTACAACACTGCTTTACAAGTTTGATGATAAAGCAGAGCACTAAATTTCTTGAAAATATACCTTTCAGAATGTAGCTGCTGAGATAGATGCTTCACCGGCAGAAGAACTTGACCTGTTACTCCGCTGGACAGGAGACGAGTCGTCAAAGCAAGTTCAAAGCCTGAAAGTGGCTGATGCAGGAAGACCTGTTGTGACAGCTCGACAGATTTTGGAAGCATTTGGACAGTCGTTATGGCTCATCCGAAATGTCGAAGTTGCACTAAAGAAGAAACTCAATTCTTTTCCTAGGATGACGGGGAAGGACAGAGGCAAGATGTTTGAACTATCTGACACTCCGTCTGAGACGAGGGCCTGGAAGGGGAAACCTTAATATGCAGCTCTTTTGAGTCTATATGACATTTCCATGGGAATACTCCCTGCCAAATTGCCACTCTGAATACAAAATAAATGGCGGGAGTTCTTAATAATATTATAAACAAATGCTGAGCCTGCAGAAATAACCATCTGAAACATATAAAATCTGTGAATAAAGATTGATTGTATGTTGTTTAACGTCCCATTCGAGAATTTTTCACTCATATAGAGACGTAACCATATACCGGTGAAGGGCTTCAAATTTTGACCTTTACTTGGTACTAAGGGCCATTGAGCAGTGAGGGATCTCTATCGTGCCAACGCCCGCCGCGACACGGGGCCTTCTCAAGAGACTTCAGTCTGTCTCTTCCGCGCAATTGTCAGTCTTCACCATCCATTTCGGAATATCGATGTATTTTCATAATACTTAAATTTCGGGTTTTGTGGTTACTGTTTTTCATACATTGTCAAAGTACATTGCCATGAGCTCGAAAACATGTATAAATGCTAATTATAAAAAGCCTGCCTCTCTAAATTCAAAAGACATAAGTTAAATGTAACCCTCTACAGTATATTTTGCAAAGTAAGTCAAAGGTCAAGCAGAGTGTCTTCAATCTTATACATATGAAATTATTAATTATCAAAAATTGAGATTGAACTAAATTTAATCTTAAGTTATATATAGTATTAATCTGCGCAGTACAGTTAAGGTGTCCAATGGAAATAATACCAATAAAAAATACATTCTTAATCGCCACTATTTTACACACTGAATTGTTGACAGGTATTTCCGTTATTTCCCGATCATGACAAGGAGCATACGGCAGTTATGACCGGTCGGCAGGGGATGCTCACTCCTCCATGGCACCTTATCCCACCTCTGATGTTTTAGAGGTCCTTGTTTGCTCTGCTTTTTATTTGTATTGTTTAATGGACTTTTGAGCTTGAATACTGTTTAATATCTCCATATATTTTATCCATGTCACTTCCCTCGTCTTCGTTTTTACCAGCAACACATAAGTGAAAAAAAAAACACGAGTCAATACCACATCTCCAAACTTCAGAAAAAGACCAAAATCATTATCGCCATTGATTTCCCTAAACTCCAGTTTAAATTCTTCACTGAATTTGTCAAATCAGCTTTTCAGTAATCGAGGATGACGAGGGAGTGGAAAGTAACCAGGATGAGTGGGACAGACCAGTGTTAAAGAACCTTCCAAAGCGCCAAATCTATCTATTGACGCCGCGTACAAATTTTTTACCAAATGGACATCAATGGACTTTGTAAACAACATATCACCTGGGCTTAAAGAAAAGGTGTTTGTACTTGTACAGAGGACCGGATTCCCAGACGATTGTGGAGAGTGGGGGCGTACTGGACAATGGTAAATTCTACTTTTACAGAAAATGACGATAAACTGAAGACAGTGGTCGTTAAGGAAAACCGTCTGTGTGTTGAGAAAAACGTCCAAAACCAAAGACATTACGTTCCTGATGAATACAGTGTTGTGAAGTGCCATAGATCGAACTAAAAAAATAAGGACTGCTGAGGATAACAAAAGGAGGATAACCATATTTACTAAATTACCACCTTATCACCAGGACAGAGAAAAAATTGCAATCGTCGAATACCGGGGCTCATATAAGATTCCCCAAGGAAACAGCACAAGAACATCTGTGCCCTATTTGCGTACTGATCCAGCCATTGTCCAAGAGGCTGCAGGAATTACCAAAAACCTCTAAAGACCAGTCGCCAGATGATGTTGGTTGATTTAATCCATGCCAAACAAATCAGGGATAGAGTATATAGATACACTAAAAAGACAGACAGCGGCCAACATAAACTCCACAACATTGCTCATGAGATACTTTGAAATCTTTCAACGCCAACAAAACCACCAAGCGTAATTTTGTATTTTGGGACTTGAAGACAAACTGCATGGAGAGAAATGGACGTTTAAATGATATATACAGAACTGTCAATCTTTGGCCTTGTTTCGTAACAACCAAAACATACAGTCGCCTGCGTGGCGCAGTGGTAAGAGCGTCTGCTCTAGAGTCGCGAAGTAAAAAGAGTTGATCCTTATGTCGCGGGTTCGAATCCCACTGTGGGACGTAGAGACCGGACCTTTGGATGAGACTGTATAAACCGAGGTCGGGTGTCGCAGTAGGTGCTGGCACAAAAAAGATCCCTCACTGCTCAATGGCCCTGAGTGCCGAGTATAGGTCAAAATTTGTAGCTCTCCACCGGCACATATGAGTGAAAAATTCTTAAGAGGGACTTTAAACAACAAACAAACAAAAAACAAAACATACAAAAATGAGAAAATTTTAAAACGCGAGGCGCTTCAAAATCCACTTTTCCTCAGATCACGTGTATACATATGTGATGATTTGAAAGAAACTGAAAATTGACATTCACATATGTATACACGTGGTCAAACTTCATTTACTGGATGGCTATTTGTCAACACTTCCATGTACATGAACAACCTTGTCCCAGGAATGAATTTTGCCCTGAGGTAACAGTTTTCATTCCAATGAAATGTGCCCCTTTCTCTTAACAAGCCTGACAGTAGAAACTAAAAAAAGGTATTTATTGCATTTGACAGAATTAATGGGTATGCTATTTCTATTAGTTCAATAATTGTTTACTACTAGGCTGATAATTTTTCGGTCAAAATACCACTGACTTCACCATACCATTTAATTAAATGAACGTCATAATAAATATACTTTATACATACTTTGGAAAGTTATATCAATGTGTTAATTCTAGCTGAGTGACTCTCGGGTGACCTAAAAAGACACAGCAGACAAAATGAAAGCTGGGAAATATTAAAAAAATCATCAATAGCACTTATCATGAAGTCTTCGGACGTGAGCTGAAAGCTGACTGTATGGTATGTGTTTTAAAAAAACAACCAGAAACATCGAGTCTTAAAAATATTCATTTTACTGGGTTTATTTTAAACTCTTTAAATTTTTCGCAAAAAGTTTCGTTCGACATTATTTCATACCCTACAAAATTAAGAAGTTAATTTTCGTAAAGACTCATTCGTAAAATGAATATGACTTTTAAAGACTAAGCATTTTGAACGCCTTTCTCATCAATTTTGTTTTAAAAGTTATATAGATAATAATTATAAATATATATAAACCTTTTTTTAAAATTCGCTCAATAACAATTATTACGAAACGATTAACAATAAATTCAGTGAGACCTTTACCCATTTCACATTTTTCATATAGATCATGGAGACGTTTCTTGTACTTAGCGAGGCTGAATAAAAAACGGTACAAGACTTTTTCGAGCCCAAGCTTTACTCCATGTCGGAGGCCTCCGCCCTGCCAAATGGCACAAGACTTTCATTTGCTCCCGTACAAGTGAAAAGTGTAAGTTAATCTCTCTCTCTCTGAAATATGTGTATAATACAGGTTTTCAAAATTTAGGTCGGAGATATCACGTTAGTGTCTAGTGGGTCGAAAAGAAGAGAAGTCCAAATATGCATGGGAGGAAGAACAGCCCTCCTTACCCCCTGGTGTATTATTTCTCTCTGCTGGACGTTCATACATAGAAGATTGACCGTCCATAACCAAAGGAATATAGCCGATGTCAAAATTTTAACCGGCCATATTGTGTATTCTATTTATTGAGCGTAAAAATCTATTCATTATATTTTTTCTTACGATAAGCTTTACGAGTTCTATTGACCATTGACACCTAAGACGTTTCAGTACCACGTGACCCTATCTAATTAGTGGAGATTTTTACCTCGAGGACCCCATTTTACGGGCCTTTTCTCGTCAAATTGCGGCCGTTTTCAACATTATTTAAAAAATTAAACGATAATTATATGTTTCAAGAATATAATAGCGTTTCATTTTTAAGAAATTTAGATACGTGATAAAAACCCTTTAAGGTATGTCACTCGTCAGCTTTTTAGAAAAGTTCAGTCAGAACCTTTAACTTCAAAACTATTTATTACAATTCAATTTTTATAACATATTTAAATGAAACACTGCAAATTATTCAACATTCAATTTAAAAACTGCTCTCAAATTTATAAAGAAGCAAGATTTATGAGGGACTTTTTTCTTGTGGTGGAAGGATATTTTGAAGAAAATTCTTCAAATCTACACATTTGTCAAATTTATTATCTTGGAACTTAAGCCCCTCATACTTTTACTTAGAGAATATTTTCCGTTATGATATGCTAGGAATATTAAATATAGGTCCCAACTTATATTTTTAGAACAAATTTTACACACTCACTGAACAGACTTTGTCAAGAAATGAAGATATATTAAAGACGTCAAGATAAAATTTACACTGTTTTTTGCCTGAAAATCACACATTTTGACCAATATCTCAAAAATTTACATCACTGACCCCAACTTTCATTATTTTAAACAACACGATACTTCCAATCTGTCTGCACTTAAGTCATAAAAAGTTTGATAAAAGTAAATATTTTATTGCCTCTTTAGATTTTTATACCCCAAACATGATACTTTTTTTAGTGCAAAAAGGTCACACAATAATTTATGCACATTATTTTGTATGATTTGTTCAATTATAAATATTATTCAAAGTATTTTACGTAAAATAAGATTATATTTATTGCCATAATTACATCTGATTAAATATGATAAAGAGTAAAGTAATTAACCACAGTTACAGTTTAAGTGCAAAAAGGTCAACTTAATTGTACCGTAGCTCAGTCCATTGTCTTTGCAATTTTGAGTCATGCTATATGAGTACTTATCTAAAATATACTTCTCAAAAAATCCTTGATATAACAAATTTCACGAGTGACATACCTTAAAATATGTTATTAGGATAAATTTATATGTAATTTAACCCTTATTCTCAATTAGACTAAAATAAAGTACATGTATTAAAATTGTTTCAGTTGAAAGAGTCCTTAGATGCAATCAAATATATAGTATTATTCAAGAAATTAATATTGTACAGGACAATAATGTAATTTTGCTTCAATCAAAGCTTATATATAGTTCTTCCTTCGCAAATATGAACAACAGAAGTTTATGTGTTCTTTTTTCCGTCGTTGAAATAGTTAATTACAATTTTGCAACAAAAATTTCCGACATCAAAGTTGCAGCTCGTATTGCTTTAAAAGACAAACAACACCAAGTCCGACTTGTACTTTCCATTCTTTCTTTTTTTTTTTTTTGGCATGATTGAAGCGCTGGCTGCAATTTGAAAAGGAGACATATATTAACATTTGCCTATTTTGTAACCAGTATTTTTTTGTTGTTTAAAGCAACATAATTTTGAAAATCAGTGTACTAATTTGAAGAATTTGCCATGTATTTTGAAATTAAAATTTTTAAAATTTGGGTTTATAAAGTTGAGTTATTTCTTAGGAAAGGAATTTAAATAAAACGTTGCAAAAAATGTTGACTTCAAACGATTCATTTCATCCTTGACATTTGAACAAATGCTAATTGTTTTTTGCATTGAATTCCACGATATAGAGGTTGGAGAAGTTCTTAATACGACTTAAACCAACATAATAAATGTGATCATTTTTTCTGCTACCGAAATGTAGCACAGCACTATTCATAGTTGACCCTTGAGCTTTATGTATGGTCTTTGCTGCAGTCATCTGTAGGGGAAATTGCCTTCTAACAAAATTGTAGGATTTGTAATGCTGAATGTTAAAACATCCTGTTACCTCCAGTATTGGTGTCCAAGACTGGGGAATGTCTGCCTTAGATAGATTTGAATATTTTTCGCCACTGACAGCCTGATGAAGAATTTTCAAGCTCAACCCATACAATACTGGCACGCTGTGATGAGAAGACGCGGTAATCAAAGATATTTTTTAACAGGAGTCTCCATTTGTTAATCCATCTTCTACGCTTACATTTAAGCACAATTAAATGGTGGTCCAATAGCAAGATGGAGTCCCATGGTTTTTCCTGTCCAGTCCTAAACTAGACTGCTGATATTCTTGTTTCATCAACTTGTTTGTCTATTATTTACCTCGTCAAACAAATTCAACTTGCAAACTTCAGACTTTAGAAATAATATATCCCATTGTCAGCATCAACACGAGTCTGTGAGATTGTGTAGATTAAAACAATATACAGTTTAAACTTTTTTAAAATTCTAATTGGCGGCTTCATCTGAAGGCAGGCATTATTACAAGTGTTGTTAAAGATACATATATTTTATTGCGCGAAAAGACATATCAAGATAAAGGTTGGATACCAGCGGGACACATATAAATGATAAAATATAACGTTATTTTCAATCTTGGCGGACATAATGTGATGATTTTTTCGGAAAGGCGGACATTTCGTGGCGGCGGACATAGTGTGACGGCGGAAAAAACGTGACTGAACAATATGTATAACACAGTGCAAAAGTGGCAAATCGGCGCCCGTCAAACTCTATTTGGCATAAAACCCATGTTTTACCATATAAACCATCACTTACAGCGTTCAAAACTACTCTTGTTACAGGTAAATCTCACCTGTCAGGTGAGATAATCCCCTTTGAAAAGAAAATTCCCTTGGAAAAAATAAAGTTCCCATAGGAAAAATAAAATTCCTGAGATATATTATCAAAATCCTGCAGGATTTCATTATTCCTTGCAGGGTATTTAAGAAATCCTGCAGGAAGTTAATTTACTATGGGAGAATTTATTATCCTTTAGGATTTTAATTCCCTATAGGAGAGAGAGAAGATCCCTTTGGAAAAATATTTCCCTTATGATTTCATAAATTCATGTAGGATTTTATTTTCAATTAGAAATTCCTGTAGGATATTTTTGAATGACATTGTTTTGAGGAAGCCATATGGTTACCTTTACAGTTCCTACGTTTAGGTTACTTTTGTCATCATGTTCCTCTTCATCATACCTGAAACATATTTCTGTGCCTTTATATATATTTTGTCCATGCCCAGATTGAAGGCATTGGAAACACGGAAGCGAATTTGGGACGAACAATAGATGGATGATTTTTTTGCAGCTGTTAGAATTGACAAATTCAGTGGTTTTTATAATTCTGGGTACAAGTTTCAAATATTATGTAGGATTGAAGTATAATGAGTTTGTTTATAGATAAAAATTGACACAGAGTATTTTTTTGAGATTTTGTCCATTCTATATAAACACAATTGAAAAGATAAGTGTTGATATGATGCCACAATTTTTTGATATTTTGTAAGGGAGGGGGAGGGGGGTTATTTTATCCTGTTCAGATGGGTCTTCAAAAAAAAAAGTCCAGGAATGGACGAATGTCAAGAGTACACTAAGGAAAGTAAGACCAATAAAGGTGTAATACACTGCAGGAAGTGGGACAGTATTGAAAGAAAGTATAACAAGAGGCCCATGGGCTATATCGCTCACCTGATTACTGTTAGTAGGAAAAAGAAAAAAAAATCAATCCAGTATTAAAAAGCTTAAATTCATAATTGTTCCCTACCTATTCCTAAAAGGGGGTGGGTGGGTTATGATTTGAATTAACTTGAATCTATACTAACCAAGGATGCTTACATATTTACTTCACTTACTGTGGTTTTTTTCCCTCTAATTTTGAACTTTCCATATGAGTGAAAAGTTCTCGAGAGGGACGTTAAACAACAAACAAAAACTTGACTTTGTAAGGCAAAAAAACTTGTTTTAAATTGTAAGAAATAAATGTCAGAAGTTGCTCAAGTTCTAAGAACTTAAATAAAAAGAGTACCGCAAGGCGGAGCATTCCCTCAAAAAGAGCATATCGACTTGATGCAAACTACGTCAATTCCGTTTCAAACAGCACTAACTCATTCGCCGACAAACACACACGATTGCATTACTATATCTCCTCAAACTATGTTGCGAGGGATTATAGATGAAAGTTCCACTATAAATCTTCTGAATTCTTTTGTGCACCGAATGCTTTATTTGAAAAACTGCTTTGTTTACATTTTAAATATGTTAACTTTTAAACAGACATTTGTTTCATTGTAGGATGGCACACAAATTCTTTCCTGTAGCCGACCCATCCCATACTCAGCAAGCATAACGGTAAAACTTGTTGGAGTAGGACATTCGGCCAAGTTTTACAGATGTAAATGGACAGACTGGTGACATTCTTAATTTCAGTATTGCAGATGAATCAGGAGCAACGCTTGCAGCCCTAACCGACAAAACTAAGCATTGCAGAATTGTCGAAGGAAAGACTCTTCATGTTCGTGAATTTGTCGAGAAAAGTGATAAAATCGCCATATCGCAATATAATGGTCGCCCGCGTGGCGCAGTGGGTAGAGCGTCTGCTCTAGAGTCGCAAAGCAAGAAGTTGATCCTTAAGTCGCGGGTTCGAATCCCACTATGGGACGAGGAGACCGGTCCTTCGAACGAGACCGTATAAACCGAAGTCCCGTGTCGCAGTAGGTGCTGGCACGAAAAAGATCCCTCACTGCTCAATGGCCCTGAGTGCCGAGTATAGGTCAAAATTTTTAGCTTTCCGCCAGCAAGTGGTGGCGTCTCCATATGAGTGAAAAATTCTCGAGAAGGACGTTAAACAACATACAAACAAATCCTCCATAATGGAAAGGCAAAGATTGAAAATCCCTGAAGCAATTACCTAAATGGCAATCAAGCTGAACCTGCCTACATCCCCAGTTAAGAAAGTAGTGGATGCAATAGAAATGCCACTCAAGAGCATATTCACAGTAAAAGGACAAGTGACAAAGGAAGGTTATGACAAGCATTTGAACATAACTTATCTCACAGAACATTTTTTGTTAAATATTGAAATAACAAAATATACCAAACACAAATTAAAATATATACATAATTAATTTGACATTAACAGATGTGTCTGTTGCATAGGCGTCGGAAGCAAATTGAGTGGAGTGGCTAATTGAAAGGGGGGGGGGGGGGGCTAAACTAACAAAAAAAAGATAAGCCCCAATTTTCAATGCCTATATTATGTCTATCTTTGCAAAAAAGTGGGGGGGGGGGTAAGCCCCCCCCCCCCCCGGTTCCGACGCCTATGTGTTGAAAGTGGCTCTGGTAAATGTATCAATATTCTTCGGTTACAATACCTGTTATGTCACTTCTAAAAATTGACTTAAAAACTGTCTCCTTTGTCATCTCAAAGACCTTCATATCTCAGACCTGGATTTATGGTAGTAAACCACAAGCAGTGGAGGTCATACAAGTCCGTAAGATTCAAATACAAAAAGAGAACTGATGGTGTTAAATCTACATTTTATTGCCCATAATAGTAATTAAAGCACTTTCAAACATCGTTAATAATTTATAATTTCAATTAAAGTCTGCAATTTCACAATTTAAAACTCTCTTGCCACCCTCCATTGATGATATTGACAGTTTCGAATCTTAAGTTCGACTTGTTCCAAAGTGATCCATATAATCTTAGCAGAAAAACTGTGAAAATCAAATAGATGCTGTTATTAACAATGATGTTTTTCCAACCTATCCACCTACCTACCCGGACATGTATTTGTGTAAAAAAAATTTAAGTAATCTTACAGTGGGTGAAAATTACATTATAAAGGAATGTTATAATAAAATTATGAAGAAATGTTTCAAAAAGCGAGTCAATTGACATTGCAAGAAACACTACTGAACAATAAAAAAAAATATTCCTTATTTGGAAAAAAATAGGAAAAGGAAGATTAACGTCGTTTTAAAATAATTTGTTCTGGAAAAAAAGGATCATTAAAACACTAGCTGATCGTCTCCTTTCGAGCAATCAAATTCAAACTGCCGTCTAGTTTGGAGCAGGAAAACGACGTCACTAAGTCATATAACTCTATAACAGCAAAAATGTGTATGCAGCTGAATTTGCAATAAATCATATCATCCAAGATACATCACCAGACAGGAAGATAATTGATCCCAATCTATTCCTATGCATGGAGTCTTAGAAATTAAATGTCCCAATCTGAACTACTTGACATTTGTTTACAGTTCTTACAGTCTCCTGCGTGGTGCAGTGGTTAGAGCGTCTGCTCTAGAGTCGCGATGTAAGATGGTCTTTACATCGCGAGGTCTAATCCCACTGTGGGCCGTGGAGACCGGTACTTTGGTTGAGACCGTATAAACCGAGCCTCCGTGTCGCAGTAGATGCTGGCACGAAAAAGATTCCTCACTGCTCAAAGGTCCTGATCATGAGTGCCGAGTATATTTCAAAATTTTCAGATCTCCATCGGCAAATGGTGGAGTCTCTATTCTCGACAGGGACCTTAAAGAAACAAACAAAAACCAAAAATTCCAATGGGTACCAATTGTGTCCCGTTTTAAGCAGATCTATTTTGTATTCATATGAAGCAGAATTTGTTCAAAATCTTGTACGTAAAATGAAGAAAACTCTTTCTGTGACCTTCAACTCGACATTAAAGATATATCGACGACGTATTGTCAATTTAAATGATCATTTCCATTCTTATAACGATATATATCCCGGTTAGCTTGAAATAAAAGATACCACAGAATCTGACAGATCTGTATCATATTTTGATATTTTACCAGAAAAAGACAAAAAGACGTTAATGATAATCTAACAACCAAGCTTTATGATAAACGTGATGACTTTAAACTTTCAATGGTCAACTTCTCTTACTTATGCATCAATATACCTTCGTTACCTGCATACGGGGTTTATATCTCTCAGATGATTCGAGACGCAAGAGAATGCTTGACGTATGAACAGTAAGTTATTGAAGAACAAATTGATGAAAAAAATATCAGGTCCATAAACATCTAGTATATAGAAGGCATACCCAGAAAGAGGCAAAGCTAGTTGGAAATATCCACAATAGCGGATTCTTGACTAAAACTTGAAATTTCCAAGTAACCAAATTATTTACTAGTAGAAATATTACAGTATACAACTGGAACTGTAAAAAGCCAAATGTCTTGGTTATAAGTTGCTCACTGATTATATTAATACTTAAGGACCAAGTACGCCAAACAAGAGCAGTGTACCTAACAGATGAGATGAAGGACAACAGAAAGACATGGTCATTCTCTCGCACATACAACAAAAGGTTTAACCAAACATTTCTTATTTACTCATCCATCAAGGGGGGATTCAAAATAAAATCAATTAAGGGTCCTTTACCCTATTATAAGAGAGATTTCTTTCATTTAAAGAAAAAACGATAAACTTTACCAAGTTATTTTCTACAAGGTATGCCGACACTGTGCGAGTTAAACCTTAAAGATATAAATTAAGTTTTAATATTTTTCATTGAAGCAGAAACGTCAAAGAAACGGACTATCTGTAGCGTTTGTGGTAGCCTCATACTTGGAGGAAACATATGAGGCGATTTAATTCGCGATTTAATGAGGCGAATTTATTGTAAGACACCGTCTGATTGGATAGAAAAATTATTTTATATGTATTACTTGTGTTGTCTAAGTCACAATGACATGTCAAACACATATCAATGTAGATCCGGTTGTTTCAATATTTAATGAATGATTAAAACTTCATTAAATTCATCATTTAAATGTGTCATTAAATTCCGTTGTATCAATCTTTTAATGAACAAATCGGTACATTAAAGCTTTGAACATTAAATTCGTCAACTTTAATGAAGGTAAGGGGGCTTCATTTAGTGGTCAATAAGTATGGCGGCCAGCCTTATGTTTTGCCAGCTAGGCAGACGGGGTAAAGATCGAGTTTTTAGTCAGAGATTTTCGCTGCCAAATATGGACGATCAGGAAATTCGGAAATGATATCGTTTCCGTAAAGAAAATGTTGCACGTCTCGTCGCGTTATTAGAACATGCACTGAGGCATTCCACAAATAGATCTCACGCTTTGTCGACAGAATTGCAGATATGAACATGCTCATTTCTGTTAAAAATCAATAAATGGTGAGAAATCCTATTCACTGAATCATAATATTGCATACTTGATTCTGACCATCCGGCGCGCCCGGGTAAACCGGCGATGACCGGCGACACACTTGATTCTGAGCCGGTATTGCGCATGCATCAAGCCGGGTGAGCCGATTGAGCTGGAAAAATTTGATAGGCTCGGGCGGCTTCAACATAGCATCCTTGGGGATAGTAGTGTTGAAAGTTGTTTGTTTTAAGACGTGAAGCTTTTGATCGAGGTACGCTTGTGAAATGAACATATTTTCAAAAAGTGTAGTCCTTTTCTATGCTAGATAATGTTTTACGATAGAAATACAATATTTCTATTACTTTACATGAGCCTGTTTGCTTGATTCTAAGAGCGTACCGGGGTTTCCCGGCTTGGTTCGGCTGGGCCGAATTCTATCACAATCGAGTATGCTATTTGACGTTGTCCAATGTGTGACGTCATTTCTTTCGTCATCGTGTATGAGGAGTAGAAAAGGGGAATAGATCATAATAAGTATCATCAATAAATAAATGCAGTTTGTTACAATTTTCTAATTCTGTACAGAAGCACTGATAGTTTGTTAATATACTGTATCACACTGCTCAACGCGTTATAGGCTATTCGGTTGTTATCGGGCATTCGGTGCAAGTAAAGCACAGTTTAGAAAACATAGGTGATTTTAAATTTCTTAATTCAACGATAATTGCGTACTTCAGCAAACAAAGTTTGTGATCTTAGGCAGATAAATGATAATGTATTTAAAAAAAAACAAGAATAATTAAAGTTATACACTCAATTAATCAAGTATATCTTAAGTTTCTACAAAATATTTGTAGAAAATGTAATACAATTAATATATGAAATACATGTACGCTTTGAACATCTGCAATAAAAAAAATTTTTACCCCCCACCCCCCAAAAAGTTATCTGAAGACAACCTTGCGCAGGTGCATGTGACATGATTTTTTCATATCTCAAGAAAAATGTTCTAAAAGTTAACCCACAAAACACAGTATGTAGGTCATTCCCACCCTCGGTGCAAATTATGACCTCTTTCGTCATAGCGTATAGTTCTGCATGTTCATCTCATATTTAAAATTAAATAAATATCATGAAAGCGATTTATCAAAATTAATGACATTATTTATTTGATAAACATTGAACAAAATCTTTTTAACCTAATAAAAATCATTTTAAAAAGCTTATTATATAAATGTTTTACTTAATTACTACTGATTAATTAGAATTCACTGTTACAGTATTATTTTTCAGAAATTTAGAGTTGTAAATTAAATAGAAACGGAATTACTTATGTTCAGATTTTTCTTCCCGTGCCTCTACCGAGGAAAGATCTAAGACATTTAATTAAACATTAAAACATTGCTGTCATCGGCCATAATTGAAAAAAAAAAAGACCCGCGTTTTTTTTTTTGTTCAGCAACGGCCCGTTTTAACCAAATAAGGGTATTCATAATGTCACATGACCATCTTGCACGCGCTGAGTTTCGGAGGGGGAAATCGAGCGCCATGACAGTAAACTTGTTCAACATGCGTTTGCTCGAGCGATTTTTTGCTATTTTTTTTTTTTGGTAATTTTACCAACAGTTGCTCATGCGCAGAAATGTGGAATATAGACGGTGAGCAGCCGAGTTGCTATCTGCACAGATTTGGTAGGATATTCCTGCTTAAGGATCCCAAATAGTGATGTGAGGGACGTATTTGTAGGACGTTGCGGTCAAAAAATCATTCCCTATTTTTTGCAGACATTGGCCAGTTTTGGTGGAAAGCGGTGTCATGCAAGTAAGTACTTCAGTGTTTTGTGTTTAAAGAGTCTTTATTTTTACATGAATATATATTTATATTATATAAACAAATAGACTATCTATCTATCTATCTATTTATATATATATAATATACTGTACTAAAATATTTATGCATATATGTATATACGTACAATTGATTTTGAAAGGTTAGCAAGGGTGTTTAGGTTTTTTGCCTATAGAAATCGCAATCGTAACTACGCGGCCATCTTTCCGAAATATGGGGAGGGTGATAAATCGTAGACAGAGTCCATTCTATAATTAGAGGTCGCGTCATCAGGATCACGTGACCTGGTGTACACATTGAGACAGAGTCTAATTTTAGCAAGGGAACCCTTGTTTCGGTTTACCCATAATGCAATTGCACTGGGTAAACACGTCAAGGATATAGCTAGCTTGTTTACAGAGAATCCGCATATTGTTTTCCCCCCAGGTTTGTGAAATGACATTTTATAAATATTAATGAACAGACAATGCTACAGAAATAGCAAAATTGTAACTCTTCAGTCTACCAAGTCGGAATTATTTTACAGAGCTGTATGATACGTGTACGTCTCGTCCGTTAACCCGAAAATCCTCTGACTCTAACCCCCGCTTTTATAATTTGCATGTGCACATGTCAAAACATAAAGCACATGTCAAAATGTTACAACCTTAACCCTTGTAGTAAATTAATATGATAAAAACTGACTACCCTAAGGGCCTAACCCTTGTATTATATTGTTTAAGTGCGTTTGTTATGGGGACTAGTAAACTGTTCCAACTAGAACTGTTCCATTTTTTTTCTTTTTAGGTCCTGAGGTTAGCAAGTCTGTTACAATTACAAGACCAACCACTATGCAGAAGCTCATTAAAACCACTAGTTTGAGGCCCATAGCAACTACTACTCAGAAACCCATTACAACCACTAGTTTGAGACCCATAGCAACGACTACTCGGAAACCCATTACAACCACTAGTCTGAGGCCCATAGCAACTACTACTCAGAAACCCATTACAACCACTAGTCTGAGGCCCGTAGCAACGACTACTCGGAAACCCATTACAACCACTAGTCTGAGGCCCATAGCAACGACTACTCAGAAACCCATTACAACCACTAGTCTAAGGGCCATATCAACTACTACTCGGAAACCCATTACAACCACTCAGAAGCCCGTTACAGCCACTACTTGGAAACCCGTTACAACCACTACTCGGAAGCTTGTTATTAAAACTACTAGTCGGCAGTTCCTAACATCAAGAACACCTTCAAGGCTGGTAACTAGTAAGTTGTTAGCTTTATCATAATTCAAACTACCACTAACTTTACATAATGATTCTAATCGTGTTTTAACCCTTGAACAAATGTTTTTATTTTTTTCTGGAGTTATGTCATCACATAAAATATAATTATACCCCCGCTCCGAAGGAGAGGGGAGTATACTGTTTTACCCTTGTGTGTCTGTCTGTCTGTCCGTCTGTCTGTCTGTCCGTAACAAACTTTGGTCGCAGTTTTCTCAGCAACTACTCATCAGAGGTGCTTGAAATTTTTACACACTCTTTGTTTAGGCATGCCATATGGTGGGATTCATTTTTGTACGAATTCGATGTCAACTTCCTGTTTATCCGTGCGTTTGTCCGTACCATACATAAAAAAATTTGGTCGTAGTTTTCTCAGCAACTACTCATCGCAGATGCTTGAAATTTTAGCACAATCTTTGTTTAG
Organism: Saccostrea echinata; assembly: GCF_033153115.1. Taxonomy (NCBI): domain Eukaryota; kingdom Metazoa; phylum Mollusca; class Bivalvia; order Ostreida; family Ostreidae; genus Saccostrea; species Saccostrea echinata. The sequence continues at coordinate 3,213,803 of NW_026889785.1, forward strand.
GCATGCCATATGGTGGGATTCATTTTTGTACGAATCCAATGTCAACTTCCTGTTAATCCGTGCGTCTGTCCGTATCACACATAACAAACTTTGGTCGCAGTTTTCTCAGCAACTACTCATCGCAGGTGCTTGAAATTTTAACACACTCTTTGTTTAGGCATGCCATATGGTGGGATTCATTTTTGTACTAATCCGTTGTCGACTTCCTGTTTATCCGTGCGTCTGTCCGTACCACACATAACAAACTTTGGTCGCAGTTTTCTCAGCAACTACTCATCATAGGTGCTTGAAATTTTAACACACTCTTTGTTTAGGCATGCCATATGGTGGGATTCAGTTTTGTACGAATCCGATGTCAACTTCCTGTTTATCTGTGCGTCTGTCCGTACCATACGTAACAAATTTTGGTCGTAGTTTTCTCAGCAACTACTCATTGCAGATGCTTGAAATTTTAGCACAATCTTTGTTTAGGCATGCCATATAATAGGATTCATTTTTGGAACAAATCCGATGTCAACTTCCTGTTTATCCATGCGTCTGTCCGTACCATACATAATAAATTATGGTTGTAGTTTTCTCAGCAACTACACATCGCAGATGCTTGAAATTTTTTCTTTGTTTAGGCATGCCATATGTTGGGATTCAGTTTTTACAAATCCGATGTCAATTTCCTGATTATCACTGTGTTTGTCCGAACTTGTGTATTCACATCAGAGCGGGGGTATTATTAGTGAGCATTCGCTCACAGACTTCTTGTTTGACAAAAATTCCATAATGAATGTGTAGAATTAACATAATCAGAGTTTATATTTTTTTTAGGTGAAAAGGATGAGGATGATGATCTAATCGAAGGTACATCTGGCTCAACTATCTATATTATTGTCATTTGTTCGCTTAATTTTATAGTTCTGTTTTTATTTAAAGCAAAGAAATTCGGGAATCTGTATTATAAAAATTGTAACAAAAATGTGAAAAAAAGAAAGAAGCTTAGTACATTGTTGTTTAAAAAAAAATCAAATTGTAAAGAAAAATAGTTTACCATCAAAATATGAGCTTCAAATTATAACTCCGTCTTGTAGCACTTTTGATGATGATGATTTTGATGATGAGTTTTATGAGGATGTTAACTTTAATGCTAAATTATATGCTTAATAAGAAATAGCTGAATCTGATTTTTTCATAAGTTGAATAGCTTATTATATTACATATTTAATGTTCATTAAATCATATATTGTAAGAAAAAATATTTATTTTATGTGCTCATTTTATAGGATTTCTTTCATGGGCTATCACTGTTACAATAGCACTGAAGGTGCTAATTGTCCTGCTGATCAAACTATACACAAGATTGAGACAATTAAGGTTCCCACCTACTGCAACATTATCTCCTGCAACACCACCTACTGCAACACCAACCCCTGCAACACCTGAAGCAGTACCATCCACGTCAGTCTCGTCAACACCAGCCACTATGAAACCTTTGCTTCCTCCTAAAGAACCGATTAGTAAGCGAACAAGGTTACAAATGTCAAAAAAGAAGGTGGAATTTGAACAAGAAGAAAGTAGAGTGTAAACAATACAGATTTTTATTCTTTAAAACAAAGAACACGATTTTGGCCTTATTTTATATTTTTGTCAAAACCTGAAATCACATACCTTATATCTGAAGGTGCATTTACCAAAGGGTTTTCTTTGTTTTTTTTGTTTGCTGGACATTTTTTGCACTAATTATGAACATACGAAGTGTTCTTTTTATCTTAGTGCCATTTTGTAGAAAATTTCTTAAGTAGACAGTCAAATGGTATGTTTTTCTGTGAAGTCAGAAATGTTATAAAGTTTAATTTTGTAGATTTGGTGATTGAAAATTTGTTGCTTTAAAGAATGAAAAGAAAAAAATGATTTAAGTTGTAAAGATTTTAAGTTGTCCACCTGTGAAAACAACTTATCATTTTCTTTGCTTTACTGTAAATTTGAATATATATTGTGCTTTGGGTAAATTGGTTTTTAAAGTTGACTTATTTAACTTTTCAATTTATTAAATCCCTCAGAAATTAAAAATGTCCCATATTACTGTATACATGTATGATAATGCAAATGGACTTTATTGTGTTAATAGAAATTATTTGAGGCAGGTTTATAACTGCTACCATTTAACATGTTATTTTTATGGATTAGAAATGAATTGAACAATTTAGCATATCAAGATTTTTTCACAGCATGTTGTATGTAACTCTAATTTCCTGTTTGAACATAGGTTGTGATTTTGTATGCCCCCTGTAATATAATCATTAAGATTTGTGAAAAAGTGTCTTCTTTAATGTAAGGAAAAATACATTTAATTAGACATTTTGCATTATGTTTTTGTTTGTTTTTCTTTAGAGTTATGTTATTGGTTTCCTTTTTTACCCAAGATTTTGTGGTTCAAAAATGATTTTTTTTTACAGCAAAATGGTCATAGGATGTGTGCTTTAGTCCTTTCTTTTGAAACAACGATACCATATTGATTATTAAAATTGAGATTATGAAGCCTTTTTGTATTGAGTCTCCTATAACCATTTTAAGGATGTGTACAAAAGTTCAAGTGGTTTTTCGTAATTTTTTTTGTTTGGCGTGATCTATTTTTAAGGATGTGTACTCAGGTCTAGGTGACTCTTTTGTATTGATTTTGATATAATCATTTTTGAAAAGGATATGTCTAATATACTCTATATTTTATTTATTTGTTTCGCCAATTACTTTACTGATTAAAATTTTTAAAAATCTATTTATTCTTGTTTTATTTTATAGTAACTTAGCAACTCTCTGTGATGACCAGAAAATCTATTGTTTTACCAGTGCTTGAGCTGTGAGTCGCCAATTTCGCCAATGACAAAAAAGTGGCGAAAAAAAAAGAAAAGAAAATCAGTAACAAATATAAAAAAAAAATCATGGTTGTTTAATGAAGATGATTTGTGCTGCTTAAAAGTGGCGAAACAGGATTTTGATCCAGTGAGAGAACTCGTTTTACCCATAGATAAAAATATGAAAGTAAAATATGTTAACAATAAACTTCATAAACATTTACATTTTATTTTGAGATACTTTGGTGAACTTTAGAAAAAGTTATTGTATATATGTTTTTTTTTTAAATTAGACATGGAAAACGACAGTCTTTTGAAGGAAATTCTGGACTCTTTGGATGATCAGGACACCATCAATCTTTTCGCGGAAGCAAATGGTCTTACGGGAGACACTGAGGTCAAGAAACGATTAAAGGAACTTGAATGGAATCATCACATAGATAATTTATGGGAAGAGCTTCTGTCTGACCTGGAACCTGCATCTAAGAGACAAAGACATTCACTTGACAATGACCAGCCGTCTACTAGCATTCAGTCAGGGGGTGGGGATGATAAAAGAGAGAAACCTTATTTCATCTGGAAAAGGGAAACTCGGACCTATAAAAAAATCTGGCCCGTGACACGACCTTCAAGGTAAAGTTCAATGACCAATGGAGGGGAGATAGATTAATAGATATTCATGAAAAATTACATGATATGTTCAATGATGTATTGTCAAAGGCTAGAGGACACGAAGCTGATTTGGGGCGGGTGGTGCTTAGTCACCCTAATTTAAACAACCCCATTGTCGTCCCATTACAATCGTGGGATGATCTCAATGCCGATACGGTGATGTCTGAGATTGCCATAGGTCTCTGTTTCATGAAAACCTGTAAAAAGGTAAATGCCGAGACATGGTCTCATTTAACCGGAAACGATTCTGGGGTCAGGATGGATCACGTGATTCAACACAAAACCGTTCCCAAACACTATTATGGTAATTTACTTAAAAAATCACGTAGAAAGTACCAAACAGAAATGTCGATTTGGCTTTGCGAAAAAGCAGGCGTCCCTCTTGACAGATATCTAGAGTTAAATGATATCGAACTGTTTGAGACCCTGCTTGATGTGAGTATCAATGTGGTGTCGTCCCGAGTAGGAAACAAATTTGTCCGAGTTACGAAAGAGAATACGGAACAAACACGTCTTTATTTGCATCACGTGGATTGATTGATTGTATGTTGTTTTACGTCCCATTCGAGAATTTTTTACTCATATAGAGACGCCACCATATACCGGTGAAGGACTTCAAATTTTGACCTTTGCTCGGCACTCGGGGCCATTGAACAGTGAGGGATCTTTATCGTGCCAACGCCTGCCGTGACACGGGGCCTCGGTTTTTAAGGTCTCATCCGAAGGACCCGAAGGAACAGTTGCTACCCATTATTTATCGACTTAGGTCAGTCGCGGCCGAGATTCGAACTCACGACCTCCCGATCACGAAGCGAGCGCTCTACCGACTGAGCTACCGTGAACGGTGTGTATCACGTGGAAACGGAAAACCAGAATCATTGGCATGGTATTGGAAGCATACAGGGGTTCTTCAATGCTGCTTATATTTGCCATACGTGTTTGAAACCTTACAAAAACAAATATGCACATACTTGTGCGACTTCCTGTGACGTGTGTCTGCACGATAACTGTCCCGAATCGGATTTGCATGTAGGATGTCCATCTTGCGGTCGTGTCTGTCGTTCACTAGTCTGCTTTGAAAGACACAAAGTCGGTAAAATGGTGCGGAAAGACAAGTTACCCCCTGCTTGTGAATTGTGGCATCAGTGTAAGAAATGTCGCGTTTAACTGTCAACTGCTAAACGCAACCCTAAGCTACACGTCTGTGGTGAGTGGCAGTGTTCCAGTTGTTCTGAATACCACATAGGGACACACCTTTGTTATCAAAAAGCGTGCACATCGGATCCGGAAAAAACAGAAAAGAAATTCATCTTTTATAATTTTTAGACGCGCCAGGACGACATTTTTTTAATGCGAACAAGGATATATCCCATCTTGCATTAGATGTCGAGAATGTGCTAAGAAGGAACGACAGTGTGCAAGCTGCAGACTGTGTCAAAATTGTCAGGATCCGTCTTGCGGACTGCATCAACATAAAGTCAATTTTGCAGTCTTGCAGACCTCTTGTAATGCCTGTGAAAAAAACGAATTAAACAAAGATTCTACATGTAGCGAGTGTGGTGTACGCTGTGTCAGGTGCTCTCACATGAAAAAATCAAAATTCGTCCGTTCTCCCTGTCCAGATACTTGCGGTCACCGGGAACTGATCTTTCGTGGTGAAGACGCTGCACAACGGTTTTGTACCTATTTGACCCAACCACACCTCAAAAACACGATTTTAATCGCCCATAACGCCAAAAGTTTTGACTTGTATCCCATTTTAGAGGTTCTCATTGACCGACATTCGATTCGTCCAGATAAAATCATCTACTACGGATCTAAAGTAATGTACATGCACATCGCCAACAAACTCAATCTAACGTTTTTGGATTCTTTAAATTTCCTTCCCATGAAATTAGCAAAGATCCCTGAAGCTTTTGGATTGGAATAACTCAGCAAGGGATTCTTTCCTCATTTTTTTAATACGAAAGAACATCAGACATATGTGGGTCCCTATCCGGCTCTAGAATTCTACGGATACAATTTCATGTCGTCGGGAGAGCGAAAGAAATTAGCCACGTGGCATTCAAGTAAGAGTTCTGAAGTATTTAACTTTCAAGAAGAGTCGCTCGGACGTCGACATCTTGAGAAGGGGCTGTCTAGCCTTTCGGAATACTGTTCTTCAAGCCCGACAATAGAAACTTCACACGTTCAACCCGATGGGACTATTTCAACGACGCCTTTGATTACGCCTTTGGACCCCTTTGATTACGTAACGATTGCCAGTGTTTGTATGGGTATTTATAAAACTTTATTTTTTAAACACAACCTTGAAGTAGAAATCACGAGGGACGAGACATCCACCTGGCATCAGATGGAGAACTTTGGGGGGGGTAAAAGGGGTGTGGCTTAATGGAAAATGGGTAGCCCTCAGTGATTTGGAAAAAGAGGAAAATACCGAAGTGGGAAAACGACAATTGACGAGTCCCATTGTCGTCGTACCTTCAAAGGGATACGCCAGCAAAGAGAATTATAGTAAGATCTCCATTCAGTGGTTAGAATGGCTCATGGAGCGAAGTCGACAACGAGGAACACCTGTTCATATCCTTCACGCTCTCAATGGGGGAGAGTACCACGTACCAGGCATCAACTACCGATGCGATGGTTTTGTCGAGAATCGTAAGGGGAAAGGCACCATATACGATTTTTATGGTAAGAAATTTTACTCTGTTATTATGGTCTGTTTTATTACAAAGTTTGATATTGAATTGGACCCCTTTCCCCTAACGACGGGGAGGGGTGGGGGCGGCGGCGGCGAACCTTGTGTTGAAAACTTGTTTTTGTTTACATCTTATGTGTGTTTTTGTTAGGTTGCGTGTACCACGGATGCCCAGATTGCTTTCAACAGGATCGATCTGATGTCAAGCACCCTGCAACGAACCAGACATTAGATGAACTCTTCAAGATGACCAAAAAGCGAGAACGAGAACTCGAAGAGCTTGGATACGATCTGGTTGTCGTATGGGAGCATCAGTTTCGATACCAACTGGAGAAAAACACTGATTTGCAACAATTTATCTCAACGTTGGATCTGCAAGACAGACTTGATCCACGTGAGTTTCTTTGGGGGTCGCACCAATGCCATAAAGCTACATTATAAAGCTAAAGAGGATGAAACCATTCAATATTACGATTTTACCAGTCTCAACCCTTGGACAAATATATACTGTCGTTATCCCGTGGGTCATCCGACCATTATCACTGAAGATATTAAGGACGTATCAAATTATTTCGGCCTTGCCAAAATCAAAGTGCTACCACCTAGAAAATTGTACCATCCCGTGCTTCCGTACCGATCCCAAGGAAAACTGAAATTCCTTTGTGTCGAACGTGTGCCGACGCTGAAAACCAGCATAACTGTACCTGTTCTGTAGAGGAAAGAGCCATCACGGGCACGTGGTGTACCCCCGAAATCCAAATGGCAGTGTCAAAAGGGTACCAAATTTTGAAAATGCATGAGGTCTATCATTTTGAGCAATCTTCCCAATATGACCCTTCGTCAGGTGAGGGGGGTCTCTTTGCAAAGTACGTCAATACGTTCCTTAAGATTAAACAAGAAGCCTCGGGATTTCCTCCCGAGTGTGACAGCGAAGAGTCAAAACGAGAATATATTCGAAAATACAAGGAAAAAGAGGGTATAGACTTAGAGTACGACAAAATTAAAAAAAATCCAGGTTTGTGCTGTTTAGCCAAACTCTGTCTCAATAGTTTTTGGGGGAAATTTGGTCAGAGATTAAGCATGAAGCAATCCATGTTCTTTCAAGAATCTGAATCTGATAATTTTTTTTCAAATTCCCTAAGATCCTACTAAGATCCCTCATAATTTTCACATTGTTTCCAGGGACACACTTCAATTTGAATGGAGTAATCATCCCATGATCATGCCCCCGGACCGCAAAACAAACATATTTTTGGCAAGTTTCACCACTGCGCATGCGCGCTTGCACTTATATAGTGTATAAGATCAGTTGGGGAAAAATGTTCTGTATTTCGATACAGACTGTCATTTTTAAAACACAGAAATCGGACGACTTACATTATCTGCTTATAGGAAACTATTTAGGGGAATTGACCAATGAGATCAAAGCAGAAGATAGTTATATTGTGGAATTCGTTTCGGGGGGTCCCAAAAATTATGCATACCGTACACTTTCTGGCAGGGAAGAATGTAAAGTTCGTGGGTTTACATTAAACTGGGCTAACTCAAAAGTGATCAATTTTGAAGCTATCAAGTCCTTGATCTGTACAATAAGCAAATTGAAATTATCAACCCCTGTAAAATATCAAGGGACAGTCGGAAAAGAAAATTGTTAAACCGCATGGAAACCAAACGATATCAAATGGTTTACACCAAAAGAAGAATTCTACCTAATTTAGATACGCTGCCATTTGGATTTTGTTAAAACAATAAAAAAATGTACATTGTAATACCCATTTTTATTTCAATGCTCAAATTATGAAATTTCAATGTATATGTGATCATTTAATATAATGCACGTTACATTATGTACAATAAAATTTGTTTAATTAACAGAACAGTCTTTTTTCTTCCACTATAACACTCAGTACGTAAGCCAGGGAATTTGTTTCTTGCGTCGTTTCATGGACACACCAGGTGGTTTTCCTATAGTTTGAGTTCTACTGACGTAACCAGTCCCTGTCTGTGAGGTGTCATTCATTGATTCACTCATTGTTGTATCGGTTAAAGTTTTTTCAGACATCTGTTTTGATCCTTGTCGTCATACTCGATGTCTGGTTTAACAGGCTCTTCTTTATCCTCGATTTTATTTTTAGATGTTCCTATTTTAATTTAGGCACTAGTATCATTTCTCTGGCCATTTTTGTCTACTTGATGAAAAATGGGTTTCAGTAACAGTGTTACTAATGGAAGATGTATCAATAAAATCTCCCGTTTCTGCCTCGTACTGACTTCTCTCGACCCCAGTGATCGAATGTACGATTGGTAAGGTTTCAGCTGCTTTATATACTTCTTCGTCAGAGGATAAGTTCCCGTGTAAATATTCAGAGCTATTTCACTGATCACATCGTATTGCTCATTAGTCAAAGACTTAACAATCAATTTCTGTTGAGCGCTGTTTGCACTTACAAGAAAATGTATAAATGCTCCATGCTTCCGTATTCTTCGATTCATTTTTGCAGTATGAATAAATCGTGATCAAGTACATGTATTTATACGGGTTGATAAATAACCATGTCCTCTCCAGGCAAGATGTGGGATCGAAGTTGGTATTCTTTGTTCTGGGTAGGTTCTAAACACAAATAGCCAAAATTTGGACGTGTTGCAGCTTCGTATGCTGCTTTGAAAAACGGTACACATCCTGGTAGTATTTGTGACCCAAATGTGATGATCTGGCGGGAATCGCGGTAATTCTTGAATAAAATCACATTAAGACAGTTCAGGGATATAGTCCTGGCATATTTACCAGGAGGGTACAAGTTTTGAGAGAGCATCACCGTAGTAACATTACGGTGATGAGAAGTCACCGTAAAAAGATGTACATAATCTTGCGATTGAGCAACTTGTAGCATAAGATCGTCTAATACCACTATCGTGTGGTTCACACCCTCTGCAGACCTGCCTACCCTTTTTATTGGGAGAGTGTAATTTCATTGCTCAAGTTTGTGTAATTTCAGAGGTAAAGGCGTAATCCTTTTATGTTTTCCTAGTTTGATGTTTTGGAATGGTACTATATTGTCTAAATAAACCTGTAATTGTACATTGAACAAAGCAAGCATGAATGTTTTCGTTTTTTGACAAAAAGTCGATGAATTGTAAAACTGGCCCCAAGACCATAAACTGAGAACAGACTTAAGTCAAAATTTCAAATCGATTTAACTTTTGAAATAATTTGATTATAAAATACATGTACAATTTCCATCATATGTTTGTATTGAAGCGTTATGCACAATTGCAAATTTTTAAGCTAATACGTTAAATGAAACTCAAGATATTGAAAATCAAAATTTTGACTTAAGTCTGTACTCAGTTTATGGTCTTGGGGCCTGGCCTAAATACAGTCATATCAAACTTTTACACTTACAACTTACATGCTTAATGAACGTTTGGTTAATTTCCAGCAAATGACATGATTTGGAGTTACATTTCAATGTTAATACAAATTGTACATTATTGCGTTTTGTCGTTTTTGTTTTCTTTACATTTACTTGCCTCTATGTTGTTTAAAGTAATGCAAGAATAAACTTAATTGAAAATTGAACTGACTTTACTTATTACTTTACTTATTACACATATCATTCAATAGTTTTATAATTTTTGGCATGCCACCCGTTTTAAAGGCATATTATAACTACTAAGTATTCTACGTATGTTGATTGTATCGTAAATAATCATATCGTTAAGAATCGAGACTCTCTATATTTTAGTATTATTTAACCTTCTTGTTTCATTTAGGAACGCCTTTAACTTTACTAAGATGTATTCTATGACAAATTTTTAAAAGCGTAAAATTAGTTTTCATGGCGTAACAGCGTAATTTTGTGGTAAAAAGCGGAAGAATTACGCCAAAAGCGGAAGGGTAGGCAGGTCTGCCTCTGTATATTGCTCTATATCTTCCTTGGAGGGTAATCTTGGCTGGATCCCAGCTCTCTGTAGTGAATTCTGTTAAAGCAACTGTCCAGTATCCACTCAACTGAATCTGTTTATTCAATTGAATTCGAAAACAATTGGGTTTATTGTCAAAATATTCGGAGCTGTCTGTAGACCTCAACACCATTCGATGGCTCATCTTGACTGATGATTTTTTGATAGAAGAACAGTTTTTATTTGGTGTTTTCTAGAGAACTTTCGGGAATCCACGAATTGAATTTACTAGGCCATCCGTCCCACTCTACGTACACTTCCTTTGTATTACCGCGCTTTCTCTTTTTCAACACCTTTTCCATCCTATACAGAATATCTCCCGACTTCACGACTTTTTTGAAGTTCCGATTCATAAAAAGTGCCTTCTATTGGATCATCGGCTAAATCCTTTATTTTATACACAGGTATATCAGCTCTCTTGTATCGATTAGACACTTTAAAATACTCTTCAGTCCATTTTTGCTGGTAGTCTCTTTGAAATGGATGTTTAAGCTGTGAAATACGTACGTCATCACCTATTTTGTACTTAAAAATTGGTTTAGTCCTTTTCTTTTTACTAAATGATTTGATTGTTTTTTCCATCTTGTTTTCCCCAAAGGATTCTTTTTCTTGTACTGAGATAAGAAATGAGTCTCACTTCATCTGCATTTTCCTTGGTGACAGTAACAGGTGCTTGCTCTCCAAGAGATATGTGAGGTCTCTGCTTATAACTAGTCACTAAGTCTTGTAAAAATTCAACATAACGGTATGTTCTATTTTTCAGAAAATAACGATACATAAGATTTTTCATGGTACGAATAACTCTTTCAGCATAGTTTGCTTTAGTTTCATTCTGGGTGTATATGACATGGACACCCTCCTTTTTTAAAAACGCTTTTACCCAGCGATTTTTAAATTCACTCCCTCTATCTGTTCTGAGCGTTTTGGGTTTTCGTCCTGTTTGAAAAACTGATTTTAAACCTGTGACGTTTTGATGCTGCTTATTTTTCAAAGGTACTATGAATAAAAAGCGACTGAATATATCTATCAACACTAACAAAAATTTATAACCATCGTTCTCGGAAGAAATGTTGCTGAAATCGGCTAAATCTCCATCCCACATGGAGTCAGTCGTATTCACTACAACTTTAGAGCGAGGAAATGACCGGCGGATAGGTTTCAACAAACTGTAAGGATCCTCGTTATTCAAAAATTGTCTGATTCTCATTCTTCCAATTTTATGCTTTCCATCTTTTTTTACAGCCTGATAAAGTTTCTCTGGACCTGCAAATGCACCTTGATTTCCGGGAGTATAGTAAAGCTTTCTTAAATAGTCTGTGTACTTTGCCATCCTGTACAAAACTGATTAATATTACCTCTGTGTTTTGTATTATATACCAAATCAAACACAAGGATTTTTTTAGATGTACATGTATAATTTATTATGAATTTAAAAGTATTTATTATACATATACATAAACAAGTATATATATTTGACAATTAAAACAAAATAATTTGTGTACTTTTTTTTTATTCAGTAGCACTTTTATTATGAATCACTTTCGATTGCTTGTAAGTCTTTTACGTCACCGATATTACATTCCATGGACACATCTTCCGGATTATATCCAATAGGAGTACACTCTGGACAACTTAACATTCCAAGCTGATTTAGATGGGACTCACTGAACGCACACAGTTCTGTATCATTTAATTCTGGAACATATTCTCGTACTTCGACGGCTTGTAGTAATCTGGTCAACTTGTACTTGTTCAAAGACACTCCTTTCCTGGTTGGTACAGGTTCAGGGGCATCGTCTGGCTTCCAAAAGTGTCTAATGTCTACTGAGGTATACCCAGGGTAAACAGAGACGAAGACATCCCCTCCAATATGCCATTTCATCTCTCCATCTGTATCGCCTGTATGTGTTTCATTGTTTTGCAGATAGTTGGCGATATCTGGTAGAAGAGAATCAAATTTCAGCCTTCGGCACAAAGGGAATGTCAACCCCTTCTTTGTTGCAAAATAACGACCGTTAGATTCTGTAAAGTGACGGATGTGAACATTGATATCCCCTTTGAATGGCACGGCTGTAGGGAAAAGATCGTTGAAGTCATCCAGACCGATTCTACACCGCTCTTCTTGTGAGTTGTGTTGTTCTGAAGGATAATTTTTCGGTTCCGTCTTAATAATTCGTTTTTCTGGCATCTTAACAACCAGCGACCTGGCCATGGCTAACTTTTTTTCGTACTCGGACATGTTATTATCACTGGCTGACAGAAGCTTGGATAAGTCTGTTTGGTTAGCTTTCATAAGTGCCATTCGAAGACCTGTAAAACCCTTTGGTCCTCTGCGTTGAATGATACTTATTAACTTTCTGTTACGATCAAAACTGGTCTTTTCAGCTTCGATTTGCTGCCTCATCTCGTCGGTTATAATGTTGGAGCCAAAAAGATGACCAGCTCCCGAAGAGGTCATCATTTTCTTCACCAGAGTCGTGTAGTTTGCTTTGATTATGTCTTGATGTTTCTGTTTCATCTTTGCTCGAGAGGATGATGCGTTTTCTTTGATAAAGTCAGATCATCTGATGAAAATTTTTTAAATTAACGTGTTTTATTTAACAAAATTATCACGTGATTTGGTTGACCGTAGACTTTTCACAGCTAAATAGGGGTGTCCTGTTCTTTGAAAAGTGACCGAAGACACTTCTGACTGCAGACGGGATTGACCTCTGACGTAATTGACTAGACATTTTTTTTTCTCAAAGATAATAGTAAATCCTGACTGTAGAGTGAATTAACCATAGACATTTTGATAGTATTTAGTTTATTGCCTATGTTTGAATGTAGTAAAGAGTTTCTGATATTATATTAATAATATCTTCCACAGTATCCACCATTTTCCTCAACACATAAAGCTGAATTCCATGACGTACTTTTTCTTTGTTGTGAATAAGCGAGTGAAGACTGTAGTCCATTTTTTCTGACAGTTCCTTAAATTCGTCCAATAGGTCTTTAAGATTTCTCCAGTCTGAAGCGCCCACTTTAATATTATCTCTTTTCATAATTTTGACTTGTGTTTTAAGAGCAAGTGCGCTTCTAGCACATTTCATCAGACGTGTAATGTGCATCAGCAACTCTCTTTCTTTTCGATTGGTTAAAACATTAAAAAGTTTTTTTTACAAATCTTGTTCCATTGTAATTTTGTTCTTCTTAATTGTCTTTCCATTGCCAAACCTTCTATTTTCGACAAAAGGGATGATGTCTTATACACGACGGTCCGCGTCACTCCTTTTTTTTAACATTAATTACAGTTAACCTCAGACATTTTGATGTTATTTAGTTTTTGAAGTAGGATAGGTGACAACAATATCTCGACTTGATCAATTCTTCTTTTAAAATGAACCCTGTCAACAGCATATTGCATCCATATTCCTTTTCGTTCTTCATAAGGAATAGCAATTATATGCACATGATCATTAAATTGAATTTTTTTGCATTGATTTCATTTTATTTCACAAAAGGAGTGTCTGTTCACACACACACACACACACACACAGATTAGAAATGCTAATATTCACACTTCCTTCAATATATTTATACAAATTAATTATGAATATGACGAGATGCCTAAGTCTATGCACTAATTTTGTTCATTGGGCGTCCAGTCACCCAAATACTCTTCGTGTCGCCACGTTCCATCAAGCCATAAGAAAGTCATCGTACCGTTGTAGTAACTTTCAAAAAGAGAATCGTAATAAGCGTCTTTCATGATCATGTACGGTAACGGTCGGCCATGATAGTTTTCAGGACTTCTGAGAACTCCATTGGTTCCTCCAAAGGCACGTCTTCAAGATCACATGCCCGCAAGCAAAAGGTTGCCATCTTCAGCGGATCGATTTTTGATTCCTTGGCCAGTTTCACCAGACAATGTTTCTCGTGTATAAATTTCGTTCTCAGAGAATATTGCTTTTTACAACAGTCACAGGACCGGCAATCTCCATTTTCTGCGATATACTTATCAATGATTTTTTTAACAATTGCTCCGTCCTTTAAAAAGTCTCTAAAGTTTATCTCATCATTGCAAAGAATATCCTCACTGCTCCCATAGTCATCCATTTTCTTGTTTTATAAAGAATTATGATAAAGTTTAGTCTCTTCTTATAAAAATCGCCAGACGGCTTTGGGAGTGGTTGATGACTCTTGAATTTTGGAAAGTGACTTCAGACGGACTAAACGGAATATGACCTCAGACGAACCCATTATTATGTGACCCAGACGGCTGTGCGATGGGATGGTTGACCCCAGACGGATGACCTCAAACGGACCCATATATCAGAGTGACCGGTTATCAAAGTGCCCACAAGGTTACCTATATATTAAGGTGACCTCATTAGCCTCAAGGTGACCCTGTTATCAAGGTGACCCAGGTTTTAAGGTGACCTTCACGTGACCTCATAAGCCTCAAGGTGACCCAAATTTTCAAGGTGACCTCATTTTACTGACCCCAGACTATACCCCCTACTACTGCCTTTACATGTAATTTAAACTTGGATTTTTTATTAGTGTCATTTTCACTATACAAAGGATGCAAAAATACAGAATATCATTTTTAACTCTGATTTTGAATTAATATTATACATTTTTATTATAGAATTGCTTTGTTTTGTGTGCGTGTATGTGGGGTTTTTTTGGAAGTGGGGGGGGGGGGGGGGGATTGGGGGTTAGGGCTAGGTATTGGCGTTTCTATGCAAGAAAGCTAATAAAAATGCGTAAGAGGTATATTTATTATTCAGAGAAAGTTTTGATTTATTTTCTTATGCATACTTAGTACCCACGATATGTTATAGCCAGTACACATTATGACGTCATATTATGACGTCACTGATCTAACCTACTCAGGTAATAAATAATATCAACAAACTAGCTTCGGCGCCAGGGATTACCCTATTGATTTTTACATAAAAATTGTATAATGCTAAAAAGAATATTCTATAGATTAATAAAACTGCTGCAAAAATCCTTGGGTTTTTCTCATTTGATCGGAATTTGAGGAAATTTGTACCGGACAGTACATTTTTACCCTTATTCAACTTAAACTTTTCAAATAGCAATACCAGCAATTTTTGGAATGTATTGCTTCTTGTGACACGATTGCGGTGTTTTTCTTTGAAGTTTGCTGTTCTGTATTAGCAATACAGAACGGAAATACAGTGGGCGGAGCTACTTTCCGTTCTGTATTAGCTCTGTATACTGTCCTGTATTAGCCAATTGTTCTGTATCTAAAATACAGTACAGTCTAAAAATATCTCTGATTCAATTTATCATAAGCACGTACAAATAGTAAATGCTGATTTTTTTTCCTATTATAAATTTGAAGAAATATTTCCTTAGGAATGTAAAATCTCAAAATTTCTCAATCACTTTAAAAAAAATTATTCCACACAGAATCTACACGTTATTTCGATCCAAACGGAAAAGTCGCAATTATGGAAAACATCCCATGTTAGAGAAATTCCTGAAAACCTGTTTGCTTTCCCTGCTTTTTGTGTCACTTCAAAATAGTAAAGCCAATGGGTTCGCGGATGCAGCATACATTACGTGATATTCGCACCCCCCCCCCCCCCATTTTCCACTCTTCTGGTGTAAACTCAAGTCTATTTTTCAGGATTTTTTTTAAAATTTCATCTTAAATCCTTATCGCTGAAGACTGCCGCACATCTCTTTCACTTCGTTTTTATGTCGCATTTCAATAAGAAACAAGAGTCCCAAGGGCCTTAACGGTCACCTGAGTATGATAAAACAATTTCAAGGATGCATAGAGTATAAAATGAACTGAAAGGTGAAGCTTTGTTGCCCAAAAGCAAGAAAAATAGGGTGATCATGATCAACAAAATAATTGGTCTTAATATTCATTAACAGTTCATAAATTAGGTTCTAATCTGTTCCCCATTTATCACTATCACTATACAGTATATTAACAAATTATCAATGCTTCTGTACTATTTTAATCCTTTGTTGAAATCTCTTACATTGGCATCTCTTGGTCTTTGATGAATATTTAATAAGACAAGTTATTTTTGTCTCATTTTTATTTATCTACTACTTACAAATCTATCTGATCATTAAAACTATGAAAGTACTTTTTGTATTATACAATAAAAGTTTTTGCATAATTCTCTATTAACCTTTCAAGTACATTATTTACAGTGATAAATTATCAAAAGTAAATGGCAAAGGGGAATAACTCCTCTCAGTAGAATACAAACTAATAGAGCCCTGGCCAGGACCAGAACACTTGACCAAATGGTCCAGATGTTCAAAAATCTGGTAAAAATTCCCTTCCTTATAAAAACTTTTACTCTGTTTGCCTCAGATATGCCCAGGTGCAGAGAAGATTTTTAAATAAATAATGCATTTTTACTACAGATTCACTATATTATCAATAGAGCCCCCCCCCCCCCCCCAAAAAAAAACACCAGAGCTTCTGACCCTGGGACCATATGTTTTCTCATCATCACTTTGTTTATCTGCTTAACACTAAGGAGCAAACAGGATTATTTAATAGAATTAATGCATTTTCACTAAATTATCAAGAGCCCCACCCTCACACCAGCACATCTGACCCAGAGATCATGAAATTCACTACTCTGGAAGAAGCACACTTGCTCATCATAACTATACACTTAGCTTCTTTGCTTTTTTAACCAGAAGAAGAAAAGAATATTTTCAAAGAAATTTTGCTTTTTCACTTTATAATCAATAGAAGCCCCCCCCCCCCCTTCACCAGAACCCTTAAACCTGGGGTCATAAAATTCACAATTTTGGAAGAGGCATCCTTGTGTATCATAACAATGTACTTAAGCCTGTTTAAGCAATACCCAGGGGCAGAGAAGAAGATTTTCAAAGAAATAATTCACCTTCACTATAGGATCTATATAACCCCGCCCTAGCACCAGAACTCCTGTCCCCGGGGCCATGAATTTCACAATTTTGAAAGAGGCATCCTTGCTTATCATAACAATGTACTTAGTTTGTTTAAATAATACCCAGGTGCAGAGAAAAAGATTTTTAAAGAATTAAAACATTTTCACTTTATAATCAATAGAGCCCCGCCCTAACATCAGAACCCCTGCCCCTGGGGCCATGAAATTCACAATTTTGGAAGAGTCACTTTTACTCATCATAACTATATACTTAGTTAGTTTATTTAATACCCAGGAGCAGAGAAGATTTTCAAAGGATTAATGCATTTTCACTATATAATCAATAGAGCCCCACCCTAACACCAGAACCCCTGACCCAGGGGCCATGAAATTCACAATTTTGAAAGAGGCACTCTTGCTCATCATAACTATGTACTTAGTTACTGAATTTAATACCCAGGAGCAGAGAAGAAGATTTTCAAAGGATTAATGCATTTTCACTATATAATCAATAGAGCCCCGCCCTAACACCAGAACCCCTGACCCAGGGGCCATGAATTTCACAATTTTGGAAGAGGCACTCTTGCTCATCCTAACTATGTACTTAGTTAGTTTATTTAATACCCAGGAGCAGAGAAGAAGATTTTCAATGAATTAATGCATTTTCACTATATAATCAATAGAGCCCCGCCCTAACACCAGAACCCCTGCCCCTGGGGCCATGAATTTCACAATTTTGAAAGAGGCACTCTTACTCATTATAACTATATACTTAGTTAGTTTATTTAATACCCAGGAGCAGAGAAGAAGATTTTAAATGAATTAATGCATTTTCACTATATAATCAATAGAGCCAGAACCCCTTCCCCTGGGGCCATGAATTTCACAATTTTGGTAGAGGTACTCTTACTCATCATAACTATATACTTAGTTAGTTTATTTAATACCCAGGAGCAGAGAAGAAGATTTCCAAAGAACTAATGCATTTTCACTATATAATCAATAGAGCCCCGCCCTAACACCAGAACCCCTGCCCCTGGGGCCATGAATTTCACAATTTTGGAAGAGTCACTCTTACTCATCATAACTATATACTTAGTTAGTTTATTTAATACCCAGGAGCAGAGAAGAAGATTTTCAGAGAAATAATGCACTTTCACTATATGATCTATATAGCCCCGCCCTAGCACCAGAACCCCTGACCCTGGGGCCATGAATTTCACAATTTTGGTAGAGGACTCAATGCTTATCACAATGATGCCAACAGTTTGACTGCTTGATGTCCAGGAGTAAAGAAGAAGATTTTTAAAGATTGCATTAATTTTGGTGGTTTTAGCCCCACCCCTCAGGCCCCAGGGGGGCAGGGACCATGAAATTCACAATTTTTGTTCCCCTTCACCCATAGATGCTATATGCCAAATTTAGTTGAAATTGGTTGAGCGGTTTCAGAGAAGAAGCTAAAAATGTTCAAATGTTTACGCACGTCGCACGACGCACGCCGACGGACAAAAACGGATAGCAATAGGTCACTTGAGTGACTCAGGTGACCTAAATAAAAATCCGTAACATCAAAGTACATCGAAAAAACTGTCTGTATCGCCTGTATGTGTATCAATATTTAACTGAGATTTTAAGACCCCTGAAATAAATTCGGATCAATCTCCATTTACAACAAGGTTAAATCGTCCACCTTATCAATTAAGACTGACTTTGAGTCTGTTTCGTTTCGTCCCCCGTTGTCAAAACTAATCTGACTAAATCTTACGTTGTCCGTGAAAATATATATATACTGCGGATGTATACTCCCCGTCGAGGCCTCATCTACAGAAAGAACAAACGAACTCTGGCGGAAGTTTGGATGCTGCACAGGTATGAAGTGGGCGGTGCTTTTTTTTGCTTGATCGAGTCACAAATCATTTAGAGAACTCGACAGATACAAATTTGGGGTGGAGACTCGTGCTACGCACTCGTCCACCCCAAATTTGTATCTACGATACAGTACCTGTCTCGTTCTCTAAATAATACTTAAAACACCTTGTTTCAGTTAAATAAAATTGAGCATGTCCTTGCACCTAAGCATTTTTGTTGATGTCCATTATAATCTTGTGTAGTATAGAACAATGACGTCATAATATGACGTCATAATTTGTACTGGCTATCTCATGTTGTGGGTACTAAGTATGTATTACACAGTAAGTTTTAACTTTCTTTGTATAGTCCTTAGGCATTTTAATTAGTTCATTTGCATAGAAATGCCTATACCTAGCCTTAACTCACCTGCGGGGTCCACCTTTTTCAAATTTTATAAATAATACCATTCCTAGCAATGTCTTACTATAAATATATAAAAGAAAAATGCACTCGTTTTCTGCTCTAATTTTATATCAGAAATCTGCATTTTGCAATGAATGTTTAACAACTTTTAATACGGTATATATTGTTAAACATCTATGAAGTAGCTTTGGGAACCGTATTGTAAAATATCATATTGATTTATTGTTAAGAAAATGCTTGTGCAACAGTGTACAATGAATTTCAATCAAGATCATTGTACATTGTTGAGCAATAAAATAATATTTCTTCAAGTAAATACACCAAATTGAACAATTTTCTTTTCAACTGACTGTAAAGTTTTGCATTTGTATATGGTCTTTGAATTAAGGGCATAATATTGAATTCTATTTACTTACTCGTTTCAGAATCTCCTCTTTGCGTTGGAGGGTGGAGAAACTTGTTGATTGATGTCGTTATTTAGTGGGACTTTTCCACACAGGATAACCTGAAATGCAAATATTTAGAGATATTATATGTATGACACAAATTGTTTGATGGTTAGAGGGTGTGTCGTTTGTTTGAGGGACTACATTTGTCAATATATAGAAAAAAAAATGTTTTCATTTATTTCATGTAGAAAAAGTTTTGTGAACACACAACTTGTTTTTTTAACCAGGTCTCAAGACCATAAACTGAAAAGAGACTTAAGTCAAAATATTGATTTTTAATATCTTGAGTTTTATTTAATGTATTTGCTTTAAAAATTTTAATGTGTAATACTTCAATTCAAATATATGATGAAAACTTTGTTTCAATATCAAAATTATTTCAAAAGTTATAATAGTTTGAAATTTTGACTCAAGTCTTGTTTTCATTTAATGGTCTTGTGGCCAGGGTAATTCTCATCAGCGTTGCTAGGTACGTATAATTTTAGATGTGGAAAAGTATGTAACAAATGAATATTAATGCTGGAACTGAAAGAATGTAAAGAATCTATCGTTACCAGAAGGATTAACATGAAGACAGAATTTTAAATGCATGTAAAACAGGTATTTGAAAAAATTTATAATTTATAGCTGTCAAATTTAAAATGATTGTGAAACAGAATTAGTACAAAATTGAGCTCAGTTGAAGATTAATATTTTATTTAAGGAATGCATGTCCATCTTCATAGCATATATCATATACATTAAGATGTATACTGTGTAACAAATAATCTAAGGATGTTATCCAAAGGCTCTCCTTTGCTTATGCAATTTAATTAATTAAACAAATTATTTAATTCTTTCTTTTTTTTGTAAACTGACCACTGCAGTGGTCATTGTATAAACTATGCTTTGAGTGATCCACATGATAAAATTTCAAAAAAGCATAAACAGTTTTAAGAAAGCTGTATTGATCATCAACATGATTTTGTATGTGACCGCTGTCATTTACTCCCAAATGCAACTTTATGTCTAAAAGGAATACTGAACAATATTGAACATATCAACTCCAGACATGATCAATATATGACGACATAAAGACGAGGTGGAGAGATCTCTGTTGTATTTTGTCAGAAGATTTACTCAAATACAGTAGTACTGGGGAGGTAGTCACAAGTCAAGATCTGCAGTCCATGGGATGGGCTTGAAAAAGAGAGGAAAAAAGTTAGGTTTACAGATGACGGAAAACAGTATTTCAACGAAATTTTCCAGTCTGGAGAGAATGGTGGAACAAAGGTCCATGCATCAGTCGTTTTTCAAAATATGAGGGTTGCTAAAGAGGAAAATGGGGAAAAAAGATTCCAACCAAACCAATATTTGGCTGTTGGTCACATTTCATCTTTTTTTCAAGAGTTTCGTGAAAAAAAATCTTCCTCCAAAGAAATTAAAGATGATGATCTAAATGCAATTCCTTTGAATATTGCCAAAGCTGAAACTGTTGCTGAATTTCATTAGATGTACAAAGAAAATCTTACAGGCAGAAATTCTTAGCAGTATATACTTTGTGATAAGGCCGGGAGATTATAAGCTGAAGGATTTTATTTCTGAATGGAATGAAAAAAAAAAAATCAGAAACGGATATTTTCAGAAAATTCCAGTGACAACTCTGGAAATTTAAAAAAAAAAAAACTAGAACATATGCTGTAATGAATAACAGAACAGCTACTCAGAGACCCAATTTCTCAAGATGGTCTTATGATTACAAACCAAGAGAGGACAATTCAAGAAACAAGTTTACGTCTGCTGCAGAAGACAGAATTGGTTCCTTTCGGATCCCAGAGAAATCCAGTAAATGACTCGAGATTAGAATTAGGACAGGTAACCAAAAATTGCTATGCTTCCCGAGATACGAGTCGGGGGTCGTCTCAAATATTTTCTAGGAAATCCGATTCTTGTAACTCAAGACAGTTGGGTATTATCAATAATCAAGGAGGGTTACAAACTGGAATTTCTTCAAAAACCTCAGTGTCTAAGGGTAAAGAAAACAATGATTCCAAAAAACATCGTTTGTAAAAAGAGGTATAAAATTTATTAGAAAAAAAATGAAATAAAGCCTGTCTCGAATCAGGAGAGTCAAACAGGTTTTAACATATTTTTCCTTGTCCCCCCCCCCCCCCCCCCAAAGGGTGGAAGATCGTGAGTCTCGGCCTATCTCAGTCTAATGGTAGTGGTTTCTTATCCACGACGCTAAATTTTGGATGCTCAGTTTCTTCAGTGGACTTTGAACTGGGCTCTTTTATGATGACATTTGTACTCTGGCACAGAAGAAAATGACGTAATCTGTACGAATAAAATAATTATCAACTGCTTATCTTCTACGTAACTCAGCAGTATCACTGCATGGGACAATATTTCTTGTACAACAAAAAAGATCAGATGTTGGCAGCAGTGAACATTTTTCCCGAGGATGCCGCAATAGGATAAGATCCCGTCGCCAGTACCAACCAACTTCGGAAAACGGGCTCGGTTTGCTGCCACGGGACAGGCAGTAAAACCGGATGAAAATCCCAGAGTTCTCCATGTGTTCAAGTTCAGAGTAATAGTACAGTGACTATATTTTCCGGATGAGTGACCAGGTTAAGGTTTTTAGGTGCTGGCACGAAAAAGACCCCTCACGGCTCAATGGCCCTAAGTGCCAGATATAGGACAAAATTTGCAGCTCTCCACCGGCAAGTGGTGGCGTCTCCATATGAGTGAAAAATTCTCGAGAGGGACGTTAAACAACATACAATCAATCAATCAATCCGTTTTGACAAGACACTCGCAAAGATGGAGTCCTTCAGATAAGTGTGAGTAGCGCTAATTCATGACTACACAAACCACTCCATACCCGGTGATTGCGCTAAATTTTGAATACGTTATGTACATATAGTCACATACAATATATGCTCATTCTTACATTAGATCGGATTTTATAATATATTATTTCATTAGCTTCACGAATCAGTTTACAATTCAAATCATACGTGTTTCAACTTAGAAACATGCATGCATGTTTTACAAATCACGTTCATTGCAGACCAGCAAAAATAAAATTATCTTTTCTCTTTCTTCCTGTTTCTCTCTGTCTCTCTTTCTCTCTCTCTCTCTCTCTCTCCAATAATAAAATGGATGGTTTATGCATGTGCATAGAAATAAAATAATCAACATACGAAGTAAACACCCTCACCAAACTCCTGACTCTAATAGCCAGATACACACACACACACGTCTAATTTGATAACCGATATACACATGCACGTCTTATGAACCCATCTTCACTTATGTATGTTTCCAAGATACGGCCAAGATGCCATTGATTTCGTGGTAAATTATCATCTAAGACAACATCTCCAATTTGGATACTGCGTCTTGCTGTCTAAATACGGTTCTAAATGTCCAACTGCTTGATCTCTGTTACTGCTTGTTCTCACTTGAAGACGCACTTGTTTCCAGCTCCTTGCAGGAATAGTCACCATTCGGTTTCTTGTTTTAACAGGAATCCTCTTTCCATTCAGGTTTTGTTTGATGGTCTGTACTAACAGAGAGAATCCAAACATATTTCAACTGACAGGCTCTGAACACATATCAATTAATATATAATTCATTCAAGCCTCTGGCTAAAGTGTCAGCTTTAAAACTAAAACTTAGAGACAATGTAATGACCATAATGACCAGTGAATGTACTTACAGTTGAAACATTAGCTTGAGCAAGAATTCCTGACTGAAAAAAGAAAGTAACCAAACAACTCATTACTTTATGGGTTGATCCCAAAGACTTAGAAAAAAATTTCATTGGACACATGACGAACCAGGTGGCCAAAAGATTAAAGACAGTTCAACCGCCATACTTATTTTCAAGACGACCAAGAAAGGTCAAAAATACTTTCCACAAATGGAAGACATCAGAATTTAAGTCTTTCCTTTTATATTACGGAGGAAGGTTACATGATGGATCCAAAGGACAAGGATGCCGTATTGAAATTGAAAGACAAAAGACCAAAGACCATTGGTGAATTACGGCAACTACTTAGCTTCATTGGTTACTACCGAAAGTACATACCTAACTTCTCACGTCGTGCCAAAACACTATATGACTTGTTATAATGTTTGGGAACTAAGCAATCAAGTGGAAAACAGAAGAATTCATCCCAGAAGGGTCGACAGGCACCATCAAGTCAACATATTTTTTGGACTGGACAACACCAAGCCACGTTAGATAGTCTCATTGAGACTTTGCTGGAATCAAGAGTCATGGCATATCCAAACTTTGAGGAACCATTCACCCTGCATGTTGATGCATCAGGAGAAGGCCTTGGAGCCATTCTCTACTAGAAACAAGAGAATGGGAGATTAGCCCCGATAGCCTAAGCATCAAGAACATTGACCCCAGCTGAGAAGAACTATCATTCAAGTAAGCTTGAATTCTTAGCCATGAAATTGGCAGTATCAGAGAGGTTTCGTGACTACCTGTTCTATGCACTATTTTTCACCGTGTATAGCGAGAGTAATCCGTTACAGTACGTCATGACCACAGCAAAGCTTGATGCGACTCGTCTGCGATGGGTATCAGAACTTGCCGAATTCAGTTTGAGTTTCGCTATAAGCCTGGCCAGAATAACATGGATGCAGATGGTCTCAGCCGGATGCCGTTAGTCGAGGACCAAATCATGGATTATACAGAGGAGCTGTCTCCTGGGACAATCCACTCCATTGTGAATTGTGCCACATACCGAGGCAATGGGGACTGGCCATTAATTGCATAACTCACTTGTATAGCAGATGTGTTCCAGTTGATAAGGTCAGACGAAGGGAATGTCAAGTCAATATCGCTTGATGAGCTGGTAAAGGCACAGAGAACAGAAACAGATATCAGTCCAGTAATAGGCCTGATGAAGAATAAAATCAGTCTCTCAGGGAAAGTAATTTCTAATTTCCCAGAAGGGTCTAAGAGACTACTACGTGAGAAGGCCAAACTGCAAATGACTCAACTGGTGTCCTGAAACGAGTGATTCGAGGACCAGAGAAAGAGCAAAGATTCCAGATTGTACTCCCAGAACAGTACCGTGGAATGGTGTTAGAGGAGTTACACTCTAGGATGGGACATTTGGGTACTGACAGAGTAACTGCATTTATCCGTGAACGCTTCTTTTGGCCTGGTATGGCAGCAGAAATTGAACATTTCATTACCAGCGTATGCTCTTGTATCAAGGATAAACCACCTACTCGTCGGAAGTTGGCACCAATGCAGCCCATTACAACAACCTTTCCATTTGAAGTGGTTTCTATTGACTTTCTACATTTGAAGAAAAGCAAAGGGGGTTACGAGTATATACTGGTGGTAATGGAC
Organism: Saccostrea echinata; assembly: GCF_033153115.1. NCBI lineage: Eukaryota > Metazoa > Mollusca > Bivalvia > Ostreida > Ostreidae > Saccostrea > Saccostrea echinata. The sequence goes on from NW_026889785.1 coordinate 3,238,969, forward strand.
CACTTTACCAGATTTGCTCAGGCTTATCCAACTCGCAACAAATCTGGGAAAACCGCAGCAGATAAAATATTTCAGGATTTCATCACGAGGTTCGGATAAGCTTAATCATGATCAGGGCCGAGTTTGAAAATGAACTCTTCCATGCTCTTCAGAAATTATGTGGTATGCGACGATCCAGAACTACCCCCTACCACCCTCAAGGGAACGGCCAGGTGGAACGTTTTAATGCTACCCTCCTTGGGATGTTACGTACCTCGTCAGCTGATGTAAAAGCTGATTGGAAGTCCCACTTGAACAAAATTGTCCATGCATATAATTGCACACACAACGATGTGACAGGATACTCACCTTTCTACTTGCTATTTGGACGACAGCCCAGACTAGCCATTGATGTCATTTTTCAGGAAGCACTTGGGAATCAAAGCTTGAAGGCCAAGTCACATTTAGAGCATGTTCAAAATTGGATTTCAGAAATGGAGAAGACATATAACATTGTTTATCAGAGGGCTGGGAATGCTGGACTAAAGGGGAAACAGCAGTATGGTAAGAGGGCTACCAGTGCAGCATTAGCTCCAGAAGACCGAGTTCTAGTCAGAAACTTCAAGGAGAGGGGAGGCCCAGGGAAGTTAAGTTCCTACTGGGAAGGTACTGTGCGTGTCGTTATTGGTCGGATGAACGGCAATTTTCCCTGTTTATGAAGTTCAATCTGAAGACGGTAAAGGACCCATTCGTCGCTTACACAGAAATCTACTTCTTCAGTGCAATGATTTACTTTCATCAATGTGTGCTAAGAAGATCACAGAGTCCAAACAAAAACAAGAGAAGAACAGAAAGTCTAAGAAATCATCTCAAAACATTGCACAGTAAACAACAAAACGACCACAAGACCAAAATCATCCTATTTCAGATTCAAGTAGCAATAGTGACTACATTGTCATCAATAGTGAACTAAATTCGCATGCTAAGACATTTATCCCAAATTTACCTAGCGACGCACCACCAACATCTGGTAGGTCAACTAATGATGAAGACTCCGAACCGATAATAATGGACGTGACTGACCCAGGACATGTCACGGTACAAGACTCCGAAACATCGAATAGATCAAGATCTTCATCTGAATTCATCAGTGCAGAGTCAAATGGTAAAGAGGACTCTCAGGATTCACCAGAACATGCTGCGAGTATTGATGATGCAAAGTGACAGCAGTAGTGACAATAATGGTACATTTAGACAGAGGGGAGAGCGAGTGTCAAGACCACCATCAAGGTTGACTTGCGATCACATGGGACAACCAAGCTCCTATCCCTCAACTAGATGTTATCAACTACAATTTCTGATTTTGATGCTAATACTTGTGGAACCATGTCAATAGATAAGGATGATATGCCGGCTGAGTGAGCATGATTGAAGAAATGTATTTGTAGTATATGTGTTAGAATATGGTTCAAGTTTCCTGGTGATGATCAGATGATTGATTTTAGATTTAGAGTAAGAATGTTTAAGAAAGAAACTTACGAATAATCTGTAATCTTTTTTTTTTTTTGTGTGTGTGGTATTTTCAAATGTCGAGGCGACATTTATTTTGCAGGGGGAGAGTGTGATAGTATGGAAAATAAGGGGGTACCATTTATTTTCTATGTATAACACTTTAGCGATGTTGCAGTACAGTCGGATTGTTGTCGACGATTCTTGGTATGACCTAATTTTTGTATTCGAGAGTCGGCGCCAATAAACAAACGTCAGCTAACTTTGTCTCCTCCTTTTTCCAGGTAATTAACAGATTATTTTATATATTATCTCATTGATTTTGTACAAGGTGACATGTTAGATACTTTGCTAATTGTTTACATGTTAACTAAGATGCATTTGAGGTTAATTGTGCATAATTTTGTTATTGAAGCGATCCATGCAAAACCATGTGCTTTAAGATCACGTGATGAATAGTTTATAGTGAAGTAGTCAAAATTCATACAGTAATGCCTGTTCATGTTTTAGTTCATGATTTATAAAACACATGTAGAAAATGTTATTCATAGCATAATATTTAGTTGAGTCAGGTAGTAGTTGATGTCAAAGCAACAAGTCATGATTCCCGCACTTTCTACATCCGGGCATTTCTAATATGACTGCGCCCATACAGATTTTATTGTTTACATTTCCATTAGTATAACTACGTTAATGTAAAAGTCTAATTGGCTATTGTATGATGTCTGATTGTTATCCAAGAGTTGTGTTTATTAGCGTAGCATATCACTATTACAGTGTAATAGTATTTCAGTTTAAACTCAGAATTAAGTTTAAGGTAGCTATTTAGTGGTTGTGATACTTTGTGTCATAAAATGTCAATATTATTATGTCAGTTATATTACTTCTATGAATCTAGTCTCATTAGTTAAAGTCTCAGGATAACCAGGATTAATTCACAGATCTAGTCATTTTGTTTACATTGCAAGCTAACTGTTATATTGGCACATACATGTATCAGTATTGTTCTTTGATTATATAAATGTATCAGTTTCTAGTCATACATGTTACTGTGTTCAAGAATGTTTTTTTTTTTTTAAGTACAGTTGTACGACTTTAATTTTTGTATTCGAGAGTCTGCGCCAATAAACAAACATCAGCTAACTTTGTCTCCTCCTTTTTCCAGACTCTCTCCATTTGAAACCGGTTACAGAGGCACCGAGGAATTAATGGCGGCTCGGTAGGTCCCTTCTCCATATTATACCATGTACCCGATTTTGTCTCAAGCCTATCCTCCAAGTAATCACTTTACAGTTCTAAAATTCTCATAAGCCAATTAAAGAACGAGTTGATATTAATGGTGCGTAAGCAGTTTATCAGAACGTACTCATTTTATTCGGATTAATAGTCTAATTCTTTTGATCATGCACTTGCCGTATGAAAAGAATTATCAAGGATCATGGTTGCTTGGGTCGGAGTACTGGAATCTTCAATTTCGTCACCAACATCTCTCACAATGTCGTTATGACACTCACTGCGGTGATACAGGTAGATACACTCCTTTGGGAGACGCTGGACTTGTCTAACTGCCAGGGACTTAAACTGGAGCCATTTAAATTTTTCTCCATGTATTGAGCATACAAAAATACTGCATTAAAATAACGAGGAAGCTACATGAAGCTCAACCTTCGTCCCCAAATACGCTTCGGGATGTTTCAGGATGTAAACCATGTTGCAATTTCCTCAAAATGTGAAACAATCAAAGTTCGGAGAAGTCGCTTTCCACTGATTACACTTTCTGGTTGTGTATTACATCAATACCATAAATTTAGTAGCCAGGTTTAGAGACAATACATATAGTCGTAAAACGTTTGAGAAGAACATCATGTGTGATATCAATTTAAAGTCAAGATATTACAAGTAAACGAGATATTTACATTTGGAGAGAATTTGGGACAGTCTCTATTTTACACTTGCTTTTCTGGTCACATCTACAGTCATAATCTGAAATAGGTTTATGAACATACTTATAAATAAGTGCAAGAAGACTAAACCAACTGAAATCATGTCAAAATATACATTCTTGAGGACAGTTTCTTTGTTTGCCACATAAGCCCGCCAAAATACAACAGTTGTCAAAAAACGTAATTCGTCACATTCCCAGAGCTCCAGATAAGGTGCGTATTTGCAGAAATATGCATTGAATTTTTCAAAATACGCATTAAAAATTAAAACTGGGCGTACAATTACGCATTAGACATCATAAATAAGCATTACACTCCGAAAGTACTGCGTACGACTGATTGAATGATACAAGTACAATTTAACTAATTAGGTGAATTGTTTGAATTTTCATCAAAAGGAAATTCTGATTTATAAACGAATAACCTAGGCCGATTTCCAGTTCTGGAGAAAGATTTGAATATTAAATACTCGTATTTTGTCTGAAAATATCACAGATTTCCACTGTTCATATAACATCAAAATTTTGGTTCTTGACACGTACATGTACACGTCGATATTCTCAAAATTCCGCAAAACACGCATGGGGGCTAGTTTATCCTTTATCACTGTTTATTAAACAGTTATTTACCATTTTCTGTAGCAATAATATCATTTAAAGTCCGCCGACAACCTTTATTAATTGTATGAAAATAATGGCTTTTTTGCACATGGCTCCTTTGCTATAAATAGTGCCACGCGACTTTTAATGCAAACGGGGAGTAACTCTAAAACTTTTACCTCGATCGATGTCAACAATTTACATGTATATACCAAAGCCTAAGATATATTTCATTAACCTAATTAATAAATCTCAACAACACTTATTTCGATAACAAACAAAAAATCGCATTAGATGTCAAAATAGCAATAGATAAACAGAATACTTTTTGATTATTTTGCTGAAAAGCAAAATCTGCATTGATTTGAAAATCAGGGAGTAAATACACTTTGAGGTAAAAAATTATCTGGAGCTCTGCATTCCTTTAATTTAGATTTTTGATGGCCTATCAATATTTCTGAAATATTCGAAAGAATCTTGGAATCATCGCAGCGTCAGTTTTATGTTGACATTTGGGCAACATTGGTAGATCATGACTATTATAATAATCATTTGAGCAAATCATCATTATGTACAAGAACATCCTTTTTCCGCCTTTATGTCACAAATATTGTACTCAAAACGAACTTCGATATTTTTTGCAATCAGCTCAAGAAATTAGACATAAGAGTTGGAAAAAAGGTTTTAACCTCTCACAAACGATGAAAAATTCCAGGTAGTCACCTTATACAATATCACAAAGGAAAATTGCAATTGTATATTTGTTTGAATTTCGTTTTTACGCTTGCTGCATTAACAAAAAAGAAAATACGACATAAGGTGCATTTTCTCTGTTAAACCTATTTCAAAATTAACTGAGAAAAACTTCTTTAAGACTTTAACCTTCAGATATATTCTTCACCAAATATTCATGGTAAGGTTTAGATCTATAGATACCTTAATTTAATTGCGTTTTTGTTCGTCAATTGGATTAATAAGAAATGCAAAGAAATAATACGAGAAAAATTTGAGTAGGAGGTAGGCATGGGCAAGGAAAAGATATAAGTATGCATTTAATGCATTGTATTACTTAAATATAATGAGGCATTTCTTCATATGCCATTCTTCTTGCAATTTTGAAGTTTCTGGTCACATATTGCATTAAAAATGTATCTATGTCTCAGTATTCACATCGTATAATTCAATGGATAATACATTTTATCCCGTGGTTTTAAATTTAGAAAGATAAATTTCTATAAATGACCAGATCCATCTTATGTATATAGAAGTTGTACCATACAAAATCTATTTCAATCCTAGAATGGTACACGTTTTTTATGCTAGAGCAGCAATGATTACCATCAGTAAAATTAATATCTTATTGGCTGGAATGACATGATAAGAAGAAAATGAAGGTGCATGTCTGTATAACGTGTAAGGTGTCAAACTGGTCGACGTTTTCCTCCGCTGCATTCTGCCGTGGAGACATTCAATGCCTTTGATTCTAGCATGTTTAATAGTAATTTCATTGCTTGGACTCATAGACACCGCCATTTTTATTTTCGATTCCACTTAATGTTCCAGTGGAAGTTGCTGAAATAAAATTGAATCAAATTGCAACCTTACTTCTGTTGATTAAGATAAAATAATTCTGAATACTAAATATACATCATCTTCACTAGAAGTACACGTCTACTTACACATAACATAGTACTTTCCTGGAGCAAAATCCAACATTGCAGGAACAGGATTAAAACTGTAAATGATCATTGTAAAAGAAACGTTATTGTATGGTCGGGTGCATTGCAGTATCAAATATTTCCCTTGGTCCAGTGAACATAACTGAAATTCTCTTTCTGATGCCTAACAATGGAAAATTTTGACTTACATGAAATAATGTTGATCATGTTATCAAAAGAAACAGTAATGGTATTAATACTAATGGTATTTAGTATAATTGTTTTAAAGCATGCAAAAAAAGTTTTGTAAATGATGACTGCTTATCAAATTTTTATGCATACATTTCTCTGATTTCATCTATATATACAGTGCAAATTGATAGTTCAACAGAAAAAGGAAACAACAGTCTCTTTTTTAAGAAAGAAGAATAGTAAAACACATTCAATTGTTCAATTCTCTTCTCAACTATCAATACAAATTCCTTACAGGAAAATACATTTTAATGAAATTTAAATTATCAAAACTTACCAAAAATAAATAATGAATGTGGCTTTACAGAACAATGCATTGCATTGAAACTTTTTTTTTTATTCCAATGAAGAAAAAAAACCCAGATTTCTTTCAAGTTGCACACTAAAATTGTGTTTGTGTCACGTGAAACTTGACACTGGTATACAATTTATTTTATACTAGCTACGTCATACTCTGCGGCATTATATGGAATTCAGACATTTATGTTGAATTAATGATTGACACAAATGATACTTACAAAATAAATAAAATAATATTCAAACAAGAGGCCCATGGGCCTTGAATCGCTCTTCTGATAAACTGTACAACCTATCACTTCTATTTGAAGCCTCGAAGTATCCTGTATATTTAGATAAACCCTTGAAATTCCAATTCACACTCTGAGAACCCAAGATGATTCTAAGCCAATTAGTACCTGAGAGTTGGTCATGGTGACCTACTTATCACTTGTCATTCTCTGAGGACCCATCAACTAAGTTTGATGATTCTAAGCCAATTAATACTTAAAATATTTTTAAAAATTATAACCATAAAATTTTATAAGTAGGTCAAAGTGACCTACTTTTCAATTGTTTTACTCCAAGGACCCAAGATGCATCAACTGACAAAGTATGATGATTCTAAGCCAATTAGTACCTGTAATATTTAATTAAAGCCATAAATTTTCAAAAGTAGGTCACCGTGACCTACTTTTCAGTTGCTGTACTCCGAGGACCAAAGATGCATCAACTGAGAAATTTTGACGATTCTAAGCCAAATAATTCCTGAAAATATTAAATACAGCCATAAAATTTCAAAAGTAGGTCACCTTGACCTACTTTTCAGTTGTTGTACTCCGAGGACCCAAGACGCATCAACTGACAAAGTTTAATGATTCTAAGCCAATTAGTATCCGAAATATTTGATTAAAGCCATAAGTTTTCAAAAGTAGGTCACCGTGACCTACTTTTCAGTTGTTGTACTCCAAGGACCCATGACGCATAAACTGACACAGTTTTATGATTCTAAGCCAATTAGTACCCAAAATATTTTATTAAAGCCATAAATTTTCCGAAAGTAGATCACCGTGACCTACTTTTTAATCGACCTACTCTGAAGACCCAAGATGCATCAACTGACAAAGTTTGATGATTCTAAGCCAATTAGTACCCTAAATATTGAATTAACGCCATAAATTTTCAAAAGTAGGTCACTGTGACCTACTTTTTAGTCGACCTACTCCGAAGACCCAAGATGCATCAACTGACAAAGTTTGATGATCATAGGCCTTAAATTGTTCAAAATATGCCTCTAAATCATTTTGAAGAAGAATGGCCGCAAAATTTAAAAAGTAGGTCACCGTTACCTACTTTTGAGTCAACATGATATGAGGTCCTTAGATGCACCAACTGACAAGATTTGATGATCCTAGTCCTTATAGTAAGCAAAATATCAACATTTTAATAAAATGTAATTTTTGGTCAACTTTGAAGTGACCTTGAGACCACGCCCTTTGCCCCAGGGTAAATCCCCGTGCAAATTTTAATCTAACACATATCCTCATCCTTTTGTGTAAGTTTGGTGATAATCTGCCCAGTGGTTCTTGAAGATTTTTTAGCAACCAGTACTTTTGTTTCTATTTTCCTAATTATCTCCCCTTGTTAAAGGGACACAACCCCAGTTTTAGTATAAAAGGGAGCCCTTGGGCCAAGGATACCCTGTGACAAATTTGACAATAATTGGCCAAGGGGTTCTCGAGTTATGGCCCATATTCTAAAAAGTTTACGCACACCGCACAAATGGCCATAGCATTAGCTCTTTGAGCCTTTGGCTCAGAAGAGCTAAAAAGCATAGTGACTTGTTTCATTATATGTGGGACATATAAAGTCTATGCAATCCCCAATGTTTTAAATTTCTGTCTGAAACTAGTATTATGAATATACAGTAAGTCTGTAGAATAACAGTAGGTGTGATTAGTGCATCATTCAATACTTTAATTATAACAATTAATGCTTACATTAGATTGCTTGAATTCCAGTAGAGACGAAATAGTGTACCTTCACATACACTAACTGATAATGTAAAGATAAGGACACAATTTAATAAAATCCAGAATAATCTTACCTAGAAGTTATTCATCTGTGACCACAAACTTCAAAAATACACGGAGAATGAGAGGATAAAGAGAATGAAATAATGTACATAGGTTATGGGATGTAACATATGAAAAACAGATGCCTAAAATGAACCAATCGCAATCAACTCAAAATAGAATCAAGAAAGCATTGCCATTAACTTTTTTCCAGCTTCAATAATATTTCTCCATGTTGGATTTATTAATGGAATCATTCTGAGTTATTAGCAATGAATGTCTAAGATATGGCAACTTTCACTTAATGTTTTTCAATCTTTAAGCCACCATATAAAAAATCACGTGTCTTATTTGTGAGACATGATGCTCTGCAATTTGTTTGATGATATTTAAAAGGAAACATATCATACAAAATCAAATTATTTTAATAACTTAATCTATACCAAATTAATTTAAAAAGTTTTACATTTAATAAGTTATAATACATCATTATAGAGCAAAAAGGTTTTACAGAAACTAGATAAAAATAGATTCATGGTTTTATAAAAAGGTTAACTTATAGTATACTTTTGTAGTGAGTACAACTATTTGTTCTCTTTTAACTTCAAAACTTGCCATTAAGATTATATTAAGTGACGAATACCTGTCGATATTTTCTCTGTGTTCTTTCGAGCTATTTAAGAAATAAATTACCAATAAAAATGGGACAATATCATAATTTTAGTTTGCTGAATGAGTCTTATAGTAAGTTGAAACAATAAAGAATATAAATTGACAAAAAGCTATTAATACCGATATTAAATAGATGAAACGCCTGTTTCGCTTGTGATTCCTTTTCTTGTGCAGGTAGGTTAAGGCTTCCCGTAGAATATCACAGTGCACTCTGTACCTTCACATCTCTGAACTACCAAAATATGACGTCATAATGAAAAATGACGTCAAGTCATTGCAAACTTGGTGATAAGACGGGGAGAGTGTCATGAACTTAACACTTTATTTCAAACTGCATGTAAAATGCTAGATAGCTATTGCAAAATTCACGGGTCGTTAAAGGTTTTTTAAGACATATGTCCGAATATTTTAAAAATACACCGCGTACCTACCCTTGATAGAAATTCAGCATGTTCAAAATGCTTATGAAAAATATACTTTTGAAATGTACTCGGTTTTATACCCGTGGTTGGAGGTAGAATTTATTTTGTGTGTATAAAAGGGTCTGGCGCAGGTGATTAATGAGGATTAATCTGAGAATTTTTGTGGAAATCTGTAAGAAGAGGTTGTTCTCTAACTGAATCTTGCTTGGGAAAAATGTTTGTATGTTGTTTAACGTCCCTCTCGAGAATTTTTCACTCATATGGAGACGCCACTTGCCGGTGGAGAAATGCAAATTTTGTCCTATGCTCGGCACTTACAGCCATTGAGCAGTGAGGGATCTTTTTCGTGCCAGCACCTACTGCGACACGGGACCTCGGTTTATACGGTCTCATCCGAAGGACCGGTCTCCACGTCCCACAGTGGGATTCGAACCCGCGACGTAAGGATCAACTCCTTACTTCGCGACTCTAGAGCAGACGCTCTAACCACTGCGCCACGCGGGCGACCTGGGAAAAATGTGTGTTGGCTTTGTTTTAATACAGATTACGATATTGTGTGGAAGATACCCTCAAATTTGTAGGTAAGTTGAATTTCTCAGGATATATTTTGTATCTAAGTAATACTATGACTTTTCCCAAGCACATTTCGGATACACAAGGATACGATGAGTTTATTTATACAACAAAATGTTAATAATAATTGTGTTAATCACCTGCGCCGAAGCGATTTATATGAAACACTTCATTATAAATGACCGTCACATGATCAACAAAGTCATGTGATATAACAAATATGTTAATATATAGCCGAGGAAACCTCTATATTAATTGGAAGTACTCAAGTTTAATACTTATAAATTAAAACCAAAACCGACCTCGCAATGACATATGTTTTGAGCGCGTTTTAAAGCTTCGGGAAGCCTTAACATAGTTGCGTGAAGTACGTAGTATTTCGTTTGAGTATCAAACGAATGGGACATATGACCAGCGACTATTCTTCGGATGCTGTCAGGATAGCCGCTTACCTAAAATGGGTATATATAACCGTTAATGAAAGCCAAGTACTTATAATACCAAACTTCTATGAAAGAGAGAGAGAGAGAGAGAGTTTCAATTTACCACAGTGGCAGAAAATTGTCTAAAGCTTGTGGCTGACACAGGTTTTGTCAAGTTGGCTATCCTGCAACACCGGCTTAAGTCCTGATTTACTGTAGAACTTGTCATCTGTCGACCAGATGTTGTAAGGAAGAAAAAGTTCTCGCATTCCTCTGGTCGCCATTTAACAAATTCTCTCATTTCTTCTACCAGGGATCTTTCAAGGACAATATGGGCATCTCCATACGTCTTTGAGATTTTAAGTTGTTTCACCTTCAAAATAAAGGTATTACAATGTCGTGAAATCTACAACGCTGATATATAATACAAAGCAGTTCTCGCTTTAATCTAGAAGTAGATTTTTCAACTTGCACCAAAATATGCAAACCAGACCATGGCACACCTCTCTCCTTGAAAATGAATGCGAAATATCATAAGGGTCTTTGTGAAATTGGTGTATAAAATTTTGTAAAAAAAAAAAAAAACATATAAAGAATGAAATAATAATTAGTGAAGGGTGTATTCACTATACGGTCTATCGCTAAAATTGAAGACCCGAACAATAACAACAATATAGTAAATTATCCTGATTATTGATACATGTTGTTACACAAACAGTTTTCAATAATATATGGTATACAAAATTTATGCTAATAGTGCTGGATTCCTTATTTTCTTTTAAGTATGAGGCCGAAAATGTAGATTTTAATATACCGGGTATTTACATGTACCTTTATGATAGCTAATCCTTCCGGGTAGTCCTTCCGGCTTTTAAATTGTGAAACAGTCATGTTAATGACTGCTCCACATCTTTGCCCGTTGGACACCAGTGTCTTATATATGAGTATGGCTCGTACAGAGATGTAGTCCTTTCGGTCCATTTTTTTTTTATATTCGACGACATTCTTTTGAAGTCCGATGAATTCATGATCTTTTGTATTATATTTGATGGGATAAGGTCGTCTAAACCAAAAAAAAAACCCAAAATAACATCTATTTATATTTATCTAAAAGAAGCGATACAGAGAGAAACAAAGAGAGAATACAATTATACAACCGCCAAATTTGTACCTACCCATTTGCTTTTCTTTTAGTTCAGTTATTCTGACTTTTCTCTCTGATGTTGCCTTCATCCACTCATCCAGGGAAGCAATGGTGTTCGTAACAGTATCAGTACATATACTGTCGTCCGAAAGGGTCGCTAGTTTCTGCGACAGCAGGAACTTAAAAAAAAACGCTTTTAAAGCGTGGAGTGAAGAGTTTAATGTTCCTGCTGCACAACTCTTGATGTTTTGCTTCATTTTCTTGAAGGCTGGCAGAAACCAGGACTCTTCCAGACGCCTATTCGGTGTGTCTTCGTCTGTTGTTGCTGAAAAAATAAGGCCCCTTTGAAGTTCCTGTAGAATTCGAATGCCCGAAAGGATGAGTGCTATGCCATTTTAGCCGAGTCTAGCATGATCTTTGGCCTTTACGCATTGACTTGCAGTAATATCATGTGCAGCCTTGATCTATATGGAATACTGATAAAGACCTCATCCAAGCTTATAATAAAATGTTATAACTACAAATGCGGGAATTGAAACTGTAAAAAGACAGGCGGGCCGAAACATAAAAGACATATAGCAAGGGAACCAAATGCTATGTGCATGATTTAAGATCATAGAAATAACATATTAAAAACTGATCAAAACAATTGTTTTGTAAGAAAAAAAATACGAAATCCATCGATTGAAGTTAATGCAGTCTTGTTCTTACCAGGACGGAATAAATCGATCCAAGTGATTTTCAATTCTTTTAATATGTTTCTGGCTATTAAAGCGTATTGCTGTGAGGTTGCCTCCGTTTTTGCTTCACCTGAGGGTTTTTTTTAAAGGTATTCCTCAAGCTGCTCATAATCATCGTCTTGTTTGGGATCTTTGAAAAAGATGAAGAAAAATTGGTAAAAAAAAAAAAAGGGGTGTTCAGGAAATTGAAGTAAATAATTGTGTGCTAATTTGGTTTAAACTGCCTACATTTTCTTTTTTCCGGTATGTCTCTAAAAGATCAACTGCCCACTTGTACTCAGATGAAAAATGTAACAATGATTTGTAGCTTTTAACAGTAATACACATAATCACCAGGCATGTTTCATATAAAAGCTATATGAACACAAGTGTTAAGAACTTGAAATAGGCTGCTTATACAAGGTACACGCAAGGTCGAAAGGTCAAATTTGTTGGTATCCAAAGGAAGGCCTTGTTACAAAGAATACACATGTGAAGTTTGAAACCCCAAGCCCCAACTGTTCAGAAGTTATGGCCAACGTTAAAGTCTCATAAAATCTTGCAAAATTGGGTCTAACTCCAAGGTCAAATATGATGGTACCCAAAGAAAGGTCTTGTCACAAGGAATACACATGTGAAATATGAAAGTCATAGCTCCAACCAATCAAATGTTATGGGCAAGGTTATAGATCACAACAGACAGACAAACAGACAGGACAAAAACAAAATACCCCGGGATCTTTCGAACCAGGGGCATAAAAACTTGATGAAGATTCAGTGAAATTTTATGCCAGAGTTCTATGAGATAATAGCTTTTTCCCTTCTATCAAATAACAGATTATCAAGAAAGAGGTATTACAACACAGAAAGAGAGCAGAAAGAATCCAGCCAATTACTCCAGTCTGATCATTAACAACATGGATTAATCTCAAATCAACTTGCCAAGATTTCCTGAAAATTTCCAAGAGAAACTGACCACCGCATATAATTCATTATTGCTGCGATCACTAATAAACTCAAATAATTAATGCATAATGATAATAGTAGTAATAATAATGTAGGAGGAGATGCACGGTGTGACTCCCCAGGATATTCTGCCAAGTATGGCACCTACACCATCATGGAACTTGAGAGGAATAAGATTCTTGATTTTCAGCTTGTGCAGGTAAAATTTAACATACAGATCTAGACAAATTGCGGAGTTAAGACTTATTTATTTTAATTGATTAAAAGTATATCATCACAACCCTTAACATTTATGCTTTAATTTTTTTCCGGAGTAATGAAGTAAAGGGGGTCTTCCCATATGGAGCTGGCTGGCTTAAAAAGAGCCATGGGATTCCTGAAAGATCATGTCAACATAACAACCCTAGTGACAGACAGGCATTCCATGGTTAAAAAGCATATGAGAATTTTTCATCCAGACAAAAATCATTATTTTGATGTGTGGCACATTGCAAAAGGTAACTTATTGAAATTGATTTTATGATTGGAAACTGCTTAGCACTGTTTGACAGCTTATCTCATAGCTCATTTACTCTCTTTTTATATAATGTAGGTGTTTCCAAAAAACTTGAAGCAGCATCAGTGAAGGTCAATGGACATCAAATCCGACCATGGATAAAGTCAATTGCCAACCACTGTCATTGGACAGCTTCATCTTGTGATGATGGTGGGGAACTCAAACAAGCAAAATGGAAATCGATTGTGAACCACATTGCTAACCAACATGAAAATCACTCTCCTCAATATCCTAGATGTGAGCATGCCCCAATTGCAGATAGCAGACAGTGGATCAAAGAAGGTAATATTAATAATTGTTCTATTTGAAATAATGTTCTCATTTATCTCAATATTTTGTATTAGTAGAACATTGATAAATTGTAACTTCTGTTTTGATTGCAGGCTCTGTTCCACACAAATTAATGAAGGATATAATCCTCAGCCCCTTCCTTTTAAAAGACATTTCCAAACTTTCACCAACTCACCAGACGTACAGCCTCGAGGTGTTTCACTCTTTTGTGAACCACTATGCACCGAAGAGCACTCATTTTTACTATCCTGCTATGCTTGCAAGGTATATATGCTAACATTAATTACTTGTCAAAAATATTTAATCTTATAGGATCTATTTTGCATTTGATATTTTTATGCATCATAAATTTGTTTATTTTTAAATTTAAGGTTGAGTTTTCAATGAAAATAGCAGTAGACAACAGGCAATGACAAAGGCTGGTGAGCTGCAATATGCAGTGTCTTATCCAAAGGCCAAGAAAGGACTGGAGGCAGTTGTAAAACCTAAGAAAATTCCTCCAACATTAAGTGAGTAGAAAACTATTTCACTTGTCAATGAACACACTACTTGTAAATATTGTATTAATATGTAAAGTTTTTTTTTTCAATTTCTTTTTTTTTTAGATTAGGTGACCTTGATTAAGCAGGCTGTCCATGAACGGAGAAGTGTTGAATGTCCTTCTTACCGATGGGCTGCTGATGATATTGCAGTGCTAAATCAAGATGTACCACTGCCGCTTACTCAAAACTTTTGAACATTTTGAAAAGGCTGCTTTGATACGTAGACACACTTCAAGATTTATTCGAACATAATACTTCTACTGCATTGGACTATGTTTACGTTTATTTAAAAAAAATTATAAGATATTGTGTACTGTAAAATGTACATTCTTCATACATATAATTATCTTGCCTGTTATTACTGACAATATAATTTACCAAGATGTATTATTTTGTACAATGAATAGATATTTCACGTGGAATATTTGAACCCACAATAATGTTCTGAGGGAAATGCTTCTCGTATCTTTGTAACTACACATGCAGGCAAAATTTCCCTGTGTTTTTTCCCAAGGAAATGCCATATCCATCTCACAAATCTTCTGTATGTAAATTAACTGTAGATTCTGAAGCAAGAAAAAAATTTACAATTTATAAGAAATATTTGTTGATTACAGAAAAAGTAATTAAATGGAATTAAATTTCATATTTCATTGTCATAATGTTTTGTGTTTCATGAAGTTAAAAGAATAACATACTCATGAGGAGGTTGGCTATCATCTAAAGGTCCCACATTCTGCAGGTATTCGTATACATTGAAACGTACAAAACATGTCTATTTAGGCAATTAGCAGTAAATATAGGACTCTCAGTTATGCATTAGTGGTCCCCTGTCTCCGTTTCAGCCTGGACTGCTCCTATTTCTTTACAGCAAATGCACTCCTCTACTGTTGGCATAGAGATGCATAATCCACACTCGCACCTATGTTACACAAAACTAATGTACTTAATTCAGTGCTATCAATAGTTTTGCAGAATGCATTCATTGATGTAAGATGGTCCATCACTTTTAACAAAGTAATTTTGTATATGTTCTTAAACGTGTATTGAAAAACTCTGTTAGATAAAGGACATTGATCAATCTAAAAAAATTGACAAACAATACGAATCTGTGAAAAATATTTCTGAAAAATGTTTAATTTGATTAAAAAAATAATTACATGTATTGTGAAATTAATAAGATTTAATATTTTTTTTAAAACAAGGAAATATGTGTGAGAAATACATACCAATCAGTGTTTACTAATATGTTGGGAAATTCTTCAGTATCTGAATTATCCTCTTCCGAACCAGTGCCTTGCATACGGTCACTGGTAGCAGCCAAAGGTTCAAATTGATAAGGTCTTACATCAATTTCCCGAGAAAAATCTACACTTGGAATATCCCCTTCCAAGGTCTCCATAATTTTAATATACTTTTATTGTGTTTTATGTGTGTAAGGAAGGCATATAAACACTGCATAATTGTAATGCATAAAAACAGGAGAACTTGTGACGTCACAGCCTGTAGCTCATTATCTCTTACTGCTGTCTTATCAGTGTTTGTGGTGAGTGTGGTCAGTAAAGCATTGATTACAGACATCTACTGGGGTTATAAGAGTTATATTTAGCACTTAAAAATAAAGATAAAAATTGTCAGAAATCTTTTTAAGAATTATTTTATTATATAGAATTATATAAATTATGTGATGTGGAACCATTTCAAAAAACATTGTCAAATTGGAAATGTCTTTTTCAAAGTAATCATTTAGCATAGGAGTTTTACACTACTATTAAATGCTATATGTAATACTGATAGTTGTTTCATCCCCCTTCCATGTGTATTTGGATGTGAGAGTGCAAAATAAGATACTGTGTTCATTTGTTATGTGAAATAATTTTGTTTTTACTAAACATAAACTGCATTTGAATTCTGGAAACTAGTATTTGGGTAGATAAACTAATGTACAAATTAAAATACAAAGGTCACTTCACTAGTAATCACTTTGATATTTTGTGCAACATTGTCAAAAGTGTCGAAAAGTTGTACAGTCTTAGTTCAATAAATGGGACTTCGATGCATGACCCTGTCTTGACACATGTCTGGTCTTTGACAATTTGACATATTTTTCATGTTTAACTAAATTTTAAGTAAACTTGTCTACACACAGAAAAACAAAATCAGTATATCTTGGGAGTACAAAATAATATTAAATATATAAAAATACTCACGCAGCACCACGTTTTTCAATGAGGAAGAGGAAAATGCTCTTCTATCACCCCTCCCTAGCCAGTTCATTTTCTTTGTAACACCATTGTCTATCATGGAACTCGTAATTCTCCGTACACTTTGTTTTGTATTGTCTCCACAAATCGTTCCCAGTTTTCTTATCTAAAAGGACCCTGTGATTTTAATGCTTAATGATAGGCATACCATAATTCTTCAATTAATACTTCAACTGCAATTCAGACCTTATTCATCCTGGCCTCTTGGGGAAATGTGTCATCAGAGTTGCGGAGTAGAAGCCTTGCGCCTATTAAGCCTAAAATTTCGCAGGACTCACTCCTGCCAGAACTTCGCATGCGTAAAAAATGCAAAGTCCATGAGGACCTCAGTCAATATATTCCAGAATCAGCCTCGTACCATCTCGCGACGTAAACAACAGTCACGACAACAGTCCAGACAGAAATCTTGTCCCTTTATTAAAGACAGCAGGACGACCAGACAAACACTTTCTAAGCAAATGTGCATTGGGCCGTCATTTTATTGCTAAGGCTCTCGTCATTTTTGAAATCTATAAACAAGATGAGTAAATCATGTGTGACATAGTAGATCTGGAGAAGAAAAACATATGAAAAAATTAAGACGGAAAAACAAACGGACAACGGAAAGAAGTGATCAGAAGAGCTCACTTGAGCTTCTCAGCTCAGGAGAGCCAATCGGCAATCCTCGGCTGACTCCGCTAAGCTCCATACAAACATCGGATGTGATTGGTGGAGGAATATGCATCAATCGATACATTTCTCCGCCGGAAACTGCCTTGTTACCCATTTCATACTTCACTGCATAAAGTTTTACCGTTTTTTTGTTTAATTTGTACATTGGTTTTGATTACAAGCTTATGTAAGTAGTCTTTGAAAGCAAAAACATAGTGTCTCAAAGTAACTTAGTCCGAAATATCGGACATTTTCCAGGCTTTTTTCACAATTTTGATATTTTACGTGCCAGGAAAACGTTCCTGGCACGTAAAATACCAAAATAGTAAAAAAGCCATATTTCGGACTAAAAGTAACTCAGCTTCCAAAGATAAAATATTTGGAGGAATTTCAATCAGATCACATGAGGGTGAAATAAAAAAAAATACCACCAAACTGAATTTTTTTGGCAAAATTCAGCTACTTATAACATATTTTTTCACTTATATCATCATATTGCAAATGCATTCTAGTTCAAAGTCCTGAAGCGGCAATGGAATAGGCAATTGGATTAAAAAGTTTCAGAATTTTTATTAGTAAAATTTCTTTTGAAAAAAGAAAATATCATTACACCTTGAAAGACTTTCTAAAATACATAATCACAAGAAATTATAGTTTTTTTATGCTTCAAAATGGTAAAAAGGGTATAAATGATTAAATCTATACCTTGAAGGAGTATTTTCTCTTGTACATGTGACAAAAAATTGGCTTTTTGATTGTTATTTTACATTATTTTTTAATTCTGGATTGAAAAGTTTTAATATGAAAAAAATATGAAGCAATAAAATTCCCCAAAGTTCACTTTTTTGTCCGTTCAAGTCAATTCTTTAAATCTAGGCCAAAAAAGAATTGTTATATACGAGTTCTCTTACAAAAAATACTAGATTTTGAAGTGACCCTATTTTACATTATTGTATTGTACTCCTGACATCTGATACGTATTCTATTTAACATTGTTTTAAAAATTATAACACATAATAACCCATTCTTACTTTGTAAATCAATTTGTCGTGTTGATATTTTTCATCGTTTACAGCAGGTTTTTCATATTTTGAAGACCTTAAAACATGATTATTTGCAAAGTGTAATATATATAAATTGTATTTAAAATATATGTGAAATGATGAAAAATATTCCCTGAATTGACTGTAAATTTTCTGTAATTTGTTGATAGACATAGTGTTTTGAACATCAAATAGAATCAAGCATTTTTTTTTCCAACTTATTGTTTAGTAAACATAGTTAAAAAGCATCGGTAATTATGAACCAGTTTTGTTGCACTCCTGACTGCAGTAAAGTTTAAAATTAAAATCATAGAACACAAAAATTCATAAAGTGTTGGCAACATCAAGTGGTAATGAAATTGTGCAATACTTATAGTCCAATACTTCATAATTAAACAGATGAAAGTATTTAAAATTCACATTTTCTCTGGAATTATACCCTATTTTATGCCAAAAAACTAGCTTAAATGTATATTTAGAAGATAAAATATATTTTAAAGCATATTTTCCTTTAGAAGACAAACACAGTAACCCACCAGAAAAATTCTACTCATCATTTTTTCTTTATTTTTATTCTTATTGGATGATTTATAATTCTAACATATTTGTTGTACTCCTGACCAAAAGCATTGGTGCCTTTAAAGTAGAATTGTGAAGTGAAAATTACGTAAGAACTTGTTCTGTTGTTTCAGTGAAGTTGAGGAGGAATTACTTGAATTTCATGACCATGTTTTAGTGTGTGTTTTTTTTTTTAACGTTCATTAAAAAATCGCAAAAAAGATAAAAACACATCTGAATTGATAAAATTGAAAAAGGAAGGATTTTAATAATAAAACTGTCAATAATTCAGCATTAAATTATACAAAAAGATCATTATTAATTAATGAATACTTCTAAGCATGAATAGAAGTCTTTTCTTCACACAACTTGAATCTTTAAAAAAATGTGTTGCACTCCTGACCATAGAAATATGGATCTGAAGCACAGACAGATCCTATAAATGATAAATCTATTTGGTAAAAATGTTCTTAGTGTCTTTATTTTCCAAAAATAAAAATCAGAAAATCATATAATGATAATAGTTTTTTCATGCTTGGGAGAAAAATATCAAATGTTGCACTCCTGACATTTTTGGGTATGCACATATACTTGACTCGCATTAATGCTGCTTATGATTTATATAACATTTTTAAGTTTTAAAATGTATATCAGTTATTATTTTACACTTCCACAATTCTTTTTTGTCTTAATTTTCTATGAGAATTTTACAATTGATGTTTTTCTGGCAATACTACATTTTTTCTGTTGCACTCCTGACATGGTATAACATATTTTTAAACATCAGCCACGACCACAACTTGAGTAAACAAAAGTTATGACAGTCCACATTTAAAGCTCAATACTTTGAATATTATCAGGAAAGTCTTTATTTTCAACATGAAGCATTATTTTTTATTTCACAGATCTCCAAAAAATATTGAAATTTCAACATGTCACAAAAAGGTGTTGCACTCCTGACAATTTTAGCATCATTTTTGGGCATAACTTTTTTGTTAATTGAGATATCAACGAGATATTTGGCAGGTATTTAGACACTATCTAAAGACATATGCTGAAACATAGAAATCTATTTTCATTGCATGTATTTTTGTGGGTTGATAAATATGCGTTTGGTCATTTTTTTTGAATTCACTCATGAGTTAAGTGTGCGAGGTACGAACAAACGAGGAGCTCCGAGTGTAGGTATTCTGATAAGCAAACTATTCTCGAGCGAGTTAAAGAGCGACTTATCTAAAATGAGAAGCGAAACAGTATCAGTACGTACCAATAATTTAGAGATTATATGGATTCGAGAATGTTGCTTTTTTAGTGTCAACTCTTGGTAGTTTGTGCTATTCAACAGTTTTTCTCGCAATTTAACTGGTCACTAAAGGCTTCATTATGAAGAGCACTGGCGCAGTGGTTAAATTGATTGTATGTTGTTTTACGTCCCATTCGAGAATTTTTCACTTGTATAGAGACGTCACCATATACAGGTGAAGGGCTTCAAATTTTGACCTTTACTCGGCACTCAGGCCCATTGAACAGCGAGGGATCTTTATCGTGCTTACGCCTATCGTGACACGGGGCCTCGGTTTTTAAGGTCTCATCCGAAGGACCTGCAACTTTCACTTCAAAGTGCCGAGCGCATGGCGAAGGAACAGTTGCTACCCATTTTTTTATCGACTTAAGTCGGTCGCGGCCGAGATTCGAACTCGCGACCTCCCGATAACGGAGCGAGCGCTCCACCGACTGAGCTACCGTGAACGGTCGCAGTGGTTAGAGCGTCTGCTCTTTAATCGCGAAATAAGGAGTTGATCCTTACGTTACGGGTTCGAATCCCATTGTTGGATGTGGAGACCGCTTCTGCGGATGAGACCGTATAAACCGAGGTCCCGTGTCGCAGTAGGTGTTGGCACTAAAAGATCCCTTACTGCTCAATGGACCTAAGTGCCGAGTATATGACAAAATTTGCAGCTCTCCACCGGCAAGTGGTGGCGTCTCCAAAAGAGTGAAAAATTCTTGAGAAGGACGTTAAACAATGAACAAACATTGATCACTGGTAACACAACTAATCAGAAAATGGTTTCAACATTCACATCAGCAGAAGCCGTCAAACATCCATGGCAGTTTTAGACAACAGTAGCATATTCAAACCAGTAACAACAGGCAACATCAACTTCATTGCATCCTCTCCAGTTAAAGTTTTGATTTGATTAAAGTTCTACAAACAGATTGACTTTCTTAATTTCGAAGACATTATAAATTGAAAACTACAAACCAAATCCATGGAAATATCAACTTTTATAACCATATAAATTCGAATGACTAGCTTTAACAATTACCCCTTGGATACTGACTATTTGCATAGTATCTTTTATGACCTTTTTAATGTTTGTTGCCTTTTCGATGTGATGTGTACAGCATCAACATCCATAACTGGTCCCTGTATTATCTTGGTGTGTTTTTCTGGTTTTCGACAAAGAGTAGGCTCACTGAGGACCGTCAGATAAACTCAGAACACCTTACATACCCTAACATATCGTTTCACCGCCGAAATATGGCTGAAAATATTGCCGCTTCGACGTTAAACAATATCAATCAATCAAGACTAGCATTCCTCCTTTCCTAAGGAAATTCCTTCGGTGGAGTGATTTTCCTTCTTTACAGTGTCAATATGTACGAGGGGTTATCAAAAAGTTCGTGGACTAGCGTCATAAAATTAAAACCGCTTAAGATACATCAATGAATTTTTAAACATTAAATAAGTATCTTCTTTTCTATCTGTAAAATAAAGTATAAATCATAAGTTTTATTTTTTTAGTGAATCGTTAATGTTTTTGTAAGCAATGGTATGTCAAGGCGGCGCAACCTCGAACATGACGTATTTTCTACTTGAGTGTAACTGAGAAAAACTCTTCTAAAATGAGCATTTGTCATCCGAAAATCCCATTAATTCACTCATGTGATATGACACAATTTTTCCGTAAAAGTTGCAATTTTTACCTTATTCTGTATATTCTATGAAATTTTATAGGGAATGTCCAAACAATAAAGGGGTTAAAATGACGTGGAAAGGGGGAGGGTGTCATTTTACAACATTCTATACAGTTTCAGCCCCTGGAAAACCTGACATAGACTTGGAAAATGTTTAAACAGGCTACATAGAAATAAAATACATCCAGAGTACTTGTGTTTAAATATCAAAACAGATTCAGCAAGAAAAGAGACACACGGTTAATGTCAATTTGTAGTCAGGGTGTCCAAAGTCAGACACGTCGAAAAGCGACGTTGATCTTTGCTTGATATTGAACTCAGGCAAGAAAATTATGCTGGCAAAATCAAGCGAGGATTTTTTCCTATGTATAGATTTAATAATTACAATATTAATGCATTGAAATCAGGTGTTCATGACATTGTAAAGTCATATAAACAAGACGGGTTTAGGTCTTTACTTTTCTCCAGAGAATCTCATCAAGATAAGTGCACTGAGGCAGAAGGAACGGGTATTGAGAAATAATGACGTTGTCGGACGTCATGAAACTAAACGGCGACAGCGCCGGGTGATCATATAATGCCCTTTTTATTTAATGATAATTTGGCTAATTATCAACATATCAAGCTGAAATTTTCAACACTTCTTAAACTTTTGTTGTGATACGTTCCCTACAAATTTTGTAATCAACAACTACATAGTATTAATTTTATCGCATCAGTCCACGAACTTTTTGATAACCCCTCGTAACTAAGTTTAACCAAAACAGCACCGCTGTTGTCAGCCTCGCTAATCAGTATGGATCTCTCTTGATCATTTGATTGTGAAGTTGGCTGTATGGCCTTCTTTCACCACCTTCTTACCAGACTTGTGGGATATGGTTGTGGTTTTTCACCATCTGAAGGAGATCCTTCAAACTCATCTAAAAATAATTTCAAATATATTGTTGATTTTCAGGTTTACAAGTAGTTATCTATGTTCGCACCTGAAATAATGTTGTAAATTTAACAAAAAACATGCACCTCCAAACCAATTTCTCCCTTCTTTTTCCTCCCGCCTTTTTGCATTTATTCCAAATTTTAAATTTTCTAAACAAAGATCATTTTGAAAAATCAAAATAAAGAATATGTAGAGATATTGTTACATGAATTCAAACATTTTTAGAATGTCAAATTCCAAATATCACAAAGTTGGTGTTTCTTGCTTTGACTTGCCATGTCAATACAGCTGGTTGCGAATATAGCCCATGTAAACTTTGGTTGCCCGTATAGATTCAACAAGGGGGTCGCTCTGCCCTCCTGACCCGTTGAGGAAAAACACTCTCACATTACGCTAGACACCACTTTTA
Organism: Saccostrea echinata; assembly: GCF_033153115.1. Classification (NCBI taxonomy): domain Eukaryota; kingdom Metazoa; phylum Mollusca; class Bivalvia; order Ostreida; family Ostreidae; genus Saccostrea; species Saccostrea echinata. Next base: position 3,262,408 of record NW_026889785.1, read on the forward strand.
ACATAAAAAAAGCCCTCAAGGATTTCGCGGCCAGAGAGGAAACTGCTCCACCCCACCCAGGACTTTTAAGGTAATTTAACATTGTTTTTAGCTCTACTGGTCAGAGACCAGAAGAGCTTATGCGATAGTAAGTTGTCCGTCCGTCTGTCTGTCTGTCTGTCCGTCCGTCTGTAAACAATTTTTCAAAATGCTACTCCTCCTACAGTTTTGATCTGATTTCAATATAACTTGGCACACAAGTAGACTACACTAAGATACATAATTCTGTGTATCGGTTTTTGATTTCGATGAACGATGTTGCCATGGTTACTAAAAATAGAAATTTCTGTGAAAAACATTCAAAATGCTACTCCTCCTACAGTTTTGGTCTGATTTCAATATAACTTGGCACAGAAGTAGACTATACTAAGATGCATAATTCTGTATATCGGTTTTTGATTTCGATGAACGGTGTTGCCATGGTTACTAAAAATAGAAATTTCTTTGAAATGCTTTCAAAATGCTACTCCTCCTACAGTTTTGGTCTGATTTCAATATAACTTGGCACAGAAGTAGACTATACTAAGATGCAGTATTCTGTGTATCGGTTTTTGATTTCGATGAACGGTGTTGCCATGGTTACTAAGAATGGAAATTTCTGTGAAATACTTTCAAAATGCTACTCCTCTTACAGTTTTGGTCTGATTTCAGTATAACTTGGCAAACAAGTAGACTACACCAAGATACATAATTCTTTATATTGATTTTCTGATTTCGATGAACATTGTTGCCATGGTTACTAAAAATAAAAATTTCCTTGAAATACCTTCAAAATGCTACCCCTACATTTTTGGTCTGATTTTAGTATTACTTAGCACACAAGTAAACTACACAAGATACATAATTCCCTGTACCAGTTTCAGATTTCGATGAACAGTGTTGCCATGGTTACTAAAAATAGAAATTTTCTTGAAATACTTTCAAAACGCTATTCCTCCTACACTTTTTGTCTGATTTCAGTATAATGTGGCATACAAGTAGACTACAGAGATATATAATTGGTGTTATTTTTTTTTGATTTTGTTGAATGATGTTGCCATGGTTACTTAAATCAAAATTTCTGTAAAATTGTTTTAAAAGGCTACTCCTCCTACAGTTTTAGTCTGATATAATAATAAATCTTGCCACAAAAGAAACTTAACCAAGGAACATCATTCTATTTATTGCTGTTGCAAAGTTTCAAGTCCAAGAGCAACTTTTATCTTCCTTTATAAATACAACCAGTAGAGCTACAGTCTCGTCAGAGACTTCTGGTTTGTTTAACGTCCCTCTCGAGAATTTTTCACCCATATGGAAACACCAAGGAGGGCTACCAATTTTGACCTATACTCGGCAATTACGGCCATTGAGCAGTGAGGGATCTTTTCCTTGCCAGTATCTACTGCGACACGGGACCTCGGTTTTTACCGGTCTCCACGTCCCACAGTGGGATTCGAACCCGCGACGTAAGGTGTAACTCCTTATCCGCGACTTTAGAGCAGAGGCTCTAACCACTGTGCCACGAGGGCGACAATTTAAGTTATTAAATATATGACCTAAATTGCAATTCTGATAAGAATGACTTTTGTTGTTGGTGAGGTATTAAGTGAAGGCCGTTTGTTTGACCTTGGAGTTTGACCCACGTTTAAAAAACATTAACCTTAATCATTAGTTCTTAGGCTTTCATATTTACCAAGTATATCCATTGACACAGGTACTTCCTTTGGTTAAAAGAAGTGATTGTTTTTATATAAAAATAATTGCATTTGTCATTCTTTTGAATTCTGACAATAATTACCAAACTCCATGCATTCATTACAATTTTGATTTAAGTTAAAGAAATTATAATAATATAAAAATCATATTCATTAGAAGCAATGGCATTTATATCTCCTATCAAAGTTACAAACCTTAAACAATATTATGATTATTTAAACTAGAAATCTGACCAGTCAGCAAGGGCTCCGCCGAGGGGTAGAAATATAAGGGTGCAGATTAGGGAAAGAGAATTTTACTTGATTACAAAAAATTAAAAATATATAAAGAATAAGCAACAGCAACTGCTAAATATCCAACAATCTGTAAATAGTGTCCTTGTATTTACATAAAGGCAGGAAAATAGATCATATCTATAATAACTCAATTAAATGTATATTTAAAGAAGAATGAAGCATGCGTTTTCTAAAATGCCAGCCTTCATTGAATGCAAATATCACCCAGGCTTGACCTTAACTTCAAAACAAATATCAGTTGCAGACAAAGGTGTTAAGTAATCTTAAAGTGACAGAAAGATAACCCTCTAAAATTTTCTGCAAACCAGCAAGATAATCAAACCCACGAGATTAATTATACTGCTCTCTCCACCTTTTATTCTGAGTTTACAATAAGAATTCTTTTCAGCAATGATAGAATGAGGTTATTATCTGAATACCTGTTAAAATAAATAGTATTCTTGAATTTCCATAAGGCAGAAAGAAAAAAAGAAAATAATAAACTAGAAATATGTCCATAGGACATGAATGCCCCGCCGAGGGTATGTTAGTAATGGAACATGAAAATTTGAATTAGTGTATGAAATTTGATGAGAATATCTTGAAAAGTTCCTTTAAAATTGAAATTGAAATCTAAAAAGTTAGATATATAGATGATAAATTCTCACCAAATTATGTATAAGGGCATAAACTTACATAAATATATCTTAAATGGTTTCTTTAAAATTAAGCCAAATGCAAATCTAAGAAAAGAGGTCAAGGTCACAGGAAAGTTCAAGGTCAAATGTTTTTGATGCAGTTGAATACTTCTCACGAATAATTATCAGCATATTTAAGTTTGATGAAAATATTTTGAATGGTTTATTTAAAACTGAGCTAAACACTAATTTAAAATAAATGAAGTTAAGGTCAAAGGAAAGGTCAAGGTGAAAAAAATGTTGAATCAGTTGGAAAGGTTACATGAGTATGTATTAGCATATGAAGTTTGCTAAAAAAAATTGTGAATATTTCTTTAAAACTGAGTTAAACACAAATTGAGAAGTGAGGTCAAGGTGAAAGGAAAGGTCAAAAATATTGATGCAATTGAATAGTTTACATCAGTATGTATCAGCATATGAAGTTTTGACGCTAATTTAAGAAAAGTGAGGTCAAGGTCAAGGGAATGGTCGAGGTCCAAAAATGTTGATGCAATTGAATTGCTTACATCAGTATGTATTAAAATATGAAGTTTGATAACACTGTATTGAATGGTATCTTTAAAACTGAGCTAAACACTAATTTAAGAAAACTGAGGTCAAGGTCAAAGGAAAGGTCAAGGTCAAGAAATATTGATGCAGTTGAAAAACTCTCAACAGTATGTATCAGCATACAAGTTTGATAAAAAATATCCTGAAAGATTTCATTAAAACTGAGCTAAACACTAACTTTAGAAAAGTGAGGTCAAAGTCAAAGGAATGGTAAAGGTAAAAAAAAATGTTGATGCAGTTTAATAGCTTACAGCAATATGTATCAACATATGAAGTTTGATTACACTACCTTAAATGGTAACTGAGGTAAACACTAATTTAAGAAAAGTGTGGTCAAGGTCTAAGGAACGAGACTGCTGATATTCTGGTTTCATCAACTTGTTTGTCAATAATTTACCTCGTTTTAAAAATTGTACATACGTAGAGCATGCTCTTGCATATCGAATCAACGGAGAGATATAAACTCCGTATGCAGGTGATGAAGGTATACTGCTGCATAATTAAGGGAAGTTGACGATTGAAAAGTTAGTCATCACGTTTATCATAAAGCTTGGTTGTTAGATTACCATTAACGTCTTTTTCAAGCAAAATATCCAAATATGAAACAGATGTGTCAGACTCTGTGGTATCTTTTATCTCAAGCTCACGGGGATATGTTGTATCGACATGAGAATGGAAATAACCATTGTTAATTGGCACTACGTCGTCGATATATTTAAATGTCGAGTTGAAGGCCACGGCAAGTGTTTTCTTCTTTTCACGTACAAGATTTTGGACAAATTCTGCTTCATATGAATACAAAAAAAGGTTTGCTAATAACGGGGCGCAATTGGTACCCATGGGAATTCCAATAGATTGTTGGAAGACCTGGTCTCCAAAAACCACATAGATATTGTCAATCAGAAACTCAAGCATCTTTTTAATGTCAACTTCAGAGTACTTGTGTGTACAATCAGAAAGTTTTTTAACAAAATAATTTTGCAAATGACCAATGACAAGGTAAGTATATTTACGAGTTCCATTTTTATTGAAAAAGCAGCTGTCAATCATATCAAAAAGCCTGGACTTTAATTTATCGTGGGGAATGGTTGTGTATAAAATAGAAAAGTCATAAGTTTTTAAGCTGTTGATTTTGGTAAAATCTTGCGATTTCAAATTTTCTAAAAGTTCCTTGGAATTTTTAAGTATCCACATTTGATTTACACCACTTCTCGAATATATTGTTGCACAGTACTCTTGAAGTTTCTCCTTCACCACTGTTAATATCTTAGTGAGGAGTAAAGAAAGAGGCTTGGTTGAACATTTACTGGAACCCGCTATGTATCTTTGTTTGTAAGGATTTTTATGAAGTTTCGGAATCCAATATAAATATGGTAATTCAAATTCATTTTGGTTGTTTGGAATATTCATAATGTTCAAAACTGACATATGATTTTGAAGAATTTCTTCCTTAGAAAGGGAACTACGAGTATAAGTTGGATTACCACTTGTAGAATTAAATCCAAGTTCCTCTAAAATACATTTAATATAATGAGCCTTACAAACAAAGACAATGTTGTTACCTGCTTTGTCAGCAGGGACCAGTACGTACTGATCATGTAATCTATCTAATTCTTTTTTCACTTCTGGATTACTGAATACAGAAGGATAGATGGTTCTCATATTGCCCCTCAATCTTTTAATGCGTGATTTAGACCCACTAATTCATGTCCACCACGAAATTTAAAATGTCATATACATTACTCATCAATTCTTCATCCATAAATTAAATCCCCATAAACCCATATTTTTCGTCAAACCACGAAAATTAGACCCCACGAAAATATGTTATTTCACAGTATTACAGATACTGATGATCAATTTAACGTAATATAGGATACCACAGAGTCTGACACATCTGTTTCATATTTGGATATTTTACTTGAGAAAGACGTTAATGGTAATCTAACAGCAAAGCTTTATGATAAACGTGATGACTTTAACTTTTCAATCGTCAACTTCCCTTACTTATGCAGCAATATACCTTCATCACCGGCATACGGGGTATATATCTCTCAGTTGATTCGATACGCAAGAGCATGCTCTACGTATGTACAATTTCTAAAACGAGGTAAATTACTGACAAATAAGTTGATGAAACAAGAATATCAGCTGTCTCGTTTAAAGTCATCATTTCGTAAGTTCTATGGTCGATACAATGACCTTGTCAGCAAATACAATTTATCATTGAGTCAAATACTGACTGACGTTTTTCATACTAATTGTTAGGCCATTATTTACACACTGAATTGTCGACGGATTTTTCCGTTATTTCCCGATCATGACAAGGAGCACACGGCGGGTGTGACCGGTCGGCAGGGGATGCTTACTCCTCCATGGCACCTGATCCTACCTCTGATGTTTAGAGGTCCGTGTTTGCTCTGCTCCTATTTTGTATTGTATAATGGACTTTTAAGCTTGAATACTGTTCGTTATCTCCATATATTTCATGTTCAAATCATTTAGATAAATATTTCAGATAGTCAACACCAACACTTGCCAGCCTACAGGAATCCACCTTACTGAAATCTCTTGAATGTCAAAGTGTGTGATGATTGAACAACATACATCTGTAGGACAGAAAAAATTGTTTTGAGTGTTCAAAATTCTGCTGTTCCCATTAGAGCTCAGACTCAGATTCTAGAGCTTAATTCACTTGTATTATGACTTTTAAAGTTGATACATATCATTCCTTCCGTCGTGCTTTGCTTTTAGCTCAGTTTCAAAGAAACTATTCAAAACATGTTTATGAAGCTTCATATGTATATATATATAGATAAGCGCTATGCAGCGGTGTCAAACGTGTGATGAAAGACATTTGTGCCAGCGGGCAAAAGGCAGAGTGCGCCAAAGGAAACTCAGTGGGGAAGAAAAACTTGGTATGTCGACAAGAAGGTACCCGGATGATATTAAAGAATTTTTTGACAAAGGGAACTCCTGTCATAAATATTAGAGATTTACTTATGATATATATCACAACAGTATCTACTGACACTACCATTTACAAAGTAACAAGATTCCCAAATAGCCAGCGATTAGACAAATCGCTCACAAATTAAGCCTACTAACAGCTTCCAGTACCTGCAAAGGCAAAGTGCTCGTAGCCCATCAATTTTCAAGGGCCAATTAAGGGAGAATGTACCAGACATCTGAGAAATACGAGTGATCAAGATGTACTACAAACTATTCTTAGCTCTTCTGAGCCAAAGGCTCAAAGAGCTAATGCTATGGCCATTTGTGCGGTGTGAGGTGTGCGGTGTGCGTAAACTTTTTAGAATATGGGCCATAACTCAAGAACCCCTTGGCCAATTATTGTCAAATTTGTCACAGGGTATCCTTGGCCCAAGGGCTCCCTTTTATACTAAAACTGGGGTTGTGACCCTTTAACAAGGGGAGATAATTAGGAAAATAGAAACAAAAGTACTGGTTGCTAAAAAATCTTCTTCTCAAGAACCACTGGGCAGATTATCATCAAACTTACACAAAAGAATGAGGATATGTTGTAGATTAAAATTTGCACGGGGATTTACCCTGGGGCAAAGGGCGTGGTCTCCAGGTCACTTCAAAGTTGACCAAAAATTACATTTTATTAAAATGTTGATATTTTGCTGACTATAAGGACTAGGATCATCAAATCTTGTCAGTTGGTGCATCTAAGGACCTCATATCATGTTGACTCAAAAGTAGGTCACGGTGACCTACTTTTTAAATTTTGCGGCCATTCTTTTTCAAAATGATTTAGAGGCATATTTTGAACAATTTAAGGCCTATGATCATCAAACTTTGTCAGTTGATGCATCTTGGGTCCTCAAAGTACGTCAACTAAAAAGTAGGTCACCTTGACCTACTTTTTGAATTTTATGGCTAATCTTTTTTAAAACAATTAAGGTCATTAATTCGAATACGGGGAGGCTTAGAATCATTAAATCTTGTAAGATGATGCATCTTGGGGCCATAAAACATATTTATTAAAAAGTAGGTCACAGTGACCTACTTTTTGAACTTTGCAGGCATTCGATTTCAAAGCGTTTTAGAGGCATAATTTGGACATTTTAAATCCTATGATCATAAAACTTTGGAAGTTGATGCATCTTGGGTCCTCAAAAAAGGTCAACTGAAAAGTAGGTCACCGTGACCTACTTTTCAATTTATATGACTATAATTAAAAATTTCAGGTACTAATTGGCTTAGAATCATCAAACTTTGTCAGTTGATGCATCTTGGGTCTTTGGAGTAGGTCGACTAAAAAGTAGGCCACAGTGACTAACTTTTGAAAATTTATGGCGTTAATTAAATATTTCGGGTACTAATTGGCTTAGAATCATAAAACTTCGTCAGTTTATGCGTCATGGGTCCTCGGAGTACAACAACTGAAAAGTAGGTCACCGTGACCTACTTTTGAAAATTTATGGCTTTAATTAAATATTACAGGTACTAATTGGCTTAGAATCATTAAACTTTGTCAGTTGATGCGTCTTGGGTCCTCGGAGTACAACAACTGAAAAGTAGGTCACGGTGACCTACTTTTGAAATTTTATGGCTGTATTTAATATTTTCAGGAATTATTTGGCTTAGAATCGTCAAAATTTGTCAGTTGATGCATCTTTGGTCCTCGGAGTAGGTTGACTGAAAAGTAGGTCACTGTGACCTACTTTTGAAAATTTATGGCTTTAATTAAATATTTCGGGTACTAATTGGCTTGGAATCATCAAACTTTGTCAGTTGATGCGTCATGGGTCTTCGGAGTAGGTCGACTAAAAAGTAGGTCACCTTGACCTACTTTCGGAAAATTTATGGCTGTAATTAAATATTTCGGGTACTTATTGGCTAGAATCATCAAACTTTGTCAGTCGATGTATCTTTGGTCCTCGGAGTACAGCAACTGAAAAGTAGGTCACGGTGACCTACTTTTGAAAATTTATGGCTTTAATTAAATATTACAGGCACTAATTGGCTTAGAATCATCAAACTTTGTCAGTTGATGCATCTTGGGCCCTTGGAGTAAAACAATTGAAAAGTAGGTCACTTTGACTTACTTATAAAATTTTATGATTATAATTTTAAAAAATATTTTAGGTATTAGTTGGCTTAGAATCATCAAACTTAGTTGATGGGTCCTCAGAGAATGACAAGTGATAAGTAGGTCAACATGACCAACTCTCAGGTACTAATTGGCTTAGAATCATCTTGGGTTCTCAGAGTGTGAATTGGAATTTCAAGGGTTTATGTAAATATACAGGATACTTCGAGGCTTCAAATAGAAGTGATAGGTTGTACAGTTTATCAGAAGAGCGATTCAAGGCCCATGGGCCTCTTGTTAAAGATTACACAACTCACCTCGAAAATAGAGGTTACATACAATAGAAATTGAACTTTTTATGCAAGAAACCCTTTCTACTATTAGAATGGATCTTCTTAAAAACAAAAGAAGAAATGAAAGGCTGTACTTATGGTCATCAAGTTTAACCCTTGTATAAACGGGTTAAGGATTGATGATATGTTTTGTGTCCCATTCAATAATTTTTTCACTCATATAGAGACTTCACCATATACCGGTGAAAGGCTTCAAATTTAGACTTTTGCTCGGCACTCAGGCCATTGAGCAGTGAGGGTTCTTTATCGTGTCAACGCCTGCCTCAGGTTTTAAGGTCTCATCCGAAGGACCAGCAACATTATCTTCAAAGTGCCGAGCGCTTGGCGAAGGAACAGTTGCCACCTTTTTTATCGACTTAGGTCATTCGCGGCCGATATGCGAACTCACGACCTTCCGATCACGGAGCGAGGGCTCTACCGACTGAGCTTCCGTGACGGTAATGGGTTAAGGAAACGACTTACGAAATATTAGGATTACATACAAGATGACGAATTACTTATTCACAACACCTTTCCTGGTTGCAAACACAAGAATATGTGATCTGATTATAAGATTCAAATTTAAATAAAAGTTCAAAGAGATTGATTGATTTATGCCTAAGTAGAGCCCCTGACGAGGCGGGCTTTATTACATATTTGAAATGACATATCCTATTAATACATCCGAAACACTCGTTAATTAATTGTAACAGCAATGGGCCAAATGCTTCATTAAGAGTGTCGGGTTCTAATAAGTTTCTGGTGTTTAGGATGCCATCGTTTGTTTGTTGTTTTGTTTTTTTTTTTTGTTTTTTGCACTTAATTAAATAGGTAAAGATTTTTTAAGCTACCTCTATTTCAATAAAAAAATCATAAGAAAAAATCAAGTATTCATTTCCACAGTACACACCTGAAACATCTATATCTGATAGCTTCTTCCCGGCAAATCTACAGACTGTCCCTCATCTGCAGCCAATAGCAGGCTTCTCACTTTACCTGTTTCAGTAGCTGCATCATGCTGCAAGTAAGGGCTTTTTTGGATGTAAATATCAAGAACTAGATGCCTGGAGTGCCCTTCTAGCTCATGATCTTCCATATGCAGCTACTGTGAGATAGTGGCAATGTATCTCCGTAAGCGGCTTGATGAAATCAGCTCAGGCTGTTGACTTTCAAAAGCTTTGATACTTCGTTGCCTCTTCTTACTGGGACCATGGTCACTTCTGCCAAGGTCCTCCATGCAGTGTTATCTGGACTCTCCTCTACCTCTTTGATCATCCTCAATCGCTGCGTCTTAATAGAGTTTCAATTTTACCAAGTCGCTGGTAAATGGCATACCAGAAGGTTCATTAAATTTGTTTGTCCTGAAAGACGCCAAACCCATTAAAGATGTGGATTTTGTCCATTCAGAAGAATGCAGTTGCAGAAAGTCATCTCCACTTTTATTTCTTTTACATATACGTCATTTTTCCTTAAAATACACACACACACAAAACAGAAATGCATTACCAAGCATTAGTACTAGATACCAGAGGATGGTTTTCCTATCTAGTCCTATTGGATATTACTCACATTTCTTAAATCACAATGTTTGGTGTTTATATTTTTAAAGACATTATTGAAAGGAATTTAGAAATCATTTTTTTTTATTTTTGATACATTACAGAAATACAAAATCAGATATTGAAGGAATGACTCGTCTTTCCTTAAAACTTGCTAATAACTGATTGATTGCAGATTCATAGTCATTTTTAAGGTGTTTTTCTCTCCAATCTGTATACAGGTGTGACTCTCTTCATGTGAACTGGAAACCTTTACTTCCATGAAGGTAATTAACCATACTCATTACTATAAACTCCTTGTAAAATTTCTGCAGTTTTAACAAGATAATGGCCTATAAATATTGCTAATAAAGGAATTCTGAAAGATCGAAATTTGCTGCTTCAGATTCTTTAAGATATGTGGTTGGTCCTTTGTGGCCCCAACTAATTAATGAGAACTTTTCCTTACTGGAGGATCAAGTCACTGATTAAGGCATTGTAGATTTCATCCTGCTTCACTTTACTAAGTATTGTGTCTTTAATTTCCTGTAAGAGGCAATCTAGACCTTGCAATGATTCCATGTTGATGATTGGAATCATTCCAAAGGCAACTTCTTCTATGTCTCCACAACTCTTTTTTGTAGAAAAAGCCGAAGCAGTATATGCATGAAAGATACTTTTTTTTGCAAAATGATTTCCTTCGGCGTACTAACTAGGAACCCTTCCCTTCATTTAGAACATCCAAAGTATACTTAAAATTACCTAATTTTTAAAATCTTGTCTAGGTGGGGTTTTTTTTTTTTTGCCCTATTTTTGGCCCTTTTGACAATGCCTCTGCTACTAGTCTTCCATTTCCGTGTTTTTTCTCCAGATGCTCTTTGACCGTCGACGCAGTACTTTTCCACAGTAATAGCATGACAATGCTTTACTGCATGGTCTTTTTTCATTTATTTTAAGTATTATCTTTCTCCGAACTAAAATAATATTTTATCTCTAGTTATAATATGGTTCAAGATAATTAAGGATTGAAAATGCCGTCTTTTCAAGATACCCATAGCACCTCCAACATTAAATGAGAACAGGCTATTCGGAACGTTCAAGATGGATTGTACGTGTATTTCGACAATGTCCTAGTTAGAACTGCGTATTGATACCTTAATCTCCCATGAACGAACCGTCTTCAAAGATCAATCATGAAAAGCATAAAGAAAATTATTCGCAACAAAGCGCTGTTAACCTCGAGGACTAATCGATTTGGTCGAACATGAACTCATTTTCTGTTCTCCTAGTTGGAGCATTACTGATACAGTTGTACTGAACGTTTAAGCTGGCTAATATCCCAAAATAACCATGGAACACCCTAAGCGTTGATTTCTGTGGACCTTTACCTTAATTTTTCGTGATCGCTGACGAATTCACGAGATATCAAGTCGTGGATATCATACTACTATGTGAACAAGTGCATAAATTTTCCATTTGAAAAGAATTTCGTATGCAAAATAAAATCTCATGCTTCGATGAATGAAATTAGAAATGGTGGTTATTATTTGAATTATTGATTAAATATGATTAATCTTATTTCTGTAACTGAGATTGTTGGAAAGGATCTCCTAATACTTTTTATATGTCATTTTTAAAAAAATTAGAAGGGCCCTCAAAGAAGATAAGATATCTATATGATTTGGAAAAAGCGAAGTCCAGACTGAATCAGGATGAGTATGGGGAGCTGGTGTAAACTTCTGCTTGTGATCAGCCCCTGCACTACCAAATCCAACTGAACCACTGAAAAAGCCTTCAATGTTAACCAGTACTGGCAGACTGGACAACCAAATAAGTTATCTTGCTGTGATCAATTGGTTCAAGACTTAGATGTTCCAAAGCCATCAAATCTGATTCAAGGTTGTAAGCACTCCTTGGAAGACCCAGATGATACGAGACCGAGAGAACTCTATATGTTGATGTTCTGTCATTAAGATACAAGGACAATGAAAGACAAGTATAGAATGTTGCTTGTGATTATTTCGTGCAAGAGATAAGTGATGTACCCCCGCAGGTGATCATTCCTAACAAGACATGCATGGAGATGATAAAGGACAACCAAATATTCCCCTAAGGGGTCTATAAAATGGTCTTCCAGGAAGATGGAATTCTCAGATCTGAGTGTACCCCAATAACTCTCTGCATGGCGATGATGAAGAACAACTAAATATGCCACTCATGTAGAGACGTCATCATATACCGGTGAAGGGCTTCGAATTTTGACCTTTACTCGGCACTCAGGGTGATTGATCAGTGAGGGATCTTTATCGTACCAAAGACTGCCGTTACACGGGGCCTCGGTGTTTTAGGTGTCATCTGAAGGACTCGCAACTTTCACTTCAAAGTGCCGAGCGCATGGCGAAGGAACAGTTACTTCCCATTTTTTATCGACTTATGTCAGTCGCGGCCTAGATTCGAACTCACGACCTCCCGATCACGAAGCGAGCGCTCTACCGAGTGAACTACCGTGAATGGTTTTCAAATGTTTTAGTCATTTTATTTAATTCAGGGCGGTTTACGAAGGTATTTCCGTCGCCCGCGTGGCGCAGTGGTTAGAGCGTCTGCTCTATAGTCGCGGCGTAAGGAGTTGATCCTTATGTCGCGGGTTCGAATCCCATTGTTGGACGTGGAGACTGGTCCTTCGGACGAGACCGTATAAACTGAGGTCCCGTGTCGCAGTAGGTGCTGGCACGAAAAAGATCCCTCACTGCTCAATGGCCGTAAGTGCCGAGTATAGGACAAAATTGGCAGCTCTCCACCGGCAAGTGGTGTCGTCTCCATATGAGTGAAAAATTCTCGAGAGGGACGTTAAACAACATACAAACAAACAAACAAACGAAGGTATTTCTTGTCAAATAAACAGGAACGTGTATTATTAAGAAAGAACAAATTTCAAGATAAAAAACAGAAGAAAGTCTTGTACACAAGGAGGTAAAAATAATTCTTGTTATGGGTACTATTCAAAAAAAAAAAAAAAATTAATGATTTAAAAATAAGAAGAATGCACTCTTTTTCTTTTAAAGGGCATACGCAACGTACTTGACGTCATTTTTAGTGTCATTGTATTTTTTTTTACTTATGTGAAGTATTAAATGACTTCCACTAATTTAACAATATATTCTACATATAACTTCATTTACATATTTATCCTATGACGTCATAATCCTTCATACATATTCTTCGTATGACGTCAATCATTTGCATATTCATCACATGATTTCACTCGTGTATATGCATAGACAGACAACACTATATGCAGCATCCTTTTGGTTCCTGTTCATAAACTAATTTAATGTGAACCAAATCTACAGATTTGCTATGGATTACATGCAAGGAATAAGTGCATGTGTTTTATAGATGTTGTTCACTATATGGTTTAAGATTAAGAGTTTCATCCATAACAAATAAAATCCTAGTTAGTGAAAGCTTAACGCATCCTATCCATAATTCACCTCCATGAGATCGGCTGATCTCGGAAATTATCGTAAATTGGGAGTATTGGTACCAAACGAATTTTGAATAAAAATCATTCTTCAAAGTAGTTTCTTATAAATGTAAAAACTAATAAAGACTAGCTAATTATATTTGTCTTTCACATACAGTGATAATATGCACTTTATCTTTAAAAAATTCTAATTTTTATACTTTGTTGCAGTTTAAATATTGTAATTTAAAGAAATACGCTTAGTTTTGAAATAGTTTTTTTTCTCGTAAATGTAGAATGGAGTTAAGACGATCCCAGAGGGTCAGGCGACATCCCAAAGATGAAGTATGATTACGTGGGGGGCATTCTGGTGTGAAAGTCGAGGGTGAAACGGACGATGAGAGCAGGAGATGCACTTCAGCAACCTGAGAAGAGGGCACTATCACTACCCCAGTGTGTGCAGGATCTTCCTAAGGAAAAACTTGAGCAATATATTGGTGCAAAACTGCATGATGAAAGGTGTAGAAGGGCAGAACTTGTTTAGTTGTCATTAATTGCCTACATTGTTGTCTGTTTCTAGAATAACCATATAAATGTTTGAATTTGTAAATTTAGTTAAAAATTTTTTTTGAGTTAAAACAATATCAACAAGAGCACCGCTAAGCGGAGCATCCCCTCGCGCCAGGAACTTCACCGGTACTGGCAATGTCTCCATACGAGAGAAAAATTCTCAAGAGGGACGTAAAACAAGATACAATCACCTAGGCCTAGTAATCAAGGTTACCCAGTATTACTATATAGAGTTTAAAATAAGGTAAAGAAGTTAAAATGTATTGCAACACTAAATAAATTTTAACAAAAGTCAGTATGGATATCATCTGGGGGGGGGGGGGGGGATAACAAGCATACGTGATTGGGCAGTTTCCCTTATTCCTAGCAGAAACATATCACGTATGCTATAAATTTCATTAATTTACTTACCTGAGTAAACCTCACAATAGCATGCAATATGCATCAAATCTGAAAATACGCACGGAAGTAATATTTTTTTGTAGTGAACAATGACAATATACCGGTGTTGAGATGTAAATGAAACTTGAGAAACTTTATATTTATAGCTTTCAAGAATTATGTGCGCCCCAAGATTAAATTCCACAGGCCCCTATTGTAAACACACACGTGTGGTGATTTGGTGCTGAAACTGCGACGTTCATCAAATTATTTCAGTTACTCAGTGACAGAGATGACACTTTTAATTCATACACACTTTCTCAAGATACGCAATAATATGACAATACGCGAATACAAAGTAGAACTTACCGAAGCGGCTCTATCGAAACTACCCGAATTTTAACCTGTTAAATTTACTGGAAGTGAGTATTGTCAACTCGTACACATCCTCGCAAGCCAGAGGTCCTGAGTCAACACGTTGCCGTTGGACGGCAACGTGTTGACTCAGGACCTCTGGCTTGCGAGGATGACTCGTACATAAAATTGCAGGGTTTGAAGGTAGTAAAAACGCGATATTTTAAGAACTATATCACCGATTAACTTGATATCACCGATTAACTTGAAAATGAATAGGGTTCGTCCATTTACAATGCCACATAAGTATGTGAAAACTGAGAGATGATGGTGCAAAGATTCTCTTTAAATCTTGCCCACAAGGTGTAACGGACACACTAACACACACACATACGCACAGTAGCGATGCTATATCCCCTCCGCAACTAGTTGCGCGAGGGGATAATAAACAAGAGGCCCAAGGGCCTTAACGGTCACCTGAGTATAATACTTTGTTCACTTTGATAAAGTATAAAACAACATCCAGTCTCATGTCAACCACAACTCCTCTACAAGTGACACTAAATTAGATCACCACAGAGTATACATACTGTGTACAATTACAACTTTTGCTAAATATAGAAACAATCTTTATGTCAATCTTTTATACTGCTTTCCAGGCAAGAATCTGACTTTGAGCATACTTTGCTCATTTAAACCAAACATTCATTTTTATTTTGTTTCTATATATATATAACATTCTTTCTTGTATTCTCATTCAATCAAATAACCTGTTAATTAAATTATATACAAGGATTTCAAGGATAACAATATTTAGCAAAGGGGAGTAACTTTCATTTGCTTCACATCACAGTTGTGTACTCTGCCTCCTAGATACCCACAAGCAAAGAAAAAGCACATTTACTTATAATTAAATTTAATACATGTATTTACATTGATATTATTGCATTTAGCTTGTTTGCTTAGTACTCGGGGGCAGAGGAGAAGTCTTCCAAAGCATTCATGCATTTTGCTAATTAATCAATAGAACCCCACCCAAGCTCAAGAACACCTGACCAAGGGGCCATGAAATTCAAAATTTTGGAAGAGGCATCCTTTCTCATCATAACTATGTATTTAGTTTGTTTAATTAATACCAAGGGGTAGAGGAGAAGATTTTCAAAGCATTAATTTATTTTCAGTATATAATAAATAAGCCCCCCCCCCCAACATGGAACCCCTGACCAAGGGGCCATGAAATTCACAATTTTGGAAGAGGCACTCTAGCTCTTCATAACTATGTACTTAGTTCATCAGCTCAATACCCAGGAGCAGAGAAGAATTTCAAAGCATTAATTTATTTTCACTATATAGAAAAAAAGCCCCCCCCCCCAACATGGAACCCCTCACCATGAGGGGCCATGAAATACACAATTTCGGAAGAGACACTCTTGCTCATCATAACTATGTACTTAAGGTTTTACAAAACGTCAACATGCCCAAAAATTTATTTTTACAACAGCTCCAAAACTATGTGAGGTATAAAGTTAAAACTTTTACAGTTTATAAAAATATCATTGATTAACAGATAGAAAGTATCACTTGATAACAAATACTTAAAGAAAGTATTTAACGAGAAAAATTCTTTTTAAAAGATGCATATATTTTTAAAAAAATACACCTAATTAATTCCGTTCTTTTAGTGAAAGCCATCATTGCAGAAACAATATATGTTTATCAATGAAAGGCAAGTTGGACTTCGATAGTCTCTGGAAAGTTGTTTTCCCTGTTTATTTTGTCCAAATATTAAGATTTGAAACCGAAAGTCCATTGCAAATGGCGGATTTTATAGGGTACTTGTCTTTATACATGTCATGCTTTCAATAATAGCCTTTTCACAGACCATTCACGTCCATTGATAAACATATATTATTTCTTCAATGATGGTTTTCACTAAAAGTACAGAATTGAGCAGGTGCATTTTTTTAAAATATGCAAATTTTTTGAAATTGTTTTTTCTCAAAAAATATATTTTTTTAAATATTTGTTTTTAAGTGATACTTTGTATCTGTTAATCAATGACATATTTATCAACTGTAAAAGTTTTAACTTCATACCTCACATAGTTTTGGAGCTGCTGTAAAAATAAATTTTTGGGCATGTTGACCTTTGGTAAAACCTTAATTCATCGGCTTAATACCCAGGAGCAGAGAAGATTTTCAAAGAATTAATGCATTTTCACTATATATACATTAGAGTCCCACCCTAACACCAGAACCCCTGACCCTGGGGCCATGAAATTCACAATTTTGGAAGAGGCACTCTTGCTCATCATAACTATGTACTTAATTCATCGGCTTAATACCCAGGAGCAGAGGAGAAGATTTTTAAAGAATTAATGCATTTTCACTATATATTTATTAGAGCCCCGCCCTAACACCAGAACCCCTGACCCAGGGGCCATGAAATTCACAATTTTGGAAGAGGCACTCTTGCTCATAACTATGTACTTAATTCATCGGCTTAATACCCAGGATTAGAGCCCTGCCCTAGCACAAGAACTCCTGACCCTGGGGCCATGAATTTCACAATTTTGGTAGAGGGCTCAATGCTTATTACAATCATGCCAACAGTTTGACTGCTTGATGTCCAGGAGTAAAGAAGAAGGTTTTTAAAGATTGTATTAATTTTGATGGTTTTAGCCCCACCCCTCAGGCCCCAGGGGGGCAGGGACCATGAATTTCACAATTTTTACTCCCCTTCACCCATAGATGCTATATGCCAAAATTGGTTGAAATTGGTTCAGTGGTTCCAGAGAAGAAGCTAAAAATGTTCAAAAGTTTACGACCGATTGACGACGAACGACGAACCACGACAGACAAAAACAGATAGCAATAGGTCACCTGAGTGACTCAGGTGACCTAATAATGCACTTTCACTATATGATCTATATAGCCCCACACTAGCACCAGAACCCCTTACCCTGGAGCCATGAATTTCACAATTTTGGTAGAGGGATTAATGCTTATTACAATCATACCAACAGTTTGACTGCTTTATGTCCAGGAGTAAAAAAGAAGATTTTTAAAGATTGCATTAATTTTGGTGGTTTTAGCCCCACCCCTCAGGTGGGCAGGAACCATGAAATTCACAAATTTTGTTCCCCTTCACCCATAGATGCTATATGCCAAATTTGGTTGAAATTGGTTGAGCGGTTTCAGAGAAGAAGCTGAAAATGTTCAAATATTAACGCACATCGCACGACGACGGACAAAAACGGATAGCAATAGGTCACCTGAGTGACTCAGGTGACCTAAAAATCTGGTAAAAATTCCCTACCTTATAAAAACTTTTACTCTGTTTGCCTCAGATATGCCCAGGTGCGGAGAAGATTTTTAAATAAATAATGCATTTTTACTACAGATTCACTATATTATCAATAGAGCCCCCAAACCCCCACCCCACCCCCGAAACACCAGAGCTTCTGACCCTGGGACCAAATGTTTGCTCATCATAACTAATCACTTTGTTTATCTGCTTAACACTAAGGAGCAAACAGAATTATTTAAAAGAATTAATGCATTTTCACTAAATTATCAAGAGCCCCACCCTCACACCAGCACATCTGACCCAGGGGTCATGAAATTCACTACTCTGGAAGAAGCACACTTGCTCATCATAACTATACACTTAGCTTCTTTGCTTTTTTAACCAGAAGAAGAAAAGAATATTTTCAAAGAAATTTTGCTTTTTCACTTTATAATCAATAGAAGCCCCCCCCCCCCCCCCCCCACCAGAACCCTTAAACCTGGGGTCATAAAATTCACAATTTTGGAAGAGGCATCCTTGGGTATCATAACAATGTACTTTAGTCTGTTTAAATAGTACCCAGGGCAGAGAAGAAAATTTTCAAAGAAATAATTAACCTTCACTATAGGATCTATAAAGCTCCGCCCTAGCACCAGAACTCCTGTCCCCAGGGCCATGAATTTCACAATTTTGAAGAGGCATCCTTGCTTATCATAACAATGTACTTAATTTGTTTAAATAATACCCAGGTGCAGAGAAAAAGATTTTTAAAGAATTAAAACATTTTTACTTTATCATCAATAGAGCCCCACCCTAACACCAGAACCCCTGATCCAGGGGCCACGAATTTAACAATCTTGAAAGAGGCTTCCTTGATTATCATAACTATGTATTTGATGTGTTTCAATAATACCCAGGAGTAGAGAAGAAGATTTTCAAAGAATTAATGCATTTTCACTATATAATCAATAGAGCCCCACCCTAACACCAGAACCCCTGACCCAGGGGCCATGAAATTCACAATTTTGAAAGAGGCACTCTTGCTCATCATAAATATGTGCTTAGTTAGTTTATTTAATACCCAGGAGCAGAGAAGAAGATTTTCAATGAAATAATGCATTTTCAATTTATAATCAATACAGCCCCGCCCTAACACCAGAACCCCTGCCCCTGGAGCCATGAAATTCACAATTTTGGAAGAGGCACTCTTACTCATCATAACTATAGTTAGTTTATTTAATACCCAGGAGCAGAGAAGAAGATTTTCAAAGAAATAATGCACTTTCACTATATGATCTATATAGCTCTGCCCTAGCACCAGAACCCCTGACCCTGGGGCCATGAATTTCACAATTTTGGTAGAGGGATTAATGCTTATTACAATCATGCCAACAGTTTGACTGCTTGATGTCCAGGAGTAAAGAAGAAGGTTTTTAAAGATTGCATTAATTTTGGTGGTTTTAGCCCCACCCCTCAGGCCCCATGGGGGGCAGGAACCATGAAATTCACAAATTTTGTTCCCCTTCACCCATAGATGCTATATGCCAAATTTGGTTGAAATTGGTTGAGCGGTTTCAGAGAAGAAGCTGAAAATGTTCAAATATTAACGCACATCGCACGACGACGGACAAAAACGGATAGCAATAGGTCACCTGAGTGACTCAGGTGATCTAAAAATCTGGTAAAAATTCCCTTCCTTATAAAAACTTTTACTCTGTTTGCCTCAGATATGCCCAGGTGTGGAGATCGCACATCGCACGACGCACGCCGACGGACAAAAACGGATAGCAATAGGTCACCTGAGTGACTCAGGTGACCTAAAAACGAGTACTGTGTGGCAGCGATTTCATATTGCTTAATTATAACTATTTTAAACTATTTCAGTAAGCTATCATGATGAAAGAACAGACCAGCTTCCCCTTGTAGAGAAAGAGATTGCTGAGCAGGATGAATCGTTGAAATTTGATGACCGTTTCACCCAAAAGCAAAAGAAGTACAGAGCAGCAAAAGAAATATTTGTTTTAAATGAAAGGGAATCCGTTAAATTATTGAAAATTGTAGACCATAAAAGAGCCAAAAAGGGAAACAAGACACATAGGTGGTTAACCGCGTCAGAAAAAAAAATTGATATGAAGATATTATATACAGCTTTATGAGAACTTGCTTTTATAAAAGATAGATTGGCTATTACCTATCTTTTTTCTCATAAAATTTAAACATTCAGTCTGTCTTTTAAATGTATTCATTCTATTGCATTATATATAGGGTGATTGAAGGAAAATAGCTTTGGTTTTTGGCCATTGTGGAGCTCAAAGGATCAGGTGACGTCCCCTGTAGATGGAGGATGACATGGTGGATATTCCGGTGCGGAGGTCCAGGGTGAAGCAGACGGTGAGGGCCGGAGATACACTTCAGCAACCTTAGAACATGACGTCCCCTCAGTCTGATCTAGCTCTTTCTTGGCCAAAACTTGAGCAGCTTGAGGAGTTGGCACTGCCGCCCTCTTAGTCTGCGATAGCTGATACTCAGCCAGAGCTTATACAGTTAGAGGAATTGAGACTACCGTCCCCTTAGCCTGTTCTAGCTCTTGACAAAACTTGAGTAGTTTGTGGGGATCCCCCCTCTCCCATTTGAAATAGAAATCATGAAAAAGTGGGATGACAAACAAATGGAGGGAAAAGGTGGGTGTGCTCTCTGTCTCGCGAGCGCTTTGCATCTTTTGAAGTTGCCGCTCCCTCCCCTTTGTCATAAAAAATGTCAGCCTAATATGCAAGATGGCGTTGAACATGATCGCAACCGTTTCTGTGTTCTCTCTGGGGTGTTTTCTGCCACTCCAGAGTGCACACCTTTTACGGTGTGTTGTGAGGGAGAGGGGGGTTTTGTAAATTGCAAAAGTGAATGCATTTGTTTTTTTTTTGTTGAGCCAGGGGGACAGACTCTCCTCCATGCCGAATTCGACATTGGCACCAGGGAGATCCGTTTTGATTCCCGGTACTTGACCATGGTTATCCATGACCAGGTACACCCTCGTCAAGGTAAGAGGACTCTCTCTCTCTCTCTCTCTCGAATTTTTTTGTAGTGGATATTTCACGATACCACTAGGAAGCCGATGGTAAGATCTCCCTTTATTCTCTCTCTCTTGAACACCATCTCATGGTTTCATATACTACAGAGCTACATTTAAAATTTTAAAGAAATATAAAAAAAAAGTTAATATCAAGTATATTGGTCATTTCACACGCGCGCACGTGCATGCCTGTGCATGAGGAACATGTCATCTTGTCTACACTTTTAATATGACTCTATATCCTAAGTGTCAAAGCATTTCATTAAAAAAATATTAGAGTAACGACTATATCAAGTATATTGGTCATTTTCCGCAATGCACACGCGCGTACGGACATGCATGCGGATGATGAACATGCCATCTTATCCACACAGTTAATATATCTTAATATTCTTAGCATCGAAGCATTTCATTAAAAAATATAAAAGTTACTGCTATATCAATAATATTTGCTTATTTCACCCACTGCGACCATCTCAGCTTGTCTACGCTACTAATATATCTTTATAATCTGAGTTTCAAAGCATTTCATAAAAAATGGAAAAGTGATGCCTATTTCAAATATATTGCTTATTTTACTCACTGCGCACGTTTAGCGTATGCATATGCATGCTAACCATGTCATCTTGTGTACATTATTTATAAATTCTTATATTCGGAATGAAATATCAAAGCATTTCATCAAAAAATATAAAAGTTACAACTATATCAAGTTTATTGGTCATTTTACGCATTGCACCCACACACACGTGCATGCACGTGAGATCATGATAATTTGACCATGTCATCTTGTCTACACTACTGATGTATCTTCATGTTATTATTTTCAGAACATTTCATCAGAAAATGTAAAAGTTACACCTTTATCAAATATATTGATTATTTTACTCACTGCGCACGCGCGCTCATGCATGCATGTGCATTCTGACTATGTCATCTTGTCAACACTATTAATGTATACTTATGCGATAGATTTGGGAAATGGGAACACAATTGCCATTGTGATAACGATTCAAAGGATGATGAACACAATGAATGCCAAAGATCAAAGACAGAGGTCAATAAAGGAAATGATAGCAGTAAACAAATAAACATTGATTGTAAAGGGGCACAAGACGGGGTTAATGACGACTCGGAAGAGAGACAAGAAAGGAGCCCATAGGCCACAACGCTCACCTTAGTAACTTCGGTCCTGCTGTTCTTCACCAGATTTTTCTGCTTGTAAATCAGTACCTATTGTGTCCCCCTTATCACCGGGGGTTACAATTTGAACAATTTTAAATCTACACTACTCCAGGATGCTTACACATAAGTTTAAGCTTTTCTGGCCCAGAGGTTCTTGAGAACAAGATTTAACAAACAAAATTCCTTTATATTTCAATGTACAATTTGGATTCCCTATTGTGGCCCCTTCCTACCCCTGGGGTCATGATTCAATTCAAATTCTACAATACCACAGGGCGACTACACATAAGTTTCAGCTTTTCTGGCCTAGAGGTTCTTGAGAAGAAGATTTTTTGGCGGATGACCTTCTTAGTCAAGGTCATTTTTGCCCTGTTCTTTGGTATTCCAACGGGACGTTACCTAAACTTTTGGCCCACCCGACACAAATTCCACAATGTGCCCTTCTTGTGCAGATATCTCATTTGTTAGTTCCCCAAGATAGTTTCCTATGGGAAGGTAACTCAAATCGTCTGACTGTTTGGCTTTGAATATGACGCTGTCTGTATCAAAGTACAACACATTCTCATTTAACTTGTCGAGAACACTATACAATTTCAATCGAGCCCACATTGTAGTGAAAGAAGCCAAGAAAATATTTGTTTTATTATCGAATGACGTGAAAAGGGGGCTATTACTATATTCTAACTGAAGTATGTCTCTGGAAACGATGTGAAAATTGTGGGGGACTTTGGTTGGGTCTGAGAGTATTTGATAAAAATTCTCAGCTTCAGACTCGTGAATAAACATAGATTGATTCATGTCTAGCCTCTGACCAAATTTCCCCCAGAAGCTATTTAAACAAAGTTTTGCTAGACAGCGTAAACCAGGATTCTTCTGAATTTTTTCATAATCTAATTGTATGCCCTCTTTTTCTCTGTATTCTCTTATGTATTTACGTTTAAACTCTTCTGTGACACACCCAGCAGGTAAACCAGAGGCTTCCTGTTTAATTTTAAGGAACATGTTAACATACTGGGCAAACAGGCCTCCCTCACATGACTTTTCGTCGTATTTTGACGATTCGGAAAAGTGATACACCTCATATATTTTTAAGATTTTATACCCTTTGGACGTTGCCATTTGAATTTCGGGAGTACACCACGTGCCTATAATAACCCTGTCTTCTACAGAACAAGTGCATTCTTTCTGATTTTCAGTGTCTGCACATTTTCTACACAGTGGAAACTTTAATTTTCCTTTGGAATTATATGGGAGCACAGGGTGATACAATCGTCTCGGTGGAAGTATTTTGATTTTTGCAAGTCCAAAATACAGGGATAAGTCCTCAAAATTGTCAGTAATGATAGTCGGATGGCCTATTGGGTATCGACAATATTTATTGGTCCAAGGATAGAGACTGGTGAAGTCATAGTATTGAATGGTTTCGCCTTTCTGGGCCTTGTAGTGCAGTTTGATGGCATTCGTGCGACCACCAAAAAAAACTGTCACGTGGGTTTAGTCTGTCCTGGAGATCCAAGTTCAAAATGAATTGTTGCAATTCTAAGTTTGTCATCGTAAACAATTCGTCTATCGTCTGATTCGTGGATGGTAGTTTAGTTTTATATCGATCGTGCGGGAAACATGTGCGACAGCCATGAAACACACAACCTAACCCAAAAAATCAAATACAAATTATTTACTTAATTCATTCCACCCTCCCCTTTCAGTTTTTTTTGGGGGGGGGGGGGGAGAGAAAAGGGGCAAATTGGCAACAGACGTTACATAAACAACATTTTTCTTACCGTAGAATTTGTGAATGGTTCCCATTCCGTTTGGAGTCTCTGTAAATCCGTCACATCTGTAATTAGTGCCCGGGACACGGTATTCACCCTCATTCAGAGCATGACGTATGAAAACAGGTTTCCCCCGTTTTAGACTTTTTTCCATCAGCCATTCTAACCACTGAATTGAAACTTTGCTGTGGTTATCTCTTTTTGTGTAACCTTGGGATGGTACAACTGCAATGGGACTGGTAAATTTTCGTTTCCCTATCTGTACACTTTCATCTTTTTTCAAGTCAATTAGGGATTTCCACTCACCATCAATAGAAACTCCCTGTAATCCACTCTTACAATTAACATTATACCATTCAGTCTCTAAACCCCTTGTGATTTCTACTTCATGCTTTTCTTTTAAAAAGAGAGTTTTAAAAATCCCCATGCAGACGCTTGCAATGGTCACAAAATCAAAGGGGTCCACTCCCGAAGTGTTGCAATTCTCAATGGTTCCGTCAGGTTGAACAATGCAGCTCTTAAATGTCGTAACATTAATCATGAGATTTCGAAATTCTAAACATCCTCTCCTCAAGATGTCGATGTCTGAGCGACAATAGCGTAACATTTCGTCTTGAAAGTTAAATGTTTCATCACTCTTCTTTGCATGCCATTCAGCCAACTTTTTCCGCTCTTCGGATGACATAAAATCATATCCATAATACTTCAATGCTGGGTAAGGACCCACATATTTTTGATTTGCTTTTGTATTGAACAAATGTGGAAAATAACCCTTGGAGAGCTCCTCCAGTCCGAAAGCTTCCGGTATTTTGGCTAATTTTATAGGTAGAAAATTTAGGGAATCCAAAAAGGTAAGGTTTAATTTTTGTGAAATGTGCATGTACATGATTTTGGAACCACTGTAAATAATCTTGCTTGGTCGTATAGAATGACGATCTATGAGAACTTCTAAGATGGGATACAAATCAAAACTTTTTGCATTATGAGCAATTAAGAATGTGTCTCTGCAGTGTTTCTGCGTGATATAGGAACAAAACTGTTCGGCTGTGTCATCACCATGGAACACCTTTTCCCTGTATCCACAAGTATCTGGACAAGGGGAATGAATAAAATTGGACTTACGTGTCTTAGAGCATTTTCCACATCGTATTCCACAGTTTGCGCATTTTGAGTCCGTCTTTAATTCCTGTTTTTGGCATTTATGACACGAAGTTTGCAATACAGCAAAATTAACTTTGTGTTGTGGAAGGCCACATGACGGATCTTGACAGTTTTGACACAATCCGCAATCTAAACACCGACGTTCTTCCTTGACACATTGCCGACATCTTATGCTAGATGGATTATACCCTTGGTCACACTGAAAGTTGTCGTCCTGACGCGTTTCGAAGTCGTAAAAGATAAATTTCTTATTTTTTTTTTCTATATCTGATTTATACGACTTTTGATAACAGTGGTGGTCTCCTGTTTGATATTCTCTGCAATTAGGACATTGCCACTCTTGACACACGTGTTTTTCGGGAGACCGCGTACTATATTCTAAGGTAACTCTGCAAGTCTTACACTGGTAGAATAATTCGCTGGGGGGTGGAATGTTGTCATTTTTTACCACTTTGCTTACCTTGTGTCTATTGAAACACTCAAGTGACCGACACACACGTCTGCAAGAACGACATCCTAATCGGATATCCGTTTCTGGACAGTGATCATGCAAACACACGTCACAGGAGGTCGAACAGGAGTGTTGGTATTTTTCTTTGTATGGTTTTAAACAAGTGTGACAAAAATACGACTTTTTAAAAAAGCCTTGTATATTTGCGATGCCATGCCAATGTTTTTCCTTTTCCGACTCCCCGTGATACAAATAGAGGCGGGGTTTTCCTTGGTCGTCCGTCACCCTGACAAACTTGTTTCCTACTCTAGACGACACGACGTTAATACAGACATCGAGCAAATTTTCAAAAGGTTCTATGTCATTTAAACCCAAATACCTCGTGGTAGGCACGCCAGCTTTTTCACAAAGCTGGATTGCCATCTCAGTTTGCATTTTTCGACGAGATTTTTTTAACATATTGTCATAATATGATTTTGGGATAGTTTGATGCTTGATTGCATGATCTAACATCGTTCCTGTATCACTCCCGATTAAGTGGCGCCATGTATTGCCGTTTACTTTTCTGCACATTTGAAGGTAACAAAGGCCTATTGAGATAGCCATGCAAAGATTGTTATCGTTTTCCACATAAAAAAATTGCTCTTTTTTTCATTAAACTATTCTCTGGACCAAAAAGGGATGTAATAGGTAATTTTGTTGCACCCCCACCCCCTTTTGGCAAATCAATTGACCCTATAGTGACAAGCAGGTTTTCATCCACAGGTATACCTTCATTTGAATTCAATACTTTAGTGATCTCCGACATCACAGTTTCCGCATTGAGGTTTTCCCATGGCTGCAGGGGAACCACAATAGGGTTGTTCAAACTCGGATGACTGAGTACCACTCTTCCTAAATCTGCATCATGTCCCTTGGCCTGTGACAACAGGTCATCGAACATATCATGAAATTTGTTCTGAATATCTAGTAATTTTTCCCCCTGCCATTGCTCATTGAATTTCACTTTGAACGAAGTGTCACGGGCTAAATTTTTTCTTAAACGTTCTGGTGTCTCTTTTCCATATGAAGTAGGGTTGTTTCAATTTACTCTCTTGGCTAGAATCATCCCAAGCCCCCAATTGCCCATTATTAGATAATTGGTCATCATCATGCAGATTTTGTCGAGGTCTTTTTGTTGGGGTCTCAATGTCTGGTAGAACCTCACGCCACAAAGTATCAACATGCTTTTCCCATTCAAGTTCTCTTAATCGCTTCTCAACCTCAGCATCACCAACAAGACTATTGGCTGCAGCAAAAAACTTTACAGTTTCCGGATCATTCAAGGAGTTCAGGATTTCTTTTAAAAGGCTGTCATCTGCCATAACTTGAGTTTAAAAAAAAAATGAAAATTAAATCTCTAGAAATTTTTTTGTCATTATCAAATCAAATCTATATCCTTTAACACATGCTGCAATACAATTTGTATTCTTTAGAACAAAACTGGGAATATCTTTTATTTACTGGCATCAATTCATTAAAATGATAAGACTAATTCTTTTTTTTTAGAAACAGTTTAATAAAACAATAAAATTTACAACTTTTCTGGCTGTAATTAAAACATCAAGTTTTAAAAAATATTATTGACAAAATATACAAGTTGGATTGTACGTCAAGTAAACAGTCTAATGGTTATTCCCCTTGCCAATCATTGTGGTGTATTTTTTATTAAACATTACATTTTGTTCCAAACCTTATATAAATGTGTACAACGATTTAAGCTAAATAATTTTTTTTTAAACTTGGGGTTTTCAAAGAAAATTCTGACTGATTGTCTTTAAACTAGATCAACTTATTGTGATCCTTAAAGAGATATCAACTACTTTAAAAAAAAAAAAAGGAGAAAAAAAAGTTTTAAAAGAGAATAAGAAAAACAAATGTAAAATCTCACTAACCAAGTTATATTGCAACATTAAAAAAATATGAAGATAAAAAAATGGAAGTAAAAAATGTCTGATGGTATACTTAAATAGCAGTTCAATTGAAAATTGTGCATTGCTTAAATAAATGAAATTAATTTTTTTTTTAATTTTTCCTTTAAGATTCTAAAAAACATTAAAATGATTAATACATAAAAAAAAAAAACCTATACAATTCAAAAATCAAAAAATACCCTGCTGTTTCACAATTCATTGTGGTATTATCTGACTAGTGTAATAAATGTTTTTCATAGAAAATTATTTTGTTCAGAAAAAAAGTCATTTGTATTATACTCATAAAAAGATTTTGCATTTTTTTTTTGTTGGAAGTATTTATACCAAAACATCTTTTCCTCCCCGAATACTGTTCTTCATAACCCATATTATCTATTCAAAATTGCAAGTTAATGGACAATACAAAATAGGAATGTTAAGAAAACCAAAACATAAAAAACATAATACTAAAATAAAAATGGCTCATACTCTTTCCTTCGAGGTATTTCAACATATGTCATATGACATTAAGCAAGATAACACAGATCCACTTTGTAATTCATCAAATTACAATAAAAAATTCAACTAAAAAACCCGCACAACTGAGGTATTTCAACATGATATGACTACCTATCTAGTCAGTATGAAAAAAAAAAATATTAATAAAAACACTTGTCATAAAAAAAGGTTTCAAGCCTCAGAGATGGGTACTTCCAACATTACAATATATCCTGTCATTTATGTACTCTCTTCACTTATATATAGATACATGTATATACCAGTTCACAAAAAGCTGGAAAAAAATTAGTAAACGTGTTTAAAAACACACTCTACACTTGCAGATAAGTATATGAAAAGTTATGTATCAGTACATAAAAAAGCAAGTGAACATCTACAAAAAAAAAAAACAACAATGAAACAAAATTGTACCCTCTCCCCAAAAGACATTCTTTTTTTAGAAATGGATATACAGGGTACATGACCAATTACAATGACAATTTTCTCAAGGCCTTAGACCTTGTGCGGGAGGAAATGGCTTCCTCTTGTGGAGAATTCGAAACCAAAGGTCTTGTTGAGCTTACAGTGCTTGGTGGTGTGTATACAGGATTGTCTTGCACTTGCACGGAAGATGTCTGTAGTGGAGACTGTTGTTCTGATGTTTGTTGATTACGGAGGGAGCAGTGACATTGTAGCTGAGACATCAATAGTCTTCTTATTAAAATCAGAATAATAGCAAGCGTAGTCACTACTCCCCAGGCAAATAATCCTATTCAAAATAAAAAAAAAAGTGTATATCTTTTTGTAAAAGCATATTATATTGCTAAAACTTGAAAAGTATGCTGAAGTGTCATGATTGATAAATCCATAATCACATTTATTCAAAATATACTACCTCAGACTTAAACTGTTGTTTACAATGTATTATTATTACATGTTTCCTGTCTTTTGAATTTTGTTTACTTCCATGAAATTCATAAATGATTTCTTTTGGTTATGTTCTTCCTTAATTAATCTTTACTGAAAATTTATACCTAAACACAGGTAAATCCAGTTCACATACATACCTGATGTTTCAGGTTCTTCAAACAACCCTAAGTCTTGAACTTCATCTTTTGTCACTGCCATACGCCGAGCTGTAAAAGCAGTAGTAGAACACTAACATCTTTAAAAAATTTAACACAGATCTCATGTCAATTCCTATATTATATTAGTTTCTAACAAATATATATATTTATATAGAATTAATTATTCAGTGCCTTTGTTTAGTTATTTTTTCCCTTTACTTATCTTTTTATTGAAAATTGAAACAAAATCTAGAATTAAAATAAACAATTACTAATTATAAAATACAACAAAAGGAGTCAATATTTCATATTCATACCACTTGTTGACACATAATTGAATTATTTCTTGTCTCTTTAACTTGTTTACAAAACCATTTGTCATTGTTCTTAAACTGTGTAAAGCATTAAAAACGCTTCCGAAGAAATTGTGTGTGTGTGTGTGTGTGTGTAACTTGAATCTTTGGTGTCCTGCCTAAAAAGGAATAGACCTGACTAACTTCACTAAGTGTAGTCGTGGGGGACTTGGACACTTGGGGCTTCTCACTTGTAATTGCAGTGGTTTGACTTTCCATACCATGGGGGGTTGAGCTTGAGGTGGTAGACCTACCATCATTTCCCTCGTAATGAACTGTAGCAAAATAAATTATTTTTTGTCTCTTTTTAACTTGTTTACAAAACCATTTGTCATCGTTCTTAAACTGTGTAAAGGATTAAAAACGCTTCCGAGAAATTGTGTGTGTGTGTGTACCTTGAATCTTTGGTGTCCTGCCTAAAAAGGAATTGACCTGACTAAGTTCACTAAGTGTAGTCGTTGGGGACTCGGACACTTGGGGCTTCTCACTTGTAATTGCAGTGGTTTGACTTTCCATACCATGGGGGGTTGAGCTTGAGGTGGTAGACCTACCATCATCTCCCTCGAAATGAACTATAGCAAAATAAACAAACATTTAATTATGTGTGCAAACACAAGTTTACTACTCGGTCATCTTCTTCCTTCTTTAAGCACCGATTTGAATATTTTTTCATGTAAACAAATACCTGATTTTTACCGATTTTTTATTCTATATAGAATTATATTATAGTGAAAACAATTACCGGTGTGACACCTTGAAATGAACGAGTAGTTAAGTAATTTGTTAATCGTTTTCCGAACCCGACAAGAAAAGGTGATCAGGCTTCGTCTTGGTCAACCAGATGCTTGGCTGTCTCCGTAAATCTCTGCTTGTCGGAGATTTACGGAGAAAGCCGAGCGTCTGGTTGAACGAGACTATCTGCTGACTCGATCAATGAGTCATCTTCTGAAACCGATCTATGTTTTCCTGCCGTAATTAAATATATCAATTCTAATAAACAGAACTTTTTTGCAGAGTTGTATCCAATAAATGTAGGTCACAGACCAGTCTACACCAAAAAGCGTAAATCATTCGGTAAACCTCGGTAGATGCCGTTCCTCTGAAACCCTCAAGGTTTACCGAATCTGTTTCCAGAGTTGTCTTCCGCTAATTCAATATCATAAAGAACATGCGCTTTTTCACTAATAAATAAGATATTTTTCTTTTCATTTTAAAAATTCACTATTTATTTCCCCAGAATGTGTAAACCAAACGCTGACAGAGGATAAATGTTGGAGGGTAGCGGAAACAAGTCTGGATACAGAATGCCGAAACAGTTGAAACTTTAAAGTATACTTACTTTTGCACTCTTGACCATTTCTGTCCCTGAAAGTGACATCCGCGCGGAGCAAATTTCCGTCAGTGTCGAACATTTTGGTAGTGCACGAAAATAGAGTTACGTCTCGGACAAATCCCATAAACTGTTTACATTTTCTTACTGGTCTTACACATTTAGCTATTCCAAATGAATTTGGCCAACACTTTGTACAATTGTCATATGGTAATGCAGCATTCCTAAGTGAAAAAATGACCAAGATCATCATCACTCTCCTCACGTCCATGATTTTCGATTCACGGAATGGCTTCGGCCGCGTGATTTTTTTTATTCACGTGACATTTTGCGCGGCAACTATTGTTATCTTGCGTAATACATACGTAAAGATCAATTATAGATCCTTTAATTTTCATTTTTGAAATTTTTATATGGATTGATTAATTGACTTTTTCCAGTTTTCCAGTTTGTTCTAAATTAAATACGCATGCATTTAGTACAAAACACAAGATTGATACATAATCATACATATCTTGGCCTGACCCCCCTTTTTCCCTCATCTCTCTTTAATCACATTGGCCCGTATACATTTTAGAGTTGACATGATTTTATTACAATATGTCAAAAACTGATACACGTATTTTTTTTCTATCAACAAGTTCTTATGTAAATTTAAATTAAACAAAATCTCTCTCTCTCTCTCTCTCATTACAAGTGTTGAATTCATGATACTGTGTACATCACATAATTTTTATTATGTTAAAGCATATATGTATTTTTTTTTTTTAAAAAATGAGCATTGCGTTTTTAAAAGTAAATTAGGGCACCGATTTTAAGTTAAAAGCAGGTCATAAAAAGTACCCAAACAACCCTTTTAATAAATGTGACTCTCATTAAAGAAAAACACACGCCTTTCATCAAATAAAATTTGCGTCTGTTTTTAATTCTGGGAACGCCAAGAGAACCGCGCTTAAGCCCTTTGTCAAAGAGCATAAGAATCAAGGTGACGCTTTGGTCCTGATGGGAGGTAAAAGAGTTGACCAATTTTTTTTTTTTCGTTCTCCATAGAACATAGCCTTATAAGGAATTGTTTTCTGTTAGCTAATGATTTCACAAATACATACATCCCCTAAAACCACACCCAGTAAACTTAAAATGAGTATAAAATATGATACATTTTTGTCTCTCAGTACTATTTGATCCTTTGCGTATACAAACTACGTGAGAATTCTGCAAGACTTCAAATATCTGTTTTGAAAACGTCTTATTTTGTGATCATGGCAGAGAAATTTCTGGACATTTTGTAAGTACTTGCTTTGTTTTGTTTTTTATGACCAGATAGAAGATTTGATTGTGAAAATACTACCTCATTTTTTTGTGTTTGTGTATTTTTAGTTTGTTACTTATTACTTGAAAGTAGAGAAGTTTATTTATAATAAATTCACGCAAGTAGCTATTCCCTTTGCGACAAATCTTTAGAGATTTACAATAAAATTGGTTGACAAAAGAATTTTTTTATTTTCTTAAAAAAATTTCTTCACCGTTAAAAGCGAACAAGCAACTTCGTAATTGTTGTGTTTTTTTCTCGGATATTATTAAAATTTATTTATTTCATTTAATATTTTTTCAGTTTATTATACTTTCCTACAATATTTTTTTTCAAAAATTACAGCAGATATTTTGAAGTGTGCATCTTTCTTTTATTATCTAGGGATGAGAAGCACACATCTAGCCCATCAAGGTCATTTGATGACTTTGAAAAAGAATGGCTCGACTTAGGAACAGATTGGGCACTTCCGATTCTGGAACCGGAGTATTCTCCGATTGATCCCTACTTTGCTCTAACCGGGGATGACGGGACTACCGTGCAGATTAAACAGGAAAATATTATCCCAAGTCAGACCACCACATGTACACCTGTTCAGATCCAAACCATGGCATCCTCCTCTGCCCCTACTACACAGACCACAATTTCAACTCAGATCGACAAAGGCTTAACAACCCCTAAGACGCAAGTCCAGTCTGAAGGCAGAACCAAAAAAAGAAGACTGAGCGAAACTGAAGACTCGATCTTGTTAACTCTGCTCAGGTAAATTATATAGAAATTCTCATCTTTGCTATTTATGCTTAGTTCTATTCAAATAACTCGTCCGAGATATTTTTTAATTTTGTTACATAATGTTATCGCTAAACTTTAATTCATTGTTATCAAAAAATTAAAAGTTCCACATATTTCCCAATGTCAGTAACTTAATTCTTCTAAAACAGCAAAAATATTGAATCACATTTTTTTTTATTCAGAAAAAAACAAGGACGAAACTTCTGTGCCAGTTCAAACCTCGCCGCGGCGTTCTGTGCCAGTTCAACAAAAGACGAGAGATGAGAGATCCACGCCAAAAGACAAGAGACCCGCGCCAACAGAAAAAAGAAAACCAGCATGCTATAGAACAATCCATTTTGAAGGCATTTAGGTAAACACACTTTTTTAAAACCGATATTGTAAATTAAAAAAAAACTTCATAACTTAATTCAAGAGCGTAGATAGGTCTTTAATGAAGTAAAGGCTCATTGTACGATGAGAAGGCAAGGTCATAT
This sequence comes from Saccostrea echinata, assembly GCF_033153115.1. Taxonomy (NCBI): domain Eukaryota; kingdom Metazoa; phylum Mollusca; class Bivalvia; order Ostreida; family Ostreidae; genus Saccostrea; species Saccostrea echinata. Next base: position 3,296,062 of record NW_026889785.1, read on the forward strand.
ATTTTGGCGTAATTAAAATTAGAACACGAAGAAGAAATTAATGTAAAAAGTATTCAAAAAATAGCCAGAGAGACAAAATAAAATCAATATTAAATGAACAAGTTTAAGTTTGTTCAGAAATAGTTACCTCATCCACAAAGATGAGGTAAATTCGGATGTGCAGCCATAAAAAAGTTAATTGCAAGTTAATTAATTATTGATTAAGTAAAAATTCCAAAGACTGAATATTAGAATTCTTGCAAAGAAACTGCCGATTATAATTTATACACAGGTAATCTATATATGAGACTATATCAATGGTAGAAAATATATGAAGTCATATTTATTTTCTACAGTTTTGGTTTTACTTTTCTTTCGGAAAATTTTAAGTGTAGGCACGTGCCTTAAGTGTCTAATGGCAGCTACGCCACTGTTATAAAAATCTATAAAGATTAGAGACTATTATGATTCAACAAATCTTTCTTTATGATTTATTGTCATGTAAAAAACAGCTAAATTTGATTTTAATAATTGATTTTTTATACAGAAAAATTTATGAAAAAAACATATAAAAAGTGTATAATTCTACATCGAGCTTTACTTTTTTATTGTAGAAGAAATAACGCCACAAAATATGCAGCACTTAATAGACGCTGCGCGACACCAGAGGAGCCATCATCCCAACCACTTCATGAGGAATTAGAGGCGGTTGACGAGTTCATTAGTTGCATACAGGCAGATTTGGCACAGACGACTTTCCTCAAAACATATATTAAAGATTACGTGAGAAAAAAATGTAAACGGAGAATACCGCTCCAAACTCTATCATGAGAGATAACTGTTCATTATCTCCATATTTCAGACAAGAAAAACTACATTGTATTTAGTTTTGTTAGTAAAATTCGTTGATAATAATAAGCATTTGAAAATCAATAAATGTACATGTGTATAGTGCAATTACTTTTAATGATCGAGTAAAATGATTAACGATTTATATGAATTGTGTTTCCGATTATAATATCTTTGTAATTGTCATAATTAAAAAATAATGAGAAAAAAATAAATTCTCATACATTTGTCCGATTTTCTTATGTACGATTTGCAAGGTTGTCACTAAGAATTAAAATAGCAGGGTTCATCAAAGAACTGGGATTCCTCTACTAACAGGGAGTATAGAGGGGTTATCAAAATAATCGAGGGATACTGTCATTATAAGGAAATTTCTCGGCTCCATATTCTTAGAGACAGATGAATTCAATTTTATATTAAAAATTGCCCTGTATATGATAATCTTAGAATACAATAAATCAAATACTATTATATTTAAAAAAAAATCTTGTGTCTTTAAACTAATAAAATTATTAAGAGTTCATATTATCAAAGATATGTTTAAATTGGGGAGATTATTGTTCAGCGCTGAACACAACGAAGATTAGAACAACTAAATTGTTTGTAGCATATAAAAATTGAATTGACAACCTTGGAGTTGAGTTGTATAATTTACCATGTACATTATAATATTTTAGAAAGTATGTTTGAAAAATTGATTTGTCAAATAACCGATGATATTTACAAGTTTAATAAAACTGACCACCTCTATGGGAAAAATGTAAAATACAGAAAATGATGTATAAGATTATACTTACTAAAGCTTTGCTGGTGAATGGAAACATGTCAGTCTAAAACGTTAAAAAGCTGGATTCCAATTTATAGCAAGGTTTTAAATTATATTAACTGTTATGACCTTGCTGTTGACCTTTTATTTCGGGTTGATGACCTTGAGGTTGAAATCGAAGTCTCAAGGTTAGAAGCTATTGAATGGTATGACCTTGACCTAATATGTATGAAGCGCTTTGAATATTAAATGTTTTGACTTTGACCTATTTTGTTATGAACTTGAATTTGACCTAATATGTTATGACATTGACCTAATATACAAGTTTATGAACCAAGATTTAAATTGATGTATCAAGGTCAGTGACTGTTGAAGGTTATGACCTTGACCTAATATGTCTCAAGGTTTATGACTGATAAATGGTATGACCTTGACTTTGACCTAAAATGTTATGACCTTTGGCTTTGACCTCCTTGACCTACATAAAGTTATGACCTTGACCTAATTTTTAAAAAAAAATGTTGACTGTATAATGTACCCTTTACTACTATTACCACAGAGAGTCATGCCATCAACTTGTTATACCGAGGTTACATTTTACCGCTTTCGACAGCCATGATTGGATTCGTGATACGCATTTATTCAGCATCACATAGACGCTTATAAATGAAAACTGTTTGATCAATCAAGCGATAACATGATTATTTCCCATTCTGTACATATTACACAAACGTACAAACACCTAAATCCAGATGAATATAACGAAAAATTATGATCAGTACCTGTTGAAAAAATTCTTCGGACAGCACCGATTTATGTGAGTCGGTCGGCAACGCCAAACAAAGCTAATTTTATTTTTGGCCTTGTGGAGTCGGGCGCGTAGCCAGAATGGAAATGATGTGTACGCAGAGAACGGCAGGGGGTGAGGTGGATGGGGGGTCTTGAGCCCCCCTCCCCCCCCCCCCCCCCATTGCGTCAACGGCTCTGGTTAGGCACGTAATATAGTTTTTGCCAGCCAGGAAAAAAAAATTACAATTTTAAAAACTTTGACAAGCAAGGAAGAAAAAAGTAAAAATTTGAAGTTCTCTTTCTTGTGTGCGTTTGTTGGGGGGGGGGGGGGGCTTCCAACTTTCACAAACCAGTTTTCTGAATACATTACCAAATTACCATAATTTAACAATGGAACAACAAACTGTGGGGGTCCACCTTTTCAATGTACATTTTCAATAGATTCAAACATTAGGTTTGGAAATAAGTTGGAGTGGAGGCCACTCTGATACTATGCCTTCTAATGAGGGCCTAGAATTAAGCTCCTGAGATTTACCAAATATTTCATTCATTTTCTTGCAAAATTAAAATTATGCCATTTAGCTTTTGATTAGGAAATAAAAGACATAGTTATATTTATTGTTTTAACGAAAGTTAATTTTTCATGGAAACTTATTGTAGTTGAGGCTAAAAATATGGTATGTATATTTTTTTCAACTTTAAAAACACGTATACTAAAGAGGGTGTTGCAGAAACTCGTGATTATTCCCTATATCGAGAAGGACATTTAAATACCCACGACGCCTGAAGAGTTATGTCTAAATATAGAAAAAGCTACGTAGATGACTGTGTTTACGGCGGGTATTTCCAGCTTGATATAGCAAAACACTTCACATTTTACGTTTATTTCATGCATAGTTTTTCATAACGTACGAACCAATTGGCGACCTTTAGTGAACGTTAACCTTTTTTTTTTTTTAAATTTTATTCATTTTTACATGCATGTGTCACTATCGCCGTTTTGTACTAGAAAGGTTTGAACAATAAAAAGCACATGCAATGGCCAGTGCACCTTGCACAGCATTTTGAAAGATATACGGCGGACAACGTCCGTGAATATTTTTTAAATAAAGAAAACTATGTCCCATAATCACACTGTTTATGCTACATCCAAGGCATTTCATTTGTTTCAAATCAAATCTTGGCCACTAAATAATAGACCAAAAATGAAGCAAAATGAGTAAACTGTGTAAAAAATAAATTATTTAAATCAATACTTTATTTTCCAAGACATCGCCTTTCAACTAAATAATAGCATTACGTAGTTAGTTTTAGGTCACAGTATCAAGGAAGACAATTTAAATCTGCATGCGTTTAAAATGTTACCCATTAACTTCTTGACATTCTATCTCTCACACTTTCTTTCCCTCGCTCCCATAAAATATATGTTATTGCACTTCCATATATGAGTGAAGAAAAAAAAAATGCAAAAATGACCCATTCCAGGATTCGAACCCATTCTCAGGTAAAAAATTCGTTTGGAGTCCACCAGCATAACCACTAGACCATTTCAGACACTATTCATCATCGCGTTATTTTATGTACACATTTTGCATTTCATATGGATAATAATTTTTGTTCAATTTTTGTGTTTTTAAAAAAATATGCCTCTTTGAAACAAAAATCGGAAATGGCAGTTTTGAAGAAAATTCCTGCCTCTTTGTGCATATATCAAAATTATTCTGTTTCAAGGAGGCAATTTTTTTTTAGAACAACGGGGATTCCCTATTTAAAATACAGAAAATCTGATATATTTTGCTGTGTGACTAATTTACACTTCATTTAATGGCAAATTGGAAGTCAATATGCGGCTTCCAAATATTGTTCTACATTGTGCTGTATATACCGTTGTATCTGTAAAAACATAACATCGTTTTCAGTAACTTAAAAATCTTCTCTTTTTCTCTTTCCTCTTAAGGTCAACACAAGACTTCGCCACTCAGCTTTCTTCTTGCCATGGTCTCTGCTTCTCCCCAAGTTAGGCGAAGGTCTCTCAGTTCTCCCTCGACTGTCTTGAAGCCAGGTGGTTTTTGGTCTTCCCCTTAATCTTTTCCCTGGTTTTGTCCATTTTAGGGCGACGTTTGGAATTCTCGATCCTTCCATTCTCAGGGCATGCCCTAGCCATCTAAATCTCCTTTGTTTTAACTCGTCGATGATACACTTTGAGTTTGTCATTTTCAGTAGGTCTGCATTTGATATAGTATTTGACCAAAATATTTTACATATTTGACGGAGACAGCTGTGGTGGAAACTGGACAGTGATCTCGTGTCTGTCTTTGTAACCCTCCAACATTCACTTCCATTCAGTAGAATGTATTTCACATAGCTGTTATATAATTTCACTTTTGTTTTCCTGCTATATTGTTTAGATCTCCAGATTGTTTTTAATTTGAAGAAGCCTGTTCTTGCTTTTGCTAGTCTGTTTTTAATATCTTTTTGAGTTGGATCTTCAGTACTAACTACTGCCCCTAGGTAGACAATTATATCAACTTGTTTAATTTCGTTTCCATCTACCTCTTTTTTGTTTTCCTTTAGGGATAAATGATGGCCATGGCAATAACCAATTCTTCTGAAGTTTACAATAAAATATATGGATACAATTGAATGAATTAAATAAATTAGCCTGGTCCCCTGGCTCATCTCGCCAAGGCAGGAGAGCCATCGCTGCTGTCATGTGATTGGTCTGAACAATTCGCGCTAAATCGTTGAATTTTTGAGCCGTTGCCGTTAACCACGGAAATAAATATTTATGTCACAATGATACATTGCATCGACGGCGTAGAAAAATTGACGTCACAATTAACGTCTACACTGGAAGCGCAGCTAAGTACGACGTCACAATGAGCTCAGATTTAGGGCAGATTCGCCGTGAATCCATTGTAGTCTACCTTGCCCCAGTGACGCGGAGTACACGAAGCAAAACAGGGACATGGTACATACGAGTTAGTTAAAGAACGAGTTAAGACTTGTGATTATTTAGCGCAAAGTTAATGCAAACATATTTCGTCATTTACCAAACAGAGATCACCGTCAATACCTCATGCCCTCATCAATAAAGGGCTATCTTTTTCTTTCCTTTCCTGTACGAATCGAGGAAATGCTTTCATTTGGTTTTTAAAAGGGTTTCCTTGATATTAAGATGCTCCTATTGATGTTGCACTATTTCCATCTGTTGCAAGAAATTGTTAGAGGGTTTACCAACATCCCTCGGCTCAATACTGTGCCTCAACTTAGAGGTTTTCCCTTAAATTCAGAACCTTCCCCTTAAATCACTGTCGACACGCAAAAAATTGAGTTTTCCACAACAGAATTTTGAGTAAATACTCAAATATTTATGTTTTACTATAAAGCAACCTTGAAGCTGTCATGAACTCTTAAATATGTGATATTTAATCCTTGTACGACTTATTTCATTCCCATACTCCCCTTTCCGCCATATTTCTTTCAGATTCGCTCACTTATTTTCCCGGCTCTCTAAACCGAGGGTGAGGTTATGAATTTGAGGGAAAACCTCAGAGTTGAGGCTGAGTATTGAGTTGAGGGATGTTGGTGACGGCGAGGCCTGATGGCTATTTTACACTTGAGTGATTTTCTAGCCTGGCTGTTGACATGTACACATTTTCGATAGCAAAGTTTTGGAACACGCCATGAACTGACCGAAAAATGTAAGCCTGTACACATCTCCGATAAAGCAGTTTTGGAACATGCAATAAATCTAACAATCCTACCAAAACTAGGATTTTTTTGTTTTGAAAACTGGAAAGGAGTATATAATATTTGAATAATTTAGATGCAATGCATAAAAATTAAAACGGCAAATGCATGTTTGGTATACATATATATTTGACAATAAAGAAGAAATGGCTACCACATGCATTTTTTTTTTCAAATAACACTGTACTGTTGAGCTTTATGCATGCTACACGGTATAAGCACATACTATATAACTTGCGCATTCAAGATGTACATGCATGCATGCCGACAAAACGCGTCGAACGCTCTAAACTCATCTGCCTGAAATACTGCTATCGCTACAGGGATGTGCACATGTCGTAAGAATTACTTCCTATTTTCCTGTTATTGAAATATGCGAAATAAGCATCACAGAAGAAATAACTCCATTTGTAACTCAACGGTAAACACATTGTCACTAGCACTTGAACACACGTGGTCCCTGCCGATCAGCATTTTTGGTCAGGGAAAATATCGAAGTTGGAAATGACACTGTTATTTGCCTCATAGGACAATATAATCACGCAAATAAAACGTTTCAGAAATCGAACTTACTGTTGTCGGTACATATAGTAAATATGTTCATGAATGTGGCTTCATTACTTCAAATTTATTACATAAACTAACATTCTTGTTACAGATCTTATATCTTTTAAAGAGAATGAAGGGGGTTGGAATATGGAGAATACATTTTTCAATATGTCGGGAAATGGTCGGATTTTCCTTGATGAAATATATTTAAATATATGAACTGAACTATTTTAGATATTAAACTAATATACCTAAAATTTACACACACTGAACAATTTGTTTCTGTAGACAGATTATTTTCAAATCGGGGCCCTTTTAGGCGTCACAAATTACAAGCACGATTGATACAAATACCAACAAGCACAGACTAACTCAACTTCAATATATACAAAAATAAGTAATGTAGATTATTTTATACCATCCTCTTCTAATATAATAGAGGTACCTTTTTAGTCATGAGTCTACTCTGCTCTGTTTTTTGCCAAACAGATAACATAACACCGAGTCTGTCGAAAAAGAGCATTTATTATTGAAAATGCCAAAAATGATCTTGAGAAAACACCATGTCCTGACTTGCAGAGGACCAGAAACCTGATAAGCGGAAAAATTTTGATCCTTCCACATTACATAAATAGGATGATATTCTCATATTAAGTTCATCCACTCTTTCATTGAACCACTGAGTATCCACTTCATAACGTATGCGGTAACTGGGGGGTCTTCTGTGTAAAGTTTGTAGAATTACAACATGTTTCACTGATTCTGCATAACGAAGGGATATAACAAAGTCAATCAATTGTTTGAAGACATCTGATACTGATTTAGTAGGATCACAGAGGTCATTTGATACGGCTTGCAATACCACCACATCTGGATGAAACAGCCTTACGTAACGCAGACCTTGCGCCCTAACCTTTGACAATGTCGCTCCCCGAAATCCTGCATATGAAACATGAATTTCCTCCAAACTTAAGTTCAAATTTTTTGTCACACGGTTATCAGGAGAACTATTCACAAAGTCTTCCAATCTACTGACAAATGAATGTCCTAAAACTACAAGTTTCATAACCATGATGGCGAGTTACGTAATCGGATGTAAACCGCCACAAACTCTTTTACATTATATAAAATTAAGGAGAATGTACTTACGATGCACCGTCAAACACTAGCAATGAAACATGTGTCTTGCATGAGAATATATGGACACAAACGCAAGGAAAATATCAAACAAATGTAAAAGTTTCTACACATTCAAACAATGGCTACAGCTTCAATAAACAAATATCACGTGATCAATATGGCGGTAAAGTACAGAACCGTAATGGAAAGATTTTTCTTATTCCGGAAAAAATTGACGATGAAATCGAGATGCTATAAATTACTTTATGTTTTCACATAAATACAATTATATACACATAAGCACAGACAAAATTATGTGTAGATAAAATAATCTACATTACATGTTTGAAGTTGAGTAAGCATTACACTATTAGTATATATGAAAGTAATATTGATAATTGAAATAGTTCTACCGTGTACCCATATGTAAAGTCGGGTAATACAACAATTATCGCATTGTCAAAGATATCAAGAGGCGATGCAAAAGTTCTAATCATTACATTACATAAGTGTTTTTTTAACAATTGCACATATTTACACATTCTACATATATGAAGAAATTTTGTAATATGACCGAATGATTAACATGTGTGTTATTTCTTGAAATATTATATAATTAATAGTCAAATTTTATAGGAAAGGAAAACATGTGCCTCTGAGAGTGTCCAATCCCCCCCCCCCCCAAGTTTTTTTTTTTAAATTTTGATTTTTTTATCTTGTCTAACACTTTCTGGTAGGAACCCTCTGTGCTCTTCAGGGCTAGCTTCTACTAGGTATTTTTTTTATTCATAGAATAAAATTTGCAATACATTGTTATTTTTATATTTATAAGAAAAACTCTTTCCTTTACATTTTGAGAGCTGCATCCTCTGCATTGACTTCCGAATCAACAGTAGCCTCAATTGTATTTCTCTTCAACTCCGTCTTTCTCTTTGACTTAATAAAATTAGCGTCATTAAATTTGACGTAAAATTTACTTGGCAGTTTAACTCCTTTTTTCTACATCTTTGCTTGTTAGTCTCGTAACTCTGTTATCGGCTTGTTCTTCGAAATTTAGTAGATTGCGCCCGACCCCCCCCCCCCCCCGTGAGCTTTCTTAGGTAGAGACCTTTGATAATCTGGACAAAGTGCTAAAGGGTGCTTGGAAAAGTTATAAACATCACACTTAACAGTCATTTTATAGTTCTTTGGTCCGCAACACTTGAAACAGGTGTTATTTTTTCTCTTATGAAATCTGCCCTTTCTTGTAGCCGCCTTATGCGAAATTGCCTACAGGTATGATAGTGACGCATTCAGTGTATCTGCTGCATGGGTAGCTGTATAGTTCCACTGGAAGTGACGTCAGAGGGTCTTTAGAGATCCGGAAATGACGTGTTGCTAGGCAACGGGTGTACATGACATAGACCACGTGATAGGGGGTGTGGTATGTTGCTTAGAAACGTGATCAAGTGTGGAATAAGACAAAGAAAAGGGGGTGTTGAACACGGACAATGGATGGGCGGTAGGGGGAGGAGGGGATAGAAACCTGCTGAGTCATGATGATGTGCAAGTTTGCGTTAAAGAAGACAAAGGAACCTGAGTACAATAAAATCAAAAGATTTTTATTTACAAAACAATGCATTATCATTTGATTTGAAACATCTGAGTATGATCATTATCATTATCATTGGGTATAATTGGAAAACATCTAAGAACGATAAAAAACAACAGATTTTTAAAGAATGCATTGTCATTATGTGTGATCTATTCCTATAAAATGAGATCATATACTGCACTTGGTGGGTTTTTTTGTTCATTATTTCAAGAAAGTTTCAACTAGAACAATGTCTTTTACAAATCGTAAGACTGCAAAATTTGATTCGTTGATACATGAGTATGAAATTCCTGATGAAGATCGCTTTGGATGCAATGTGTTTCTGAAAGACTACATTTTAAGAGAAGAGTCGAAAAACTAGATGAGTTCTCGTTGCGAGCAACGAGTAGGTCTTCCTTCCGATTATATATATAAATATTTCTATATTGTTTATAAAATTCAGTATTTTAATATACTCACCTAGACTCGAAATTCTTCTCATCAAGATCAATTTGTAAGTTGTTCCACAACATTTGGAATTCCGAAAAGTTCTTTGATGAATCTTTGTTTTGTTTGCTGTTGTTGAGGCTGCTTCTGAATTTCCTGCAGTTGGTCTTTTACAGGTTTTCGTAACAGTTCCCTCAGAATTGGATTTTTATTTCTCCCCTTATTTTTCTTTTCGGCGTTCTTAATTAAAATATAGGAAAAGAAATAAAGTTTTTTTCTTCAGGAAATGAAGGTTTAATTATATAAAAATATGTATATATTGACTAAGTCCACATGTACACAAGACTATCATGGTTCTCTTTTCATTGTCTTTCGTGTCAAAATTTTAATCAATGTTTGCTTATCAAAGATTAAAATGATCCATGAATAAAAAGTTACACACTATCTCTAAGAGTGTATTCATTTTGTCCATGTAAAAATACATTTAAAGAAAACGGTATTAGTCTAAATGACTGAAAAAAAAAAAAATTTCATTAAGGCCTTTTTTCAAGTCTTAATTTTTTTAAAGTTAAAAAAAGGAAAATAAATTACTTACATGAATGATAACTGAGCCTCTGCCATTTTCACAAACTAAGATAACTATCAGAAGATCACCAAATAACTGTTGAAAAAAAAAATGAATCAAAAAAATGTTACCTTCTCAAACATTTATATACCGTGCTTGTAACCAGTTTTAAAATATAACGGACCTCTTTCACCACCAGGATGGCTAACAGACCGGACGGGTGTAGAGATGGTGAGTCGGCCCGGGCCAGAACCCACGACAGAGTATATTAGTGTATATATTGCTGTTTAATAAAGAGTGGTAAAACTCACACCATACAGTTACTTTAGTATAACTATATATATTGACAATAATCTGTTTAATTAACTAGGGAATTCCTGGTCCCTAACATCAGGAGGAATTGTGTTGTGATCAGAAGGAACCTGGCCTGCTTGACATTCCGGGAGAAAGGAGTGAAGCTACGCGGCTAGGATAAGGCTGTCCGTAAAATATCAAACTGTTCCAACTGTAATAACATCTCTGAACTACCTAGATATGACGTCAAGTCACTGCATATATGAGCTGACATGACGGGTTAAGTGTCATAACTTTTACATTCCTTTCAAATGACATGTAAAGATTTTTTAGCGTTGTTGTTTGATTCAAGTGTCTGAATTGTTCTTTAAGCTTAAGTGTACTGTTAAGATGTTGAAAATTTGCAATTTAATATCGTTATTCCTTTAACTTGTCCGATATACATATATTCAAACAATAACAAAAAATTGACTGCGAAACGCCCCCCCCCCCCTTACACGTCCGTGGATAGAGCTAGAATTTATAATTCGTGTATATATTTGACTGACACAAGTGATTAATAAGGATAAATTGAAGATATTCTGTGTGGATCTACTAGAGAAGTATGTCCTCTAACTGAATTTTGCTAGCCCCCTTGTATATGGGTAAGTTGAATTTCTCTTTGAATTTTTTCTTAAGAAATAAAATTCAGACTTGCCCCCAGCACTTTATATGTACCAAAGATCACGATGAATTGACTTATGTGACAATTTTTTGTCAATAATGTTGTTTTGCACATGTGCCGATGCAATTTTTGTGCAACATTTATGAATTCATAATTATTATTATACCTGATTACACTCTCTTCACAAGTTGACTGCAAATGCATACATAGATAAAATCTAGCTCAAAATAAAATGGTCCACGTGTATTTGGTGAATTCGAACCTAAGATTCAGATGGATTGCAAGAAGGTCAAGATGGATTGCTGGGAGTCTCTCTCGAGAAGAATACAGATACAGAGCCTAGGGGGAAGATGACCGAATTGGCCAACCTAGAAACAAGAGAGAAACAGGCAAGTACAGTTTTAAGCTCTCACACATAGCAATAATTTCAGTATATGTTACTATATCGCTTTAATGAAATGAATTTGACTCTCAGCAGATTATTCATAAAAGAGAAAACAAAGATTAATGCTGAGACAAAAATTTGAGATAAGAAAAAATACGCCTTATGTGGCTTTTTAGAAAGAAAATTGACAGTAAACATGTTGACAAACATCCTACACACCATCCAGGAAGTTACATTATGCGCACCTAAAAAGGAGTTTCCTTTATATCAATGGAATAATTCTGTTAAAGATATGATATTCCTAGCACAGGAGTCCAAAATTAATACTCTACTAACTGTAGGCCTCAAAGAGTTGCCAAAAATGAAAAAAGAAAAAAGAAATTGTCTCTCTATATATAGAACTATAATTGACTAAGTTCATTTTCATTGGCTATTACCTTTAAGACAACTAAAAGTTAATGAAATTTGCAGAAAATAACTATGAGTTTATCTTTCATATACTAGTGTTTCAAAATTTATTTTGTCCTTAAGAGATGCAAAATAAGAGAAAACTCTTCCAGAACAGATTATTGAATTTTAGGCTAAATTTTTGTACAATTCATCTACAGTATTTCAAAACTTTATAAAAAAAATTTATGAGTGAATTATGGAGAAAAAAAATTTGGAATGAAATACAAGCTGAAATGTTCGGGTTTTTAGCTACTTGCTCAAAAGTTTTTTTTCAACTCTTAATTTATAAGCTTTAATTAGCTAAGAAACAGGAAGTTTACTGATTTTTAAGGAATTAATAAGCAAAAATTTGAAAAATCTTAATTCTAAAACAAAGTCAGACTGGAAAAAAAGGTGTCAAAAAAGACTTCAATAACGTACCTTGGGGCTTTGATAACGGTGATCACTGATTAATGGCTGGTGATTAAAATAAGAGGTTCTTTAGCAGTGGGGGTGATGAGGTTTTTCCATCAGTCATCAAAGATTGGAGTTTCTCTTAGAAGACCAGACAGCTCTAAAATAAATAAACAACAAAAAAGTCTACAAAACTTAAAAATGTGCATCACATACAATAGCATATTCTTATAAAACGTCTACAAGTGTACAGTTAAATAATAATCATGCCAAAAAAGGGACCAAAATGGTTGCATCAACATCAATACAGAAAAGGGAGTATTCCTTACAACAAAGGCCGGAAGAATATAGGGACCACCAGCCCAGTCCCATTTCTAGTTCCAATGAGAAGACTAGGTAAAGAAGAGTTTCAGGACATTGTACGGCCACAAAAAATTGAATGTTTGCAGTTACAGATGTCAAGAGCCGAAGCAGTGAGGTGAAGATTTTGCGACCCGGGCCAAGTGAAGTCCAACCTGTAGATTTCTACATAGAAGCTGTGTCAGATGACCCGAATCCAAAATTCTACAAAGAAAAGACTGCTAAATTGTGGAACCATGCATTTATAGAACACTTGCATAAGTTTCCAGACTGTGACGGTTCACTGGACTGTAATCAGGATGGGGAGGAAAAACGAGGCCTGGCATGGATCCTTTCCATCCGATATAAGATGTGCCACTATACCAGTCACCGAGAAAAGCTTTACAATAAGAAGTCCTTGCGTATCCATACACAATACAACCATACTCTAATTTAGATCTTACAAGAGAGCGACAGAGTTTAAGAAGAGTATTTCTGTCTGCCCCCCCCCCCCCCGTTTTATTTACAATAACTTAAACTAGTATTAATTGTAACGGGGACCGTTACAGATGTTCCCCAAACGCTCCCCAACTACCTTTTGGTGTCTTACTTCATGTAAGCTTCATTAAATAAGGCAATCAAGTATATTGGTTTTTTTTACGCATTACACGCGCGTGCATGTATTTGCATGTTGAAAATGTCATCTTGTCTACATTTATAATATGTCTATATATTCTGAGTATCAAAGCATTACATCAAAAAATGTAAAAGTTATGGCTATATCAAGTATATTGGTCATTTTACTCATTGCACGCGCACGCACGTGCATGCATGTGTGCGCTGATCATGTCATCTTGTGTACACTTCTAATATATAATTATATTCTGAGTTTCAAAGCAATTCATCAAAATGTACAAGTTAAGTCTATATCAATTGTATTGGTAACTTCAATCATCGCGCATGCGCACACGTGCATTCATGTGCATTCTGACCATGTCATCTTGTCTACACTTTTATTATATCCTTATATCCTGAGTATCAAAGCATTTCATCAAAAGACATGAAAGTTTTGGCTATATCAAGTATATTGGTCATTTTACTCATTGCACGCGCGCACACGAGCATGCACGTGCATGCATGTGTGCGCTGATCAAGTCATCTTGTCTACACTTTTAATACATATTTATATTCTGAGTTTCAAAGCAATTCATCAAAAAATGTACAAGTTAAATCTATATCAATTGTATTGATTATTTCAATCAATGCGCATGCGCGCACGTGCATGCATGTGCATTCTGACGTCATCTTGTCTACACTATTAATATATCCTCATATTCTGAGTATCAAAGTATTTCATCAAAAGATATGAAAGTTATGGCTATATCAAGTACATTGGTCATTTTACTCATTGCACGCGCACGCACGTGCATGCACGTGCGCGCAAAATGACCTTCGTTCCGCAAATCTACATAACATTCCTATTAACCCTAAAAAGGTTTCACCTCAATCGGATGTGTAGTTTCGGAGATCACTCACGGACAAAAAAGTACCCAGGAAGAAAAATAATAATAATAATAACTAGAAACTCATTACTAGTAATGAGAAGGTCTTCCGTTATACTACTTCCTGTTTGCATGAACATGTCTTTCCCAACGTCGGTATTAGCCTAAAACTTATGTAGAAACCAAATAACCTAAAACAATACTTTTTTGTTTCGTTTCCTGTCACGACCGGAAGTAATGACGACAGACGATTTTTACACGATGCAAATGAACTGATGACTGACTATAAGTTCTGAAAGTTTTAGACTTCAGTCTTTTACTCTTACCGAGCAATTGTGAGAACACATTCTAATTTTGGGGACAGGAAAACACACGACCGGAAGTGAATTGAATAAAAATCTCTGAATTTTCTCATGACATTTTTTAGTATCTACAGCATATGTATAAAAAAAATTTCAAATACTTATCTGTAAGTGATATTTATGAGAAAGCTAAACATCGAAATAACGTAGTTTATCTCAATAAACCGGAAGTTTACAGTTTTTGTTTCCGGTGGAATCTAACATATTTCAAAACACGAAAGAGATGCAACAAAGTGATGCAAGTTTTAATTCTATAAAGAAAAGTTGAAATTTTCGATTGTTTGATCACTTCCTGTGACGACCGGAAGTGACGACTGACGCGTCTAACCCTATGTGTTTTGCCTACTCCTCAAGGTCTATTACTCATTTAAGTTTGGTTCTAATCTCATGCCGTTTCCGAGATCTCGCTGAGATAACTTTTCATTTTGAGGACAGGAAAAACACGCGACCGGAAGTGAATTTTACTAAGATTTTTGACGTTACTCTAGACATTTGCAGTCTGAATAACATATCTTAAAATCTTTTCAAATACTTTATCTATAAAAGATATTTAAGGGAAAGTAAATTACTCAAATTATGCAGTTTTCCTCTTCTAACCGGAAGTTGTCGTTTTTGTTTCCGGTGGGACTGACATATTTCGAAACTACACATCAGATGCAATAATGTGATGCAAAAAAAAAATTCAAAAAAGAAAAGTTGAAATTTTCGATTTCTTTGATCACTTCCTGTGACGACCGGAAGTGACGGCTGACACGATTAACCCAAATGGGCTCGCCTACTCCTCATGATCTATTACTCGTATAAGTTTGGTGACTTAATCTCTTACCGTTTCTGAGATCTCACTCGGAAAAAATATTTTTGAAAAAAACGGAAATCGGACATATCTGACGACCGGAAGTGAATTTTGAAAAAAAGAAAAAAACGCCTCGGGGTATTTTCATTCTCTATCAACCCTGAAAATTTCAGGAAAATCCATCCAGTCATCTCTGAGAAATCCTGCCGACAAAAAAAGGGGAAAAAAAAAATAATAATAATAATAATAACTAGAAACTCATTACTAGTAATGAGAAGGTCTTCCGTTACACTACTTCCTGTTTGCATGAACATGCCTTTTCGAACGTCGGTATTAGTCTAAAACTTATGTAGAAACAAAATAACTTAAAAATTGCCGATCCATTGTTTATTGAAACGGGTAGATACTGTAAACCTGTTCCTAGAGAAATACATCTATGCTATTCACGTAAATTGTTTATTGAAGATGAAAAACATTTTATGTCCAAAGAATGACCAATATAGATGCAAGTATACCGATATATTTAACACATATATAAGTGATAATCCCATTAGAAAAATTGTCAAATCTTGCAAATATTACGACTGCTAGAAGGATATGTTGTTTCTTGAAAAAGTGCTTTGACACCAGAAAAGAGTCAGCAATGAATATTAATATTTAGAAATATACAGTATTTTGTTTACCTCAAATTTGTCACTTTGTACATGCATGTATTAATCGTGTTAATTTGTGTTATGTTATTACTGTTCATGACTGTATGCCGACATGGTAATTGTCAATTAAGTGAATTGAATGGAATTGAATAGTAATTTTGATCTGATAGGGCTTGCAGTTACTTGGGAATGGACTGATCCAAAACTTTCAAACTAGTCACTCTTAAGAAAATGTAATTCAAATCCAGCAACTGAAGCAAATTTGAGAGTGTTCATCTTTCGATGCATAATTAATTTATCTAGATGGAATGTTGTATCATTAAAATGATAAATGTCCTATAGACCCAGTTTAATGATAGACTGGGTTCTGTGTATTGGCAATCTAGCAAAGAAAATACGGGCGATAACTCTAACTCAGTGCATACTCTATGAACAATCCAGAGAGTTCTGAAAGTCAACATGGCTTGATTTTTCGTCTTTACATGGATTATTTTTTAGGTTAAAATCATACATAACCTCAAAAAGGTTTGTTATAAGTTAATCTGTTAGTTATTTTCAGTGCAATTCCTTCCATTTTCCTTCAAATCGTTTCGGAGCGATTCTGCAATTTTTTGCTAACACTACCACACTTGTTTCAGATGCTGGATCTGACCTATATATTCTGGATGAGTGACCAGGTTAAAATTTTTTATGCAGGTCATTTCCAAGAAAATACAAGTCCTATCTGAACCAAACTTGCATGAATTTAGTTAGAATAATATAACTGTCTTGGGACAAGGTACCACTCTAGTTTCAGATGCTGGATCTGACCTATATTTTCTGGATGAGCATCTGAAACAAGCGTGGTAGTGTGTATACTTAGATGTATCCTCCATGCAAGTTTGGTCAACATAGTTCTTGGAAATGAGACCTGCTCCAAAAACTTTTAACCTGGTCACTCATCATGAAAATATATTGGTCAGATACAGAATTGGAAGCAAGCCTGGTAGTGTGCTTCTTCAGATGTATCATATATGGAAGTTTGGTCATCATAGAACTTGGTTATTTGGAAATGAGACCTGCTCCAAAAAGTTTAACGTGGTCACTCATCTGGAAACATACATCTGAAAGAAGCGTGGAACACACTAGTTATTGTGATCGAGCTAAAAAATAATGCATCTTACAGGAGAATCTTCCGAGAATGAAAATGATAAAAAAAAATTCTTAAATGAAAAAAACTTAACTAAAATAATATAAAAACAAGATTTTCTCAATAAATGATTTTGATTTAATTACAAGTTGTACAAGTCACTCACATGTGTATCCACATCAGTGTAGTGCAAAAACATGTGGGATACAAAAGTATGCATCTGAAGTGTTGGTATAAACAGAGAAAAATTCTTTAGCGTAGACATTTTGTATTGATGAATTACTCAACAAGTTCAACGCCAAGAGAATACATTATTTTCCACATACTCAGGAAACACTTTATGGCTTTACAAACTTAATTAGTTTGTCCTTTTTGATTTTTTTTAAATGAAAATAAAAGGGTATTTTCTGAACATTTTTTGATTTGCTTTGAGTTTTTTTTTAAACTCAAATGTGTGGGGAAACAAAAGGTTTCATACAATTAAACAGAAGAAGTAAACTCAATCTTTTAAAAGCTTACTTAAGCTTTAAGGATTTCTCTTTAAAGAGAATGAGAGCAAAATTAAGTAGTCCCTATGTCCCAGTTCCCAAGTCTTTTTTTTTTTAAAAGACAGGTAACACCGAGTCTGACTTCTAGTTTCTATTCTTTCTTCGTCTTTTTGGCGGGATTGAAGCGCTGGCTGCAATTAAAAAAGGAAAAGTATATATATATATATATATATATATATATATATATATATATATATATATATATATATATATATATATATATTGATATTGATATTTGCCTATTCTGTAACCAGTATTTTTTTTTCTTTAAAGCAACATAATTTTGAAAATCAGTGTGCTAATTTGAAGAATTTGCCATCTATTTTGGAATTAAAATTTATTAAATTTGGGTTTATAAAGTTGCATTATTTCTAAAGAAAAGAATTTAAATGAAATGTTGCAAAAAATGTTATTACATTTCACAAACTTCAATACATTTTCAAAAATATTAACGCTCATAAAGTGATGTATACTTACATATCCACTACAGTGGTGCCTTTCACAGATCCTTTCACATTGATGTTCTCTTTGAAGGTCAAGCCTTCAAAGATGGTCTGTATCATATCTGTACGGACCTTTAGTGTCATCCCACTGACAATGATGTAACTGTAGTTTCTATTAACGTTTAAAGAAATAATTTGAAAAGTTTGTAAAAATTGTTAATTTATTGATAAATATTTAAAAGTTAATGTGATGTTCTAAGAAGAATATGAATGTATGTAAATCAAAATATTCCTGACAAGGGCAAGGACAATTAGACTATAACCTTGAACTTCCAATGACCTTGATCTGAGTAACATTTACTTTGATGTGAAAATACCAAAAAATAAAGTCTCCATTTAACAGAATTCTGAAGTTATTTAAGTTACAGGCATAATTATGAAACTAAAATGTTTGTACAGTGTGTTAAAATGCTTGTACAGGTCTAAACATTAATTTCCTTTGCTACTTGTCCATTGGACAAGTAACAAAGACAACAATTGAAGTCCATTACATGTGCACGATGTTATAGTCCCCTACGGGTGAAACCGGAGGGGACTACAGGTTTCCCAAGTTTGTCTGTCTGTCCATCTGTCCCTCTGTCTGTCTATTCCCCTTGGTTTTCTGCACTTTTTTCCTAAACATTTGCAGATATTGAGCTGATTTTTGGTCTGCAAATGTATCTTGACGAGTTACAGATCAAGTTTGAATTTCATTCCACTATATTAATCTTGAAAGAATTATGGTCTTTTTAATTTTTAAGGGTTTTTCGCACTTTTTCCCTAAATGCTAGTAGATATTGAGCTGTTTTTTTAGTATGTGAATGTATCTTGGTGAGTTACAGATCACTTTGAATTTCATTTAGCTTCACTGATTTTTGAGGAAATTACAACTTTTTTAATTTTAAGGTTAGGATTTTCTGAACTTTTTTTTTTTCTAAATGCTTTCAGATAGATATTTAGCTGATTTTTAGTATGCGAGTCTACCTTGATGAGTTATAGATCAAATCTGCATTATGTTCCACTTCAGTCTGCATTATGTTCCACTTCAATGATTTTTTTTAAATATGGAATTACAGCATTTTTAATGGGGACCAGATTATACTTGCCAGTAGGGGACTAATATTGCTGATGCAATTCTCTCTGAATGCTTGTGTAAAATACTGAACAAACACATAACAACATTTTATCTAGACTTTCTGTCCTGACAACTTAAATGCTGTCAAAATTTAACAGAATCCAAACTTTGTAAGACGGTAACGGGTAATTTCCATGCCTTTGCAGTAGTATGCAATTAGTTAATGAGTGTAAACTCAATTGCACAGTGATGCATATCAGGATTGAAGTTTGGTCTTGCATACCGTTTGCGTCTTTAATGTACCGGTAAACTTTCAACAGGCATTATTTTTAATATTTAGAGACTTCTTTACATTAAAATGCACTTGTCCAATCAGAGAAGTGTCCAGCAATATACATTTGTCTGTAATTTTTTTCACTAGTAGTGTACAAGTGGACAAGCGTTAATGTTGAGCTCTGTTGTACATATAGTACCGGTATTACATATTGTAGATTTATCATGATAATTAAATATTAATATGTCTCCTTTGGCTCCATTGTTAGTCCAGGGTTTATATATGGTTTGAAAGAAGTTGATTAATCTAAACTAAAGAGTCTGCATTTTATTTTCTTAATGATTTTTCTGCAGCAGTGGTTTTCATTCTTTATCTCTCTATACTTGTAAAGGATTTCGGCTATTCATATGAACACAAGGTTCAATCCTTTCATACAAGGATGCTTTGTAACAGGTTTGGTTGAAATTGGCTTAGTTATTATTCTTAAGTAGGGGATACAAAACGTATAGACGTTGTATAAATTATGCAAGAATGTCAGTTTACTGCATATAAAACTTACTCAGAAACCTCCAACGCTTCAACTTCTCCTTGAAACTTGCCTTCTTCTTGAGTTTCCTAAATAAATAAAACAATATTTCATTTTCCATGATCAAAAATGATGGTCATCCTGAATTAATATGGCATAGGTTGGACACATAGAAATGCTGTGACAGAATGTTCAAATTGTACTTAAAAAAACATTAATTGGTAAGCCAAGGATCACTTAGTACTTAGTAGCATACAAAAAATATTAGTTATAGTTGTCCTTATAAAATTAGAAAATGGTTTGAGTTATCAAACCACCTCAAAAGTATCTATAGATGTACATAGAAAAAGACAAATAGGCAAATCAATATACCTCTATGGGAACAATTTGTTTTAATATAGGCAATGTCATTTGTATAGCAAAGGTCTTCCATATTTTTTCAGGACCCTAATTACAAATATGTTTATCTTATGCCTAACTTGCTTGATATCTAATCTGAAAGGAGTCAATTTATTTCTGCATGAAATAGAAGAATAATCCTCAAGTATTATAATGAAATATAAATTTATGAAAAAAGTTTAGCATACATCCTCTGTGATTCAGAGAAAAGGTATATAAATGTGTACAATTTAGGAATATACATATATATATATATATATATATATATATATATATATATATATATGCTTAAATTTTACAGTGCTTGTAGAGAATGAGGAGATATTAATGTTTTTTTTCTTCACTATGATGACTTACAGAACAAGTTGGAGATGATTGACCTTTCTTTTTTTTAAAGACTCTCTTACCTTCAAACGTGTTAACACACTGGAATTAAGACAGATTTCTCCTCTCCACTGATCCACTTGAACATTTGTTGCCGATATTATCGTGTCCACTGGAGGCATTTCATACTTTGCGCATTCCCCCCAGAGCTTGCAGACAACTTTTCTTGCACCCTGCAAGGACTCCAATGTAATTTCCCTTCTCTGACTGTTAGGTGATGTAAGTATGTCTGTGTACTAGAATTAAAGTGTTCATTTAAATTAATTTGTAAAACACTGCTTTAGTGTATTTAATGCAGGAAAAGTTCTATAGCAGTTGAATTAAATTAACTTTAATATTTGAAACTTTTTTGACCCTTAAGTATCAATTTTTCTGAGAGAGATAAGATTAGGAAAAATCACTTGAGATTAAAAAATATCTCATCAGAAATAATATAATGGATGAATGTGAACAGCAACTATATTGCTGAAGTTTTATTCAGATAAATTCAGTGCAACTTACATTACGGAGGATTCCTTTTACACTAACTGTTGACTTTTGTGGAGATTCCAACACTTGTTCTACTGAAAGTTCAGGAGGGTTTAGGTACTTCTTAATTTTATCCATTTCAAGCGGAAATTTTCCACACTCAAATACCTTGAAAAAGTGGGAAACATTAAAATACAAGTGAAACGGGGAACCAGGTTGTCTATGGCAGCAAAGTGTACCCAATCTGTCCCAAAGTATATATGAATAGCAAAATTATCTTTCAACTTTATGAAATAATACCAATTAAGGAACAGACTAAGCACGCTCATAACTATGTAAAAGTACAATAAGTGGTCCTGTTTTATTCAACCCAGGTTCTGAGATTCCTAGACTATGATCAACACCTTGAAATGAGAAGAAAGTTTGAATTTTAACAGTTATTATGTTTATAATTCTCAGTGTGATACCTAAGAAAAATGTATAAAAATAGATGAAAGCTTCCATACACCCTAAGAGATTCCACAAAACACCCTAGAAATTGTAGAGGGACTCTTGATGCAAGTAGACTGAAAATTTCCTAAATTAAGTCCTAAATTTATTACAGAATGGACAAGGCAATTTATTCATTATAAATAACACTATAAAGGCCTAGGGATATCCAATTCATCGTTGAACTAATGTGACTCCAGCTAAGAAGTTAGTTATATTTTACACTATTTAGACCATGCATGTCCTAAACAAAAAAATGAAACTGCATGGGCAGTACATTTTAGGGATTAAACCCTTTAGAAAGAAGAGAAACTTGAACTTGGGTAAATTTGGGGTTTATATATAAACTCTAACCAATGAAAATCATTCTAACTAGCTAGCTTTAAAATAGTAAATATTGTGAATATCTAAAATGACTTCTGATATGTTGAAAGTGCAAACTTTCAACCAATGAATATTCAGGAACCAAAATAAGTTCGGAATGATAACTAATATGGGAGTAAATTTAACTTGAACATCTGTGAAGACAAATAGAGTTATAAATATGGGACTAAAATTTAACATCAGCGATGACTATTGGAAAATGTAGTAGAGACCACGTAATTATATTCTAAGAAAGACAATTAAATTAAATGCTGAATAAAAGTCAAATCCGTCACACATGTATTTATATACTAATGGTTTGATTTAATCATTATATATGCTGTCAAAGTAAACAATGCTTAGGGTTTGATTTAACCATAATATTAGTATGCTGTCAAAGTAAACAATGCTTACTAGTAATAATCCTGCTCTGATGTGAATATATGGACTGTATCATGTCGTTACAGGGTTTAAACTTAGCACTCGCCCACTCACTAGTTGTAAAATTTGGTGTGGTCTGCTCATAAAATTTAGCACTTGTTCGCTCACGTGGCGAATTAAAAATCTGCAGGTCCAGAATTCATTCGCAGTCTCATTATTGAAAAACAGACGTTTTCCTCTGGTTTTTGCCTTAAAAATTCCGATCAATTAAATAAATCAAAGTAGCAAGGTCCTATTTTTCGTAAATATCCTTCATCTTATCTATTTACCAGTACCACATGATTTGTGAAATCTATAAAAGGATTGTCTTTTTTTTTAAATTCCTAATCGGATTTTCCTGCATTCCATTATGTATGGATATGTGATAGATATACAATTATTAATAAATTATTTCTAATTACTCAATCGTATGGATAAGAAGTGTTACTAGGTGCCTAATCTTATTTCAGAGATGTTTCAAAAATTATAAATTTAAACTAAATAAAAAAAAATCTTATTCATGTGTCAGTGTCACTTCATCAATAGCTAGGCTTTATAGTCCAATGTCCAGAAAAAGGGACTATGCATATTACCTTGTAAAAAAGGGTAGTAACTGTTTATTGAATTTCATTTCCTATGATCGAATATTAATATGGTATTTGATTTTACATAGTAATAAGAACTTCAATTTTCATTTTAAACAGATTAAAGTATTTAATTACATTAAATTGGTATCTAATTTTGTCCCAGTGCATTCAAAGGGTTAAAACAAATCAGAGGGATTTTGGGCTAACAAATTTAGAAACTTTAGGAGCCCACATGGTTAGTGGAAATTTGAGTTAAGTATAAACCCTGTTATACATATGCATGTTCAGTTATGGACAGATGCATGGATAAACAGAAGTTGAAATCAGATTCATACAAAAATGAATCCCAACATATCGCATGCCTCAACAAAGAGAGTGCTAAAATTTCAAGCATCTGTAATGAGTTGTTCCTGAGAAAACTGTTACAAAAATTTGTTACATATTATACAGACAGAGATGAACAGGAAGTTGACATCAGATTCAAATAGAAAGTCAACCCACCATATGGCATGCCAGGGATTATTATCTAAAGCATATTTACTACCGATATTCGGTATTTTTGCCCAAGTGAAATTTCCCCTGAATATCCCATTTTTCCCTTTTGATGAGTAAAAATTTAATTCCCCTGACAATGATAACAAGAGGCCAATGGGCCACAACGTTGACCTGAGTAATTTGGCCCTGCTGTTCTTTACCAGACTTTCCCCAATGTAATAACTATTGTGGCCCCACCCTACCCCCAGGGGTCATGATTTTAATAATTTGTAATCTTCAATACTCCAGGATGCTTCTACCTAAGTTTCAGCTTTTCTGGCCGAGTGGTTCTTGAGAAGAAGATTTTTAGAGGGTTTTTTTTTCTTTTTCTATATTTCAATGTAAAACTTGGATTCCCTATTGTGGCCCCACCCTACCCCTGGGGGTCATGATTTTGATAATTTCTTACCTATACTACCCTAGGATGCTTCTACCTAAGTTTCAGCTTTTCTGGCCCAGTGGTTGTTAAGATTTTTAAAGATTTTTACTACATATTTCAATGTAAAACTTGGATTCCCTATTGTGGCCCCACCCCTCCCCCTGGGGTCATGATTTGTAAAATTTAGAATGTACACTACCCCAGGATGCTTTGAGATAATTTCAGCTTTTCTGGTCCAGTGGTTCTTGAGAAGACTTTTTAATGATCCCACCTTATTTTTGTCTTTTCTTGATTATCTCCCCTTGGAAGAGGGCTTGGCCCTTCATTTTTACAATTTCAACTCTCGTTCACCCAAGGACGATTTGTATCAAGTTTGGTTAAAATTGGTTCAGTGGTTATTGAGAAGTTGAAAATGTGAAAAGTTTACAGACGGACAGGCAGAAGAATGACAAAGAAAGGGTGATCAGAAAAGCTCACTTGAGGTGAGCTGAAAAGATCAATTGTTTTGCTTCATAAAAAGTGGAAATTTAAAGTAAAAATGTTCAGAAGATGTGAAGTATGGTTTTTCTTTGCTATTTTATGCACTTTAAATGGTATGTTGAAATGATGATATTCAGTTGGGTCCCCCAATTGTGCTAGCCCTGCACCCCCTGGGGGTCTGGATTGACCCCCAGAACCCCAGATGATTTTTCCAATTTCTCCAGAAAAGGTAATTTCTTCCAAAACCTAGATTAATCCCTGCATGCTTAAAGAAAGTGTGTGTAAACTTTCATGCAAGTTATCAACAAGGCGGATGGGGGGAATGCTTGAAATTTGAACTAAGGTGAATCAATTTAAACTGTCTTTGAATGCTTCTATTTCAGTCTGACTAATCATGGCTTTGATTCTTCTTGAGAAGATTTTTCCGATACATGTATTTATTCCTATATAAAAGTTTCATCCCGTATTGTTACCCCATGGTGCCCCCAGGGATTATGATTTGAACATTTAAATCTGCACTATCTGAATTAAGTATGAAATATTTGAAGACTCTAAGTGTCGTAATGGCACTAATGCTCCTGAAGTAAGGAACAAAATTTCAAATGCCATTACAATGATTATTAGTTTAAAATTTCTTTGTCAAACTTGATCTGTATTTTCTGGTAATTAAATTACCTGCATATGTGTTCGCAATTTCAATCTTGTATATATATATATATGCATCCCTACAAAAGTTAGAGAACGGAAATTGAATATTTAATTTGACAATTTTGAAAGAGGCACGTCTCATCAATATAACCATGCAGTTTGTTTGCTTATTTTCAGGAGCATGGAAGAGCAATTCCACAGAATTAATGCATTTTCACTGCGAAGTAGAATTTTAATGCGGATTCATATGAACATGGCATTAAACTTCAACTGCAATGCTCAAAATAACCGTGTGCCTGCCCATGGTCTTCCGAGAGGCCAAAATTTTAGCGCAGGTAACAAATTTTTATGCATCAACGTCCAGTTGTGTATCAAATTTTCTACCAGAAATTTACATTAAATTGTACCTGCAGCGAGGCGCCAATTGATAAAATTCTGTCTTGGGATCGAAGTCAAGATTTCGCTTTCTTAGACGAGCTGGGACACGTTAGCCTAATGCAATTGTAAAACGTAGGCCCTAATTTTTCACGAAGACGAATAATTTTGTCAGACTACTAGGTCTTTAGCAGGCTTCTTATATTACTAGCAATGGGGTGTAATTTTAAGACGAGTTTTAAAGAGTGACTAAAGTAGAATTCCTAAGATATTTTTGTTATTTAAACGACATTTCATACTTCACTTAGAAGAGCAACATTTTCCTAAAACAAGTTTTTTGTCTTGAAATATAATTTTATTCTTACCCGGGAAGTTTCGTATAGGCGAATAGTGTCGCCTATACTGACGGCTTTAATCAGGTAAAATTTCCCCGTCAGGAGATGATCTTTAAATTTTAGAGGGAATGTCATTTGCTTCATCTCCTTACTCGTGTTGTCGAATACTACGGTCAACCGATATTCTCCTTTGTCTGTTTTCCTTTCTTGCGAGGCCGATACTACATAGACTTTTGCTTCTACTCCTCCAGACGCCATCTCGCTTTTGAGCGATTCTTCTAGAGTGACACAATATATACTTGTGTTTTTTGGCGGGAAAATGATGTCAGCATCATGTGAACAGTCTCATCCAATACTATTCCAATAAATAATTTTATGTGAACAGGCGGATCCATTATAGGACGGAATCTCATTGTTTTGATTTGATGAGGTCATATTCACATATGCGTGGGAACCTGGGGGTGGGGGGTAAGGGCGGCTTACCCCCCCCCCCTTTTTTTTGCAGATAGACATACATGTAATATTGGGCATTGAAAATTGGAGTTTTTTTTTCTTAGTTTAACCCCCCTCTTACTTTAAGTTAGCCCCCCCCCCTTCAATATACTTCCGATCCCTATGAGTCACGTGTATTGCATACTTGTAATAAATAAATGAATTAGAACCATAATAAACTAATTCATCTTGTCGGAATTGTTTAAACATTGTAAAATGTTATATCAAAGAAAGTGAAATGGAGAAGGTGTCGGAAAAATTATTGACAGATTATCTAAAAAAATTGACAAGCAGAAAAAAGGAGAGAAAAAAAAAAGAAAAAAAACACAAATTATTATAGTAGTCTCGTATGTGTAAGAAAATGTGAATATTTTTTTTCTTTTTAGTCTAAAAAATACCATCGTTAAAACTTGCTATTGTAACCGGGTATTGAGGAGAAAAACTAATGCGACGGACCATATTACACTATAGGTAGGATTCTAGTCTGGTGCTTAATTTGAGGTATTTGGTGATCGCCTATCGATTATACCGGTATGACTGTGGTGAGTACCACATAATGTCATTTGCTAATACAAGACGGTTTTAATAGGATCTAGTATCTTGTTGGGCAACTGCATGTTTGTGTGACTATTAGTGTTAAAAAATTAGGACATACAGTTTCCGTCTGTCTGTCTGTTTGTCTGCAAAAACTTTATCTTTGCCCAGAACTTTTAATTGTTTTGAGGTGTGTTATTTCATATTTCACATGTGTATTCCTTGTGAGAAGACCTTTCTTTGGGTTAGAACATTTTGACCTCTTGGCATTAGCATTGGCCTTGTAGTTTGGCCCACTTTTGCAAAAATGTACCAAACTGTAACCGTGGCAATAAGTTTTAATTGGTTGTAGCTATGGTTTTTATACTTTATATACTTGTTGTGACAAGTCCTCTCTTTTTATACCAACGAATGTGACCCTTTAACCTTGACCTACTTGATTGTCTTGTAAAAAATAATTTTGACTCTAATTTTTGAAGAGTAAGGACTTTCTGGTGATTTATTTGATAGTAATGGTAATTTTATATCTTTTATATGCTTTGATGATCTTGTTAAAGAATTTTCTTTAAAAGTCCCTTTTATACTATATACGCAGGCGTAAAAGGGGCAATTTTGCATTCTTGGCCAAATGTTAGAAATGTTAGTATAAATTCTGTCACAAGACCTTATCAGCCAAAATTTGTGGAAATCATCAATAAAGATAAAAAAAAGTTCTAAAACAATTTATGATACATATTTGTCATTACGTGTATATACTTCACCAAAGTGTTAATGAAAATGGGCTAGAGAACTGCAGTTACAGCAGGAATTGAATTGGAAATTAGTTCATAAAAAATATTATTCAATATCAAAAGACAAGGCTTTTATGGTTTAATTTTAGAATCATACATAGGATTCTTGGTACAAATAAGTATTTGTTTTTGTCAAAAATGAGAGAAAATAATCTATGTTCTTTATGTCAATATAAGTAGCAAAATGTTGATCAAGTGTACATATTTTTCTTTTATTGTCCTAAAGTTAACCCACCGTGGTCTCTTTTAGAAGATTGGATATTTGAAAAAACTGGAAAAATAATAAAATTTGATGTATGCACAGTTATACTTGTTTGTTCTAAAGAAGACACAATTATTAATCTTATACTGCTTTTTATTAAACAGTACATTTTTCAACAATCAAGAAAAAACCGAAATATAACTATCCAACATATCATTAAATACTTATATATGTATTATGAATTTGAAGAAAAATTGTATAAATTTAACAATGAACTTCATGTGTATAAAAGAAGATGGACTAACTGGAACCAGATATTTGAAAGCATAAACATATAGATAAATTTATGTCATCTATATTATTATTTTAGTATATTTTGTGTAATCATAATTTTTTTTTTGTATTTCATGTATATTACTAAAAATTTGTATGTAAGCTTTCCAGCCGTGGTGTGTCTATGTATATGTATGTATGTGTTTGTTTATGTCTAAAGTCAATAAAATAAAAAAAAAAAAAAGAACTATAGGAATTTCATGTTTTACAAGTATATTTATTGTGATAAAACCTTTCTTTTGATACCAAAAAAGTTTTCCTTGACGTTAGAGTTTGACCAGCTTTTGAAAAAAATTAACCTTGGCCACAACTTTTCAGAAGCAGGTATATTCATTGAGACAAGTCCTTTTTGTGTATTTGGGTAACGACTTTATTGATCTCTTGACCTTGACCTTGGAGACTAATTTGCACCCTTCACCATAAGCTCCCAAACTGTGGCATCAGTGTTTCACAAACACATCTTCCAACTCTTGCATTATAGTGATTTGGATGTACGACATGGAATTCATAGGAATTAATTTCTTAAATAATTGATTGTCTCCTTGATTTAAGTTTTATACCGTTCCTGCAATAAAGATGCTTTTATCTTATTTTGAAGACACCAAAATAATATTTATTTTAATCACAAAATGCATATTTTTGATCAGGGAGCAGATATTTTAACAAGTTCATTTTATACATGCGGGGATCTAAGGGGGGGGGGGGGGTCAGTGGGGTCTGGACTCCCCTGGAATTTGCAGAGTTATTAAATTGATATACTAAACCAAGTTAAAAGGGACCTGGGATCCCCCCTAGAAAACGCAGATCCCCTTCGAAAACGCAGATCTGTATGAAAAGTCATAGGTATGAAGCATTAGAAGTCAAAATTTGCCAGCCCCCCCCCCTTCCCTCAGAATCAAATAGTCGTCCCCCTAGATGGAAATATTCGTTGCCAATTGAGCCAAGAGCATTCGTTCGAAGATTTTATCTCCTGTACCAGTGCGAAGTCGTCTCGGGCGACCTTTAAATTTAATGCTGAGAAAAGTCTGATGAATTTTGTCCTATGGAATGCAGAACGAGATTTTTCTGAACGACTTAATTTTCCATGACGTCATTGACATTTCTTGTCGGCAGCGTTCCAAGTGTTGCAACTTGCAGAGAGCTACTGATTCCTGAGACGTGTATTGTTTATTTCGGAAAGTTTTGAGCATAGTCTTTGTTAATCTTTGAATAGTTGAAGATAAAGATTGTTATTGCAATCAAAAAGGTGCTTGGAAAGTTTTAAAGTAAGTATTTTAACAGTGGTTATCTGATTTAATGTAGCAGGGACGTATAGATGTATGAGTCATTATCAAAATCCACCAACATTTTGGTCACAAGTCAATAAAAAAGTATAGGAAGTAAAAATTATATAAATTTTTACTTTACTATTTAGAATACATTATTTTTATAGTTGGCAGAATACTAATATTGTTGCTGTATGATACATTTAGAGAAAAATGTATTTATAAATATGTATATATTTTGCGATGTCCTACATTCCTTTGCGTTGAATGGGGACATACTAAAACAAGTCCCACGGGGAAAATAAGTCCCACATGAGTCCCACAGAAAAATAATAAGTCCCACCAGGAAATATGATATTTTAGTAATGTTTAAGAATATATCTTTATAGATTATCATTATTTAAATATATTTTGAATAAAAAATCATTTAAAAAAAAGTGTTTAGAAGCATATTCTGATCGGATAAAAAACAAAGAACGATAACTCTTACATCCTCACATAACTTGAGTGCAATTTCCAAGTCCCACCAATAATGACAACAATTTAGTAGTTTTTGAAAACAGATATTTATAGATATTATTATTATTTAATAATAATTATCTTTCTTTCTTTTTTTTTTCATAAAAAGTAGAAGTTCAAGATGTTTGTTATGATCTTTTACAAAGAACAATAACTCCTACACTTGCCTCAAGTAACAAGCCATCTAGCATGTCTAGTGTCAGACACTCAGAGTAACAATTTTCATTTCAGGCTAACATAATTATTTAATTATTCTTTAACTCTTATAATTTTTCTTTAAAACAAAACTCTAACATGTTTAATACTGATTTTTTCCATATAAATTATAACTTTTCCTCGAGAAATACAAACAGAATATCAGTGTCAGTCATATTTCTCTGGTTCAAAAACAAAGCCTAATAGATTAATCATATTAAAGTACATATATTCTGCATTGAAAGAAAATATTATAAGATTTTATGAAAATTCCATTCTCTATGTCCCCGATTTATATGCTTCCTGTAGCCTTTCTAATGACTTGTCAAAATCTAAAAATAGCATCTATAGTCGATTTTGATCCTGATCAAATTATAAATAAATAGTTTTACAATATTCATGGTTGTAGGAAAATTTACAGTGAAAAAGAAAATGAATTTCATCCTCAATCACACCAGTATTGCAAGCATTACAACATCTTTCCTTTCTTGATGTGGAAATATATCTACCACTTTCTATTGCAAGTTTATGTGCACTTAATCTAAATCTACTAAGAGAGGATCTCTCAGATCTTTCTCTGAGTAAATCAACATATGAACTTCTTTTTCTTGTGTATATATATATATATATATATATATATATATATATATATATATATATATATATATATATATTTTTTTTTTTTTTTTTTTTTTTTTTAAATAAAATTCAAGTTTTTCTGAACTTCTGAAATTCTATAAATTTCACAGTTTAGTAAGAAATATTTCACATTGCTTCTCCAATATTGACAAGTTCTACACACAGGAGTGTTAGTGGATTAATTGATTTATATTTCCATTTCAATGGATAATGGACAATTGTCAAAATTGAACATAGAACTCGTCTGGTATCTGTATTGCAAAACTTTAATGGCAGTGACTATAAAACTATTTTTTTTAAATAAACAAATAATTATATTTAACCTATTCATTAACTTTTTTCTTCATTGAATTGTCACCATTTGGCTTTTTATTCTTATACAACATTTTAATACTCCTTTTCATTCAATTCATATAGCAGGCATATATACATGTAGATGTATAATTAGAATACTGAAAGTCTATTCTAAATCACAATTCTTTTTTATTGATTTATTGTTCATGGAATGTTTTTATCTATATGATCAAAAAGAATATTCTTAATTAATTATAATCTTTATCATTTTTGTCATGTACAATTAAAATATAAAATCCTTTATTTAAAGTTTAATTTGAATTTCAATTGAAAATAACTGTACCCTATCTACTATAAAAATTATTGTAATAGGTATACAAACAAAACAATGCAATTTAAGGGTGATGGAAAGGTGTGAATAACAACCCCCAGGTGTTGTGTACAGGTATATCAGGAACGTATCTCTATAGGTCTCTGTGTATATACACAATAAACATAAGTCTGTCATGGGTGTCAGGCAAATTAACAAAGTTGTTGTTAAAATAAATAAAACCAAAGTAAAACTTTTGATTTGTAAGACAAAACAATATAATATTAAAATAAAAATGAAATATTGTACATATATGTTTAATGAATATTTTCAAACAAATAAAAGTCAAGTTAAACAGAAGAACAAATTAAGTTCAGAAATAACTTCAATTAACTACCTTTTTTTTTTTTTGAAAAAAAAAAAGTTTATTTTTAGACACACATCAATATGACTTATTTTCATGGAAAAAAGTTGAGCGCTTTAGCAGTGCCAAGATCTTGATGAACTGTTCTTAACCATTGTTTACATTAAACAGAGTTATCGTTCTTGACTATGGTCCGACGGTTACAATCTTCTATTTATCACACCAAAGTACCTTTTATCAGATTTTTTTTGATAGATGATCAAATAAATATCATATTCTTTCAAAGTAAACCTTTATTATATGTATTTATTCGCTCCTTTGCTGTGGGACTCACGTAGGACTCATGTGGGACTTATTTTCTCCGTGGGACTTGTTTTAGTATCAGCGGTTGAATGTGCAAGTCCACTTAATTTTTTTTCTCATTTTTTCCTTGTATGCCTAAAACTATCCTTAACATATATGCTATTAAACACTTAAAATTCTGTAAATATGGTTGTCTTGTAAATATGAAGACTAAAATGTGTGTCCCATGAGTTTTTGTCTCTCCTGTTACGCTAATGAAAAAACAGAAAGAAGATATATTTAGATTGAACCTTCTTGGTTCCATACTTATTAGCAGCCTCAGTATCATGTACATGAAGCTAAGTTGTTGATGCCATTCATTCAAATTTGATCATTTGAAGAAAATGTTCAAAATATAAGTATGCTTTACTCAGTAGTAAAAAAATATGTCTATAGGTAGTTTTCATATGATGTATTTTCTCTCCAGGTTATTTCCCTTGGCCGCCATCTTGGTTGTCTATCATGTTATTGTCCATCCTGTTAGGTGTTAATTTGTAATGTTCAGTAAAGACAATTTTTGTAACAGGAAAGCCAAACATTACATAAAATAAGGATGTGAGACCTATGTTATCATTAATCTAGCAATTCATTTTCAAACAATTTTTAATAAAGTATTATGTAAAATGAATACATCCCGAGTGAGTGCTTGTTAAATGGTTCAAATATGTATGTTAAAACATAAAAAGTTATTTTGTAAGAGGAAAGACATACCATATTGTAACAGTATGGACAAATTTTCTTAAAATCAGAAAAAATATGGTCTTTCATTAATTTGTGAGATTTAATATGATATTCATATTAATATTCTGTAAAATTCATTCTATTTTTTTGTTCTTTTTTCAATAATAAAATGCTAATTCTTTATAGTAAAGGATTTCTTAATATAAGTTTGTAACAGGAAAGACAGGGATTGTTATAAAATGGACAATTTATGAGATTTTTTCTTTCAAGCACATACATATATATAAATAGATAAATATATATATATATATATATATATAGGATCTCCCATGATTTGTAGTTGGATATGATTTTTATCCAAGGAGTTGTGTGTGTTTTTTATCCCCGAGCCTTGGCGAGGGGATAAAAACACACAACAAGTTGGATAAAAGTCATATCCAACTACAAATCATGGGAGATTCTTTTTATCCCATGTTTAATACTTCACAACCAATGTTTTACAGTGTTTTATATAGGACTCAACTTTATTTAACTTCTTTACGCTACTGCAAAAACCATTGTGACATCACAACTGCACTAAACTGTGGATTATGAAAAAATTATCCAATGAGTCATATCCACGGGATAAAGGGGTAAACATGGGATAAATATATATATATATATATAACACATTTTACAACAACTGTTAAACTAACAAAACTGCCCTAAGTGAAGAAATATTAATATAGAAAGTCTACTGTTAAAAAAGAAGTGGATGGAATTCTCACGGCGCTGCTCTACACTACACGGTCATTGAGAATGGAAGTGAGATACAGTTATTCCAAATAACTATCGGAATCGAAAGCAAGTTTTTTGACTTGCCTAGATAGTAGAGCGGTCTAGTGCGCTGTTCCTGTACTGCTAGGAGACAGATTCTGTAGGTCGAGTGTTCAACCCCGGGCTGGGGCGGAAGTGGGTATCCTTTTAAAAGTGAATTTCTTTGTGCTTTCTATATATATATATATGTATATATATATATATATATATATATATATATATATATATATATATATATATATATATATATATATATATTTACTTTGAAATGTGAAGAATTAAATTACAGTTACTTTGGAATTTTTATCGTTACAATTACCTTTACCATTACTCTTATGCAGAGAAGTAATAAATTAAATTACAATTACTTTGTTAAAGTAATGAATTACATTACACATTACATTTTATAAGAGAAAAACATAAATTTATATATATCCATAAATTAACTTCCTCAGTCTTTGTGCTCGGTTAATATGCTTTCCCTCAGGTCTTTAAGTCAGAGTGATATTTGGATTTTGGATTCACTTATCATCTTCATGTAGTTTACCAGTGTACAGTTGACAAAGAAAGTGGATCAGAACACTTTCAATGTTGTAGGTTTTGTACAGTGTTTGATGTTATTTTTTTTCTTTTTTTTAAATAAATGATAAACATTTCATACTGTATGTTCTATGTAAAGTGATATTTAATTAACAGATAATTTGATAATTGTTAAACAAGTATGTATTAATAATTTAATTAATTGGCATTCGTAATTAGCAGGACAGGCATAATCAATGAAGATATAAATTTAACACAATCAAAGGTGATAATTACTGGTACTTAGATATAGGGTTAGACGTTAGAGGTGACTCTAAAGCTATCAAAAATGAATGATAGACAATATCAATATTAACATTTGGCCTTAGTTTCCATTTGTGTCTTCAAGTAGATCATGCTGATCTTGTATCTTGCTTTCCAAGTCCATTTTACCAGAATGGACTTTGTGAAAAGAAACAAAAAATTAACTTGAAAAATACAGTTTGTATCTTAATTGGTAATCACAGTATAGTACATGTATAAATGTCACTTGTTTTGTGGCTATCTTTGAAACCTTAAGATTTCTTTTAATATTTTTTTTTCTGACTCTCTTCAATTGATTTTATAACTGTCTTTTGAAGAAATTTTTCATTAAAACAATTATTTAGTATATTGTCTATCAATCACCATTGAATAAACATTTTAAAAAAATGGTAAGATATGATTAGAAATTTTAATTTTAAGACTTTAACATTATAAATAATAATTTAAAAAAAAAACTGTCAATGGCCTTGCTTTGTTTACTGATATATTTTTGAAGGTAATGCATTACATGTAATTGAAAGATGGATCCATTACACATTACACCCAATTACTTTGAAAAATGAAAAAATGTTATGCATTACCATTACACCATATATATATATATATATATATATATATATATATATATATATATATATAGATAGATAGATAGATAGATAGATAGATAGATACATATTTAATTGAGTGTAACAGGAAGGACCCAATAAATTATGTTACTATGGTAGTATGTTTTTCCATCCCTAAACAAAAGTTATACTCAGTTTTCAGGGATTTTACTCTGCCCTGTGTAAGGCAGAATTTAGGCTCAATTCGCAATTGCAAAAACCGTTCATTTTTGCTAATAAAATATCTGTATGTTATAGTGAAAATGGAAAGAATCACTAAAATTTGAAGACATATTGTTCTATTGATGTGTTGATTAATCTACTCTTTGATTAAAAATTCTAAGTAATGTAAAAAGAGGCACATGCGCCACAATGTTTAATAATGGCTCTTCCTGATCATCATTACCTAAATATTTTCATGAAATCTTGATTAACAAGTGTAGCCCCACTCTACTTTGTGGGGTCATGATTTGAATAAACTTAAATGTATACTACCTGTGAAGATATTTTTTTTTAAAGATGACTGATCATGGCTTTTGTGTTCCTGGGCAAAAAGATTTTTTTTAAAAATTTCTATGTATTCATATGTTATACTTTGATCTCCCATTGGCTCACTCTGTTCCTGAGGATCATGATTTGAACAAATTTTAATCTACATTATCTGAGTATGCTTCCATGTAAATATGACTGATCATGGCTTGTTAATGAGAAAAAAAATGTTGAAGAATTTTCATATTTGTACTCCTGTAAAACTTTGAATTCACCAAGAGTGGCCAAATCATACACCAGGGGTCATAATTTGATTGTGAGATTTTATTTCTGCGATTTTTGATAATGACTCCTATATCGTTAGGCCATTGCAAGTTTCTTCTCTGTTTAGTGTCCACCCAAAAAGATACCTACCTTTTGGGAAAAAAACCCATACAATCCAAAAAAATAAAACATAGACATAGTTATAAAAATGACATTATTATTTGATTTCCTTTATCATTTGATCATGTTATAAGTATATTTAACTCATAGAAAGATCAAATCCTTATCAAAATCTTATCAAAATCATAGTACTCAAAGGTCATATTATACCTTAAATGACATATTCTAGACAATTATATAGAAAAATTGGAAGATTTTGATCAGAATCATTATTTTCAGGACTCTTGAATTTTTTTTTCTTTCCTGATTTGGGGTGTGAAAAACGATTCAGGTGCACACGGGTTCTAAACATAGAAAAAACTTGGAATGGCGTTAGTGTGATAACACTACTGTGTCAACTCAGGTTTTTGACCATGTTACATATTTTTTCATTGAAATGAAGATATGTTGATGGCACAACCGTTGGGGCGGGTGCAGTTGTGTATTCGTTACCAGATAGCTATTTACTTTAAACCTATATTCACCTATTCAATTCGCACTGTGACATGACATTTGGAACTTTTAGACCATGATGTCAGGTGACATCATAGGTAAGTAATATTTTTATGTAAACAAAGACTAAGAAGTGAAATTTTTAACCTATGGCTGGATGTTGTGATGTCATGGTGTAGATGTTCCCAAAAAATAGAAAGTAAGCTTGCTTTAATGGAAGATTAAGTTGCAGATTAAATGCTCTTTATTACAAACAGCATTTAATCTGCAGCTTTAGGGGATGAAGGATACATGGTCACATGACTGTGATTATAATTACGTCATAGTCTCTGTTTTATAAAAGTGCAAAATGTGTAAACCATCAGTTCTTGTATAATTTTTCGACAATTTGTTTTACTTGATTTAATTACCATCTTACATGTATAAAAAAATAACTATAGTGTTCCAAGGAACGCATGTGTCGCCTGCTTTTAGTTTCATTAAAGATGTAACTAAATCTAAGAGTGGTCAGGTATTTAATTGCTACTTGCATAAAGTTTATCGAAAAAAAAATCCATTGATTGTAAGACTGCGATCTGACAATAAAATCGAAATACAAATCCCCAACCAATCAAAGCTAAAATGGATATTAAATGAAATTTAAATTAATATATATATAATTATTTATCAATTAATTACTACATTATTTTTACAATATTCTTCAAAAGCTAGAGACTTGAGATTGTCTTTAACGCAATTGTCAGTCTACACCATCCATGATATTGGAATACCGATCCCGATGTATTTTCATAGTACTTAACTTTCAGTTTTTGTGGTAACTATATTTCATCCAGTGTCAAAGTACATTAATTGTCATGAGCTCTTAAACATGTATTAATGCTAATTATCAAATCCCTGCCTCTCTTATTTCAAAAGACACAAGTTAAATTTAACCCTTTGCAATTTATTTTGCAAAGTAGGTCAAAGGTCAAGATCAAGTAGACTGTAATGCTGGTATTTTTCAAAATGCTTAATGACAAACAGTGCACATGCTAAATAGCATAAACTTACATCTTAAATATTAAAAGTTGTATATCGGCATTTTCAATTATTTCTAAATGTAGGTCAGAGGTCAAGTTCAAGAATAAATAGGTCAGTAATCATGGTAAAATACAAAGACTATAGTGCCAAGCTTATATATGTGTGCAAAATATCAAATCCATACCTCTCACAGTTCTCGAGATATAAGGTGTTAGTGACGGACAGATAGACAGATCTCGGGTAAAGTGATCCCAAAGTGCTGCTCTTCTCTGCAGGTGACACAGTAAAAAGTTTAAACAAACATTCTTGTAAACATTACTAAATTATGGAATATGTTGCACTTCTCTTTTTCCCTACACTGCAACAAGTTGGTGATGTCATACACGATCTATTAGTACAGAAAGATCATCTCGGTGAATACAGGGGTGGTATTATTATGTAAAAGCAGGTCTTAATCAGTGTATGATAAGATATTTTGAGAAATGGGGAACACAAAAATTATTTCTGCATGGCTGATGACGAAAATCTTATGTAGGTATATCTTATTTTGCTTATGTGTGACATGAGAATCTAGGTCACTATTTGAGAGATGCTATTATGCTAATTATGTTTAGGAAAGAATATCACGCGTTAGTGAAAGTTCTTGAAAGCGGAAATGATATTTATACTAAATTTTCAAA
This sequence comes from Saccostrea echinata, assembly GCF_033153115.1. Lineage (NCBI taxonomy): Eukaryota > Metazoa > Mollusca > Bivalvia > Ostreida > Ostreidae > Saccostrea > Saccostrea echinata. Next base: position 3,334,471 of record NW_026889785.1, read on the forward strand.
TACTGAATGATAGAATTTTTTGCAAATTAAGTATTTGCTGTTTAAGTTGTTTTAAAAGGTACGTAATTTCCCCCTACCCAGATGCAGAGTCATAGAAGTATTCATACTCTGAAATATTTTAAAAGATACATGTCCACTGACATATTTTTTTGTATGCTTAAAAAACCCACAATGGACAATGATGGGCTCAGAAACATGGAGAATCAGAACTCCATTATGCGTACGGGTTGGGTACAATGATGTCGCTATAGATGTGTGGTGCTACCGAAGCTGGTAATATGGATTTGAAAGGTACATGTAGAAAGAAACCAGAACTTGTCACCTTTTTACGATCACAGGGCTTAAGTCACTCGAATAAGAAGAAAGAGGAGTTATGAGTGTTGTGTGAGGAGGCTGATCAGCTAAATTATCACCAGTGTGACGACGAAGATAGCAATTTCGCAAACTTACGGAGAAGAACTGTCTCGTCTTATATATCGCAACCACTTTTTTCTAACACCCTCAACCTTCGGAAATTGATAAAATTCAACATTGTCGTAATTAATTATCGCTTGTTCATCCTTCTGCATCGGCATTGTTTACCTTCAAAACGTTGTACCCAAAAATCTCGCGAGATTTAGACTATGTCAAACTCCTATGTAAGAGAGCGCAATAAAGGGGAGTTACTCTAAATAATCGTGATAATAACTATTGCTTTAAGATCAGTCAGGGGTGAGACTGAAAATCATCATTTTTAAAAATGATGATTTCTTGTCATAAACTTGAGTTTTAAAAATGACTAAAATTCATCATTTTGTAGAATAATGATGAAAAACAGCCATAACTATTTGGAGTTTATTTTGAAATATAGAGTTACTTCTAAAAATAAATATGACTGTATTTCATCATTTTTTATCAAATTGTTAGGTCTGGGCGCACTTAATTATCTCGTTAGTTTTACGGGGCGCACTAATTTATTTTGATTTCAGTTGTTTGTCAAGATGTTTCTCTACACATGGGTCCATTGCAGGATAGTGTACTATATCTTATTACTGTAGTAAATGGGTTGGAAAAAAAATCACATGGAAATGGAAATATGATGAAAACAAGTCATATTTACAAACAAAATAAAAACATGTACATTATGTAGTTAGAGGAAATGACAATTATCAATCATTTTTAAATATGACAGATTTCAGTCTCACCCCTGACTGAAGATATGTTGGACATACTAAATTAGAAATAAACAAGATATGAAAAAAATTGAACGATAAGTATTTTTTCAGCTTAATGTCCTTCTTCCCCTTAATCTGTCATTTCTTTTAAAGTAAGGTTAGTTTCTTTTTTTATTTGGGAACTTCTGTTTGGTTGTTGGAAGAATGTAGTTTGCAGTGAGATACATTCTGCATTGCAGTGTAGGTCTCAAGGTAACTGCAGGAAAAGATCCTTTGGATTACACTGTACAGTCCAAATTTTCTCTTTACTCACATGTTGATTTCAGTGGTCAAGGATATGAGCTGTACTTCATGCCGTTTGCTTCCTGCCCAAAAGAAAAACAAGTTAATTTGTTGTATTCAGGTTCGATATTTTTGAAGAAGATAGACGACTAGATGTCTATGCTCAATGACACCTCACTCTGTCATGTGACGCATCTCTCTGGGTTGAATATTATTGACATGTTGGCCCATTTAATTTAAAAGACACCTTAGCCCAAGAAAAATTTTACGACAGATTGATCTGTCCAGGAGTTAATTTATATGAAGGAGAATAATTGATTATTGTTTCATTTTTCTAAGCTCTAAAATGAAGAGAAATTTGATAAAGAATAGTAGGGCCATGTTATTCAGGTGAGTGTTGTGGCCCATGGGCATCTTGCTGAAATGAGGCAAGGTATTAACAAACAAGTTGATGAAACAAGGATATCAACAATCCCAATTACAGTCAGAACAATGAGCACATGGCTGGTGTGACCAGTCAAAAGGGGATACTTTCTCCTCCATGACACATGTTCCCACTTCTGATGTTTTTATAGATCCATGTTTGCTCTGCTTCCAATTTGTATTTTGTTATGAAATGACTTTTGAGCTCCAATAATGTTCAGTATACTGTAAAATTCCTTTTAACCCCAGTTGCCTCTTTAGTATTTATAAGTGTCCCCTAGGCTTTGTTCAATTGTCGGGCAATAAGGCCCCCCTGTAATGTTATTACAAATGTCTAGAATTGTATTGAAAGTGTGCCATAATTTAAAGGAAGTGTAAATGAAACTTGGTTATTGGATAATTCGTATGTAAAGTATTCCTGAACGTGAATGATTTTTAGAAGAGATTATCATTATGTATTTGTGAGATTGAAAGTTACATAACCTTTGATGTTGAAGACTTAATACAATATTTATTGTATCTCAAACCAGAGAAATAGAAGTGGATTGTACATATATATGGATAACATTTGAAAGAAGTTATTATTACTTGATTTTAAAAGATTTTTAAGATTCTTAAATGGTTTTTAGTTAAGATTAAGTAAGAAAGGAAGACAAATTAATGTGATTGATTGAAGCTAGGAAGTTGTGGCTGTTTACAGCTATATGAATTAATTTCAAATGCATAAGAGATCAGGAGTGTCGAAAGACAGTTGAAAGTAAGATAGGTACTAATAATACCTATTGAAATAATTTAACTTGAATATCTATATAGAACTAGATTGTAGCAAGTAGTTTTATGCATTAATATTTTATGGATAATATTAAATTTATAATAATTTTGAAAACAAATAATTTTTTTTCAAAAAATTAATATAACAGGCCCTTAATAACATTTTTCGAAGGGGGAGGGGGTAACCTCATCCCCCACCCCCCAAATAATCTGTCCAAAGTCGAAAACCCTGTTTTAAGAGGGGGAAAGCTTTGTCTAATTCTAACTTCTTCGTACCAATTTCTTTAAATGCTGAAATGGCTCCGTGTCAATAATACAGCAACAAAAAATGCGTGGGGGGGGGGGGGGGCAGCATCAAAATGACAATTTACATTTTGTTAAACTATACAATTGAAAATATTTTTCTCACAAAAAGGTGGGGGAGGCCCCTGCATACTATGGGGCTGTATAAAAAGAAAGGACATATATTGATGTCATGATGAATTTTCACAATGTTGTGTATTAAAAGACAAAATGTACCAAACCAGAGAAGCTAAACAAATATTTACAAAAGATGACAAAATAATCATTCATTGCGTTTGTATTAACTGCCCATAAACGAAATGTTACTTCTTTGTTTTTAAAATAAATGAAGATTGAAAAATATGAGAATCAGGTTACAAAAAGAAATTTTAATTTCATGGATTTATCACAGCCATTGAATAGAACATCCAATGAATTTACTCATTACTTTGGCACAAAATGATTATGTCACCACTTTTCTTCAAGACAAATGAACTGATTGAGTAGTGTTGAAATGCAGATTAAAGGTCAGATGGACAAGACATTTTGTGAATCACATTGAATAAACAGTTCCATGCAAGAGAAACACATCAATATGTTTTATCAGTAATTTTATTGTTTCTTCTACTTACTTTTGTTGTTAAAATACAGGTTAGGAATTCCAATGTAAATCAGCTTGTAAAAAATTTAGGTGGGTAGGTTTAACCTATTGGCTTTGTACCTTGGAAAAATTTGTCCTTATGCTGCCTGACTTGTGGTTTCAGGTAATAATTTTCTGATTGAGAAATGTTGCACGTCCATATTTCACTGAATGATTACTAATATGTAGAGAATATGCCTTTTTTAACAAATATTTTTTTGGCATGTTCAAGGTCACATTTACACAATTTGACTGTGCACCTAAAAAAGTAAATTGTGTCTCGGGTATTAATTTTTGAGGTTACTTATAGTATCTCTAGTTTGAATGTGGACCTTATCTCAAGAATCCCTTTAAGAATTTTTATCAAATTTGCTACAAAGTAGCATTGGATGAAGGGCTCTCATTTATACTACTAGAGTGTTCTATTTAGGAACGAATGTGTTGCTTGCTTTATTATAGCTTCATTAAAGATAAATAATTGTAAGAGTAGTCATCTATTTATTTACCACTAGGTTGCTAGTTCATGCATTTGGCTGCAAAGAGGTTGGGATAGAATCTGACAATCAAAGAAAATATAGTTCCTCAATCATCAAATAAATTATGAAATTGAAATGATTAGAAATAATTTTTTTTATCATTTTATGAAAACATGTACATGTTTCCTTTCCAACAATCCTTCAAAAGAGTTTTCAGTCTGTCTTTACTGCAATTGTCAGTCTACATAACTGATCCTGATGTATTTTCATGGTCTTTAAATATAAGTTTGTGTATTAACTGAATATCATACAGTTTCAAAGTACAGTATCATGAGCTCAAAAACATATATAAATTGTAAATATCAAATCCCTGCCTCTAAAAATTTCAGAAGTCATAAGTTAAACTACCCTGGTTGTTATACCCCCCTCAAAAAGGAGAGGGGTATATTGTTTTACCCTTGTGTATGTGTGTCTGTCTGTCCATCTTCGTGATTGTCCGTAACAAATTTTTCATCGCAGTTTCTCAGCAACTATTCATTGCTGGTGCTTGAAATTTAAGCAAACTCTTTGTTTAGGCATGCCATATATTGGGATTCATTTTTGTACAAATCTGGTGTTAACTTGCTGTTTATCCGGTGTCTGTCCATAACATACATAGCAAGTTTTTGTCACAGTTTTCTCAGCAACTACTCATCACAGATGCTCAAAATTTTAGCATAGTCTTTGTTTCGGCATGCCATATGATGGGATTCATTTTTGTATGAATCTGATGTCAACTTCCTGTTAATCTGTGTATATTTTTGTACCATACATAACAAATTTTTGTCATAGTTTTCTCAGCAACTAGTCATTGCAGATGCATGCAATTTTAGAATACTGTTCAGGCATGCCATATGGTGGGATTTATTTTTATTTGAATCTGATGTCAACTTCTTGTTTATCTGTATGTTTGTCTGTACAATATGTATTAAATTTTCATCACAGTTTTCTCAACAACTATTCATTGAAGATGCTTGAAATTTTAGTACACTCTTTGTTGAGGCATGCATATGGTGGGATTCATTTTTAGCTCACCTGAGCCAAAGGCTCAAGTTAGCTTTTCTGGTCAAAATTTGTCCGTTGTCTGTCGTTCTTGTCGTTGGTGTTGGCGTTGTTGTTTTTGTTATAAACTTTTCACAATTTCATCTTCTTCTCCAAAATTACTGGGCCAATTTCAACCAAACTTGGCACAGAGTATCCGTGAGTGAAGTGGATTCAAGTTTGTTTAAATGAAGGGCCATGCCCTCTTTCAAGGGGAGATAATAAAGAATTAGTGAAAAATTAATAGCATCTTTTAAAAATCTTCTTATCAAGAACCACAGGGCCAGGAAAGATGAAACTGATGTGGAAGCATCCTCAGGTTGTGTAGATATTCTTCTCAAGAACAGCAAAGCCAGGATGAGTCATAATTATATGGAAGCATCCTCAGGTAGTGTAAATTCAAGTTTGTTCAAATCATGACCCCTGGGGGTAGGGCGGGGCCACAATGGAGGATCAAAGTTTTACATAGAAATATATAGGAAAAACCTTGAAAAATCTTCTTCTCAAGAACAGCAAAGCCATGATGAGTCATATTTATATGGAAGCATCATCAGGTAATGTAAATTCAAGTTTGTTCAAATCATGACCCCGGGGGGTAGGGCAGGGCCACAATGGAGGATCAAAGTTTTACATTGAGATATATAGAGAAAACCTTTAAAAATCTCCTTCTCAAGAACAGCAAAGCCATGATGAGTCATAGTTATATTGAAGCATCGTCAGGTAGTGTAGATTCAAGTTTGTTCAAATCATGGCCCCCCGGGGTGGGCAGGGCCACAATGGAGGATCAAAGTTTTACATAGAAATATATAGAGAGAACCTTTAAAAATCTTCTTCTCAAGAACAGCAAAGCCATGATGAGTCATATTTATATTGAAGCATCCTCAGGTAGTGTAGATTCAAGTTTATTCAAATCATGACCCCCCGGGGTGGGGCGGGGCCACAATAGAGGATCAAAGTTTTACGTAGAAATATGTAGAGAAAACCTTTAAAAATCTTCTTCTCAGGAACAACAAAGCCCTGATTGGTCATATTAATATGGAAGCATCCCCAGGTAGTGTAGATTCAAGTTTATTCAAATCATGACTCCCCGGGGTAGGGTGGGGCCACAATGGAGGATCAAAGTTTTACATAGAAATATATAGGAAAAACCTTTAAAAATCTTCTTCTCAGGAACAGCAAAGCCATGATGAGTCATATTTATGTGGAAGCATCCGCATGTTGGGTAGATTCTATTTTGTTCAAATCGTGACTTCTAGAGGTAGGGTGGGGCCACAATGGGGAATCAAAGTCTTACAGAGGAATATATATAGGAATAAATCTTTAAAAATCCTCTTCTCAAAGCTGTGATTAGTCATATTGATATGAAAGCATCCTCAGGTAGTGTAGATTCAGATTTGTTCAAATGATGACCCCTGTAGGTAGAGTGGGGCCACAATGAGGGATCAAAGTTTTACATAGGAATTAATGTAGGGAAAAATCTTCTCAAGAGTAGAAAAGCCATCTTTAGTCATTTAGATATGGAAGCATCCTTAAGTAGAGTAGATTCAGATTTGTTCAAATCATAACCCCAGGGGTAAGGTAGGGCTACAATATGAGATCAAAATTTTACATAAGGATATATAGTGAAAAAAATCTTTAAAAAAATTTTCTTCTCAAGAATAGCAAAACCATGATTAGTCATTGTGATAGAAGCATCTTCGGATAGTGTAAATTGAAGTTTGTTTAAATCATGATCCCGTGGGGGTAGGGTGGAGTCACAATGGGGAATCAAAGTTTTACATTGGATTATATAGGAATTTTTATTTAAATTATTCTGAAGAATAGCAAAACCATGATTACTCATTGTGATGTAGAAGCATCCTCAGGTAGTGAAGATACAGATTTGTTCAAATCATGACCCCTTGGGGTAGGGTAGTTCCAGAACAGGGGTTTAAATTTTTACAGAGTAATAACTAATATATAGGGAAAACTTTTCTTCTCAAGAATAGGAAAGCCATGTTTAGTTATATTGATATGAAAGTATCCTCAGGAAGATTAAAATTAGATTTGTTCTGAGGCCAGAATAGGGGATAAATTTTTTACGTGGAAATATATAGCAAAAAATCTTTAACAATTGTCTTCTCAAGAATACAAAGGCATGATTAGTCATTATGATATGGAAGCATCGTTAGGTAGTGTAGATTCAGATTTGTTCAAATGATGACCCCTTGGGGTAGGGTGGGGCCACAATGGACGATCGAAGTTTTACATGGGAATGTATATGAAGAAATCTGATGAAGAATAGAAAAGCCATGTTAAGTCAATTAGACGTAGTTATGATTATGGTGACAATGCAGAATGAACTTGTATGATATATCTGATCTAGAAAATTTTGTTACTGGAAAAAGTATGTCAAAAAAAGTGCATATGATTCCATTAACTGGTTAATCAGTCAGACTGTTTTGAGATTAACCATTTGGAAGTCTGTATTTGATTAGTATCATTAATATATATACACTGACATTAGTGACAAAGAAAGCTAGAAAGATTGGGGGTGATAGTTTTGCATTTTGATGGTTTGATTTTTTTAAAGATGCCTAAGAGAAAGTCTCTCACTGGTAGAAAAGAGCGCAGGAAGGATGTTGAGAGGAAGAGGCAAAGGAAACTTGAGTCCTGCCATGATATTCCATCAGAAAAACCAGTGACAGAGTCCAATGCTCCACAGAGAGAAGTCGATGAAGCTGCTCCTGGCTCAGAGTGTGGCTCTATAGGGTTGCCACCTACTACACTAAAACCCTTGGCCAGGGTGCAGGCCTCTCCTTGTGAGAGAATGCACTCAGCCCCGAGGTTGTCATCTCCTCGGGGAAGTCGTCTGATTGTCCCAAAAGACAAGGTAGCATCCCCTGACTCCCCAGCGTGGGTTTGTACTCCACCGAGAGTACCTGAATCGGACATTTGGATGATGTCAGATTCAGCAGGTCAGGCGCAGCTGATACCTTCCAAGGGGAAAGAGGTCAGCAGGACATTAAAAAAAGATGAGTGCCACAATGAGGAAAATAAGGGAAATATAGAGGAAACTAAGAAAAATATAGAAGAATCAAAGAAATTTGAAAAGAAATCAAAGAAATATACAGAGAAATCGGAAAGATATGAAAGAAATGGTAAAGAGATACCCGTGCAAGGATATGACACATGTACTGGTAGAAGCAAAATGAATAACACAAAAGAGAAGAAATTTGAAGTTGAAAAAAATGAGAATGCATGTATGATTGAAAACAATGTGAATAGTGATAGAAAAGTGACTACACAAGTTACTGGTAGTGGTAGAACAAGTGATGGTAAAATTTCAAAAAAATTGAATTTGTCTGTGCAAGGTTCATTTCATCAGGGAGATCCAATGTTTGGTGAAAATAGTGGAACTCAGTGTGTAGCAAATTCTTTAACAGCACTGGCATATCATAAATTAAAGAATTGTGAGCAATGGCAGTATGAAGATATGAACAAAATTTTGGCAATAGGAGATGAGATGTACTCATATCTACAGTGTAGTTCAACAATTGCAAACAGATACCTTTTAGTAAGTGAATTGCCTCAGTTTTTTGAATGCTTTGGTAGAATGTTTGAGTTTAAAGCAAATGAGTCTTTACCAAGCCTGATAAACTTGGCAGGTGTAGTACTAAATTATACCGACTTTAATGCTTATCAGATATTAGATGCACTTCAAATAGCCCTTGATGACAGTGATGGTTGTTTTGTGTGTTTTGGTGGAAATACATTTTTGATTGGGAAATGTCAACATAATTTCTTCACATTTGATTCTCACTCAAGGTCATCTGCAGGATTTCAGAGTGTACATGGTAGAAGTACACGAGTATTGTATGAATCAGTACAAGATTTATGCAATCATATTTTGTCTTTAGCTAGGTCAATGGGTTATTCGAAAGCAGTGGAATGTGAAATAACTGGAGTGCAATGCTCAGTTAGACAGCTTTCATTGGGTAAGGAAGAAGGCATTAAAAAACAATTACAAATCAGTGATAAAGAGCATGAACTAAACAAATCTGGAGAGTTTCAATGCAGTATTAGTAGTACTGGTTTACAAAATGCTGATGAGGTAGAATTTGTTGGGAGTGAGAAGCATCAGATAAGATTTTTACCACTTTCTGATGATCAGAAGAAAACACACTGTGAAATCTTAAAAATACCATATTCAATGCATAAATGTGAAAATCAGCATGAGTATGGACAAGAAATAACAGTGCCAATGAACACTGTACTAGTTGATCCAGATGGAAATTGTTTCTTTAGAGCAATTTCATTCTGTTTAACAGGAAAGGAAGACTTTCATCACACAATACGTTTAGCAGTATGTCATCATCTCATGGAAAATGATTTGCTTTTCACACCATTCTTAAGGCCAGGTGAAAATTCTGTAGAGAACCACATTTCCTTGTCAAGCATGTGCATGGATGGAAGATGGGCAACTGAATTAGAGATTCTTGCACTGTCCCATTTATTGAAAACTGAAATTCATACATACTCAGAGAACAAATGGGTTACTTTTTCAGGATTGATGGTGAATCCAGAAGAAAACATGGCCTCACTGGGAGGTATTTATTTAGATCATAAGAATCAGAATCATTACAATGTTGTCACATCTGTTACTTTGGGAAAAAATGTATCAGCAATTCAATCACAGAAACTATTATGTTTGAAACATAACACTAGGAAAATTGCAGATAGAAACCAGAAGAGACAACAGCGAGAATCTATTTCATTCCAAAATGAAAGATGCAAACTTGAGATGTCAGATGTTAGTGCTAAAGAAAATAAATTGTACAAGAAAAACATGAAGTACAAGACAGACCCAGAATTCAAAACAAAATGCATTGCAGATGCTAAGAAAAGATACAAAAATAATGAAAACTATCGTGGAAATTTAAAACAAATAAGTGTTAAAAGATATAAAACAAACCAGCTACACAAAGAAAAAGTGAAAGAAAAAAGTAAACAAAAGTATGAATCAAACCAGCTACACAGAGAAGAAGTCAAACAAAGAAGCAGACAGAAGTATAAAACAAATCAGTCACATAAGGAGGAAGTCAAACAAAGAAGCAGACAGAAGTATAAAACAGATCAGTCACATAAGGAGGAAGTCAAACGAAGAAGCAGACAGAAGTATAAAACAGATCAGTCACATAAGGAGGAAGTCAAACAAAGAAGCAGACAGAAGTATAAAACAAATCAGTCACATAAGGAGGAAGTCAAACAAAGAAGCAGACAGAAGTATAAAACAAATCAGTCACATAAGGAGGAAGTCAAACAAAGAAGCAGACAGAAGTATAAAACAAATCAGTCACATAAGGAGGAAGTCAAACAAAGAAGCAGACAGAAGTATAAAACAGATCAGTCACATAAGGAGGAAGTCAAACGAAGAAGCAGACAGAAGTATAAAACAGATAAACAGCACCATGAAAAGGTTAAAACAGCTAGTAAAGTAAAATATCATTCCAGTGCAGAAACAAAGACACAGATTAAGGAATCTGTACAAAAACAAAGACAAGCACTGCATGAAATGCTTAAAAACATTGATGAAGTGGTGAAATCATTTAAAAATTGTGTTAGACATGGACCAGAATATGTATGTTGCTGCTGCCATCGCCTTTTGTTTGAAAACCAGGTACAAGGATGTACACTTGAAATGTATGAAAAAAGTATTAAGGCAGTTCATGTTGCAAATTTGTGCATGGATAAGAAATATGTTCATAGTTGTACATCTGCATGTTCTCAAAATTGTCCGAAATCATGTACTTGGATTTGTTTTACATGCCATAGAAAAATTCTAAGTGGAAATGTTCCTGCTGAAGCAGCTTTCAACAAAATGTATTTGGAAGATATTCCTCCAGAGCTCAGTAACTTGAATAGTTTAGAGCAGCATCTAATTGCTCTTCATATACCTTTCATGAAAGTAATGATGCTTCCAAAAGGTGGCCAGGAAAATGAACATGGACCTGTTGTATGTGTGCCATCGAACCTTAAGAAAACAAGCAGTTTGCCTCTGAATGGAAATGAAAATCTTTTATTACGAGTTAAGCTCAAACGAAAGTTGTCCTATAAGGGATATTATGAATATCAGTTTGTAAACCCAAATGACATTAAAATAGCTCTCAATTATCTGAAAGAAAATAATCAGTGGTATCATAATGTTGAAATCAACACAACATGGGAGAAAGGTAATGACCAAAGTACCTTATTCTGCCAGCCAGAAGTATTTGACAATGAAGAAATAATTGAAGAACAAAACATTGCAATTCAAGAAGTTGCTACAGATACTTGTTTACAACCTGTAGATATTGCCCAAGAAGTTCTAGATCACTACTTCGATGATGTGTATAACATAGCTCCAGGTGAGGGACAAAATCCAGTAAGAATGTTGCAAGAGGAGGGCAATGAAGTAAAGACATTTCCTTACTTATATCCATCTGGAAAATATTCATGGAATGAAAGTCGAGATGTAAGGATAACACTTTCTCGATATTTTAACAACAGGCTGATGAATGCAGATAATAGATTTGCAAAGGATACAAATTACATCTTCTTTTGTCAATATTTATCTGAATTGAACCAGGTGATTGAGAAAACTCAAATTTCAATTCGGAAATCTGTATCAAAACTTGATGGAGGGATACAAGTCACAACAGAAATGTTACAAAATCCAATTGTACTTGCAAAACTGCTCAAAACTGATGAGGCTATGCGGTTTATGCAACCAATTAGAGGAACACCTGCATATTGGTCTACTGCTCAAAAAGATCTTTTTGCTATGCTTCGACAACTTGGAATTCCAACATGGTTCTGTTCTTTTTCTTCTGCAGAATTCAGGTGGAATGAAATACTGAGTTCAATTATGCTACAAATGAATGACAATAGAAATCCCTCTGATTTAGACTGGTCTGCGAAAAGTGAAATTCTGAGAAGCAATCCTGTTACTGTTGCAAGGATGTTTGAACATAGGTTCCATATTTTCCAGAAGAATGTAATAATGTCACCAGCAAAACCCATTGGACATATTGTAGATTACTTTGTAAGAGTTGAGTTTCAGCAGAGGGGTTCTCCTCATATGCATTGCTTGTACTGGGTTGAGAATTCACCAAAATTAGATGAAGACAGTGAGGAGACTGTTTGTCACTTCATTGATAGGCATATCACTTGTGCTCTACCGTCAGAGGACACTGACCTAGAACTTCGACAAAGTGTATTAGATGTGCAACAGCACAGCAAAAGTCACTCGAAATCATGTAGGAAAAAAGGAACAGAGTGTAGGTTCAATTTTCCTAGACCACCATCTGAGCGTACATTCATTTCAAGACAATTGGAACAAAATATGGATGATTCAAGTAATGAATTAACTTGTGCGCAGGCAAAGGAGATTTTGTTAATTGTGTGGAATGAAATTACCAATGACGCTAATGCATGTAGAACAACAGAGGAAATATTCACCAATATAAAGCTATCACAGGATTTATATGAAAAAGCACATAGAGTATTGGCCTCTAAAACCACCACTATTTTGAAAAGAAATCCAATAGAAATGTGGACAAATCAATACAATCCATGCCTGCTCAAAAGCTGGGATGCCAATATGGACATACAGTATGTATTGGACCCTTTCAGCTGCATCGTCTATATTATATCATATATTTCAAAATCTGAAAGGGAAATGGGAATGCTATTAAAGCAAACACAGATAGAAGCAGCAGAGGGAAATTTGAGTGCACATGATACCATCAAGAGGGTAGGGTCAGCTTATCTAAATCACAGAGAAGTGAGTGCACAGGAAGCAGTTTATAGGGTGTGCAATCTTAAGATGAAAGAGAGTTCAAGAAAAGTCAATTTCATTCCTGTGGGAGAAAATCCAACTCGATTGAGTAAGCCTCTAGCAGAAATAAAAAAGAACCAGGACGTCAAAATTGGTGAAAATGATGTGATTGCAGATGATGATGACGAAGACGAAGAAAACAGTATATGGATGACAAATATTGTGGAAAGGTATGAAAACCGACCTGAGTTAAATCTTTTCCATAAAATGTGTCTTGCTGAATTCTGTTCAGAATACAGAGTGCTTAGTAAATCTGAGATTCCCAAGGGCAAAAAAGAAGGTGTATATGAATTGAAAAATGCAAAGGGTTACATTCAAAAGAGAAGCAGAGGGAAACCTGCTGTTATACGATATCCAAGATTCAATCGTGACAATGCACCTGAAAAATTTTATCAGTGTCACCTACAACTTTTCCTTCCATACTGGAATCTTAATCAATTGAAACCACCTGGGTTTGATTTATACCAGACTTTTTATGAGAATGGATATGTCAAAGTGAAACCAAACAGAAATTTAGAAAGAGTCAAAAGCATAGTGGATAGTAATCATGATTACTTCTCATAAAATGAGGATGATATTGAAAATGCTCAGGATGCATTAGAAATGCTTGGTGAACCAGAGGATGCATGGGCAAGTTTATGTCCAGAATCAGAATTAAACCGAAGAGAATGTTTGAATGAAAAATTACAATCAAAGGAACAGGAGAATAGAGAATCAGAAGTCACACACGAAATTGAGAATATTTGTTCTGAAGACATTATTTATCATTTAAGGGAAACTCAAAACACCAGAAAAGAGATGCTTCCCTTACTGCGCAGTTTGAATGAAAAACAGAGGCAGATTTTTTATGCTGTTCATGAGTGGTGTGTAAAGAAAATATCTGGAGAAGATGTTGAACCTATGCACATTTTTATAACTGGAGGAGCAGGGACAGGAAAAAGCCATCTGATAAAGACAATACACTATGAAGCATCTCGTCTCTTTGAAAAAACACTGCCTTCTCCAAATGCAGTATCTGTGATTCTCACAGCTTTTACAGGAACAGCAGCATTCAATATTGGAGGACATACCATTCATCATGTTTTTTCTTTAACAAAAGCTTTACCAATTCCATATCAACCCTTGAAGGAACAAAGTTTGAGTGGAATAAGAACCAGATTAGAACATTTGCAGATTTTGGTCATAGATGAGGTTTCTATGGTATATAAAAGACTTTTGTTTTACATTCATGAACGACTTGTCCAAATCAAAAAATGTAAAGAACCATTTGGTGGTGTGTCTGTGATAGCAGTTGGAGATTTTTATCAACTTCCACCTGTTAAACAGCGAAAGGATGAGAGGTTGTATAAAGAAAATGGTTCATATCCAATTGATTACTGGCAAGATTTCTTTAAAATTGTAGAGTTGGATGAAATAATGCGACAACGTGAAGATAGAGCATTTGCAACTGTTTTGAATTCATTGCGTATTAGAACATCTGAAGAACCCATATCAGATGAATCTTTGGCAACACTTCAAGAATGCATTAGAGAAGGACCAGATGATGTTCTACATGTTTATTCTACAAACCAAGAGGCAAGTGAATACAATCTGAAAATGTTGCATGGGAATTGTGAAGATTTAATTGAAGTACATGCTGATGATTATCAAAAAGACAGGACAACAGGGAAATTAACTTTACGTGACAAACCTTTGATTAATACTCGAGGTGATGGGCTCTCTGTTTCATTACTTTTAGGTGTGAATGCAAGAGTAATGCTAACACGAAATGTAAGTGTTGAGGATGGCCTAGTGAATGGTGCAATGGGGTATATTTCAAATTTTGTATTTAAAAGCAAACAGCCTGTAAAAGAAGTAGAAATAGTTGAAGTCATCTTTGATAGTGGAAATATTGGTAAAATTCAAGGAAAGAAGACACCCAAAGGAAATGTTGTCCCAATTAAAAGAGTGGAAGAAGAGATAAATGAGAAAAATATGAAGAGTGTTGTCAGACATCAATTTCCACTGAAACTCTCATGGGCATGCACAGCACATAAAGTTCAAGGCATGACTACCAAGAGTGTTGTTGTCAATTTAGATCGGACTTTCTCTCCTGGTCAAGCATATGTAGCAATCAGTCGCGTGACTTCAAAGGATGGTCTATTCATTGAGACCAATGATGAGAGTGTCCTGCAGAAAAAAATTTATGCTGATTTAGATGTGAAATTAGCACTTACTAGTATGGAGAGATACATTTTAGGTGAAGACTTGACATGCAGTGCTACAAAGTATGGAAGTTACAAAACAATTCTTTTGTTCAATGTTCAAAGTTTGAGAGGACACTTTCAGGATATGAATTGTGACAACAGATTATTGAAAGTTGATTTTATTTGTTTAACAGAAACATGGTTGAAGGAACAGGAGAACATCCAAGATATTGAAATTTCAGGCTTTGACTTTCACCATGTTGCACGAAACCAGTGTTATGATGATAGTGAAGACCTGATGAGAGGACTAAGAAAAGCTAAAGGTGGTGGGGTTGGAGTGTACAGGAAGAAAAGAAATGAGACAATCTTGATCAATCCTTTGGAATGCAAGAATATAGAAGGAATAACTGTAGAAATGCATCAATATGATATTGTAATCATTATACTCTACCGGCCAAATGTACTACCTGTGAACAATTTTCTTGACACATTACAAAAAGTGGTGAATTTTTATAGGAGACATTTTTGCAACATGATTATTATAGGTGACATGAATGAAGATGCCAAATTGCAAGGACCCATACAGAGGTTTTTAGAATCAATGGGATTTATGCAAATGGTGCAGTTTTACACAACAGAGGGTGGAACAATATTGGATCATGTATATGTAACTGACCCTCTGAAAGTCTGTGTGCACAAAGTGTCATTGTATTTCAGTTATCATGAAGCTATTGAAATTCATTTGAGAACTGAATAATAAAGGTTCACATTGATTCTGACTTCACATCATTTTTTAAACAAGGATTATCTTTAATCTTACCTGATGAAAAATGGATTTAGTTGATTTATTATGAGATACATACTTTATTTCAAGGCCTTTAGTTACAAGATTAGTTTTTGTTCCCGTATTCAATAAATGATATGTAAGCATTTCAATTTGGAATACTTAAGGGGATGAAGGACACCTGGTCACATGACTTTGTTAAACTACGTCATAGTCTCCATTTATATAAGTGCAAAACGTGTAAAGCATCAGTTCTTGTATAAATTTTTGACAATTTTTTTTCTTTAATTACCATCTTATATTAAAAAAATAAAAAGTTTAACATTCTTGTAAACATTAACAAATTATGAAAAAAGATTGATCCACTCCTCTGTTTCTTTAAACTGCGTGTCCAACAAGTCGGTGACGTCATACACGATCAGCTAGTACAGCAAGATCATACTCGGTGAATACAAGGGCGGTATTATTATGTAAAAACAGGTCATAATCAGTATAGAATGAAGTATTTTGAGAAACGGGGAACACAAAAATTATTTTTGCATGGCTGATGACAGAAATCTTATGTAGGTATATCTTATTTCGCTTATTTAGCTTACGTGTGACGTCATAGTTGGTTTTTCCCGTACTCGAGAAATGTAAACATGACAAGTGTTTGTCCTGCTTATGTCGTCTTTAACGATGTCCTGTGCAATATTAAGGTCAGCTTCACCATTCGAAATTTTTACAGTTAATCAATAATTTGAAGGACTTGCATTTGAACGTAAATTTAAAAATATTGAATGATAAGATTTTTTGTAAATTACGTTTTTTGTTGTTCAAGTTGTCTTAAAATGTTCGTAATTTTCCCTATCCAGATGCAGTGTGATAGATGAAACTTGCCTTTTCGAATTTTAAACCCAATTCATACTCTGAAATATTTTAAAAGATACATGTTCACTTACATATTTTTTATATATGCTTTAAAAATCCAATTATGGACAGAGTAATGAGCCCGGAAACATGGAGAATTAAAACTCCACTAAGATACTGTAGGGCATCATATTTGTCAATCAATATCTCTAAAATAAGGTCAGAAACCTAATGATATAACTGCTTTAAGATATGTGGGACATACTTAATTAGAAATATACAAAATATGAAAAAAATTGAATGACAAGTATTTTTTCAGCTAAAGGTCCTTCTTCCCCTTAATCATGCTTGAAATTTCCTGATAAAATAGTGAAAGATGATGTTACATTGTTCAGATGACATCATATTTATTATCGGTGTAAGACCAAGTGGATTTCTTGAAAGAGCGCAAGTGGTGAATAGATGTGGTAATGAGTATAATTAATACTGTTTTTACAATGGATATAAATCAGTTATATTTGTCTCTTTCATCATTGTTTTAGATATCTTCACTGCGATCCATGTTAGATTCTACATCAACATTTAATGCCATCAGACATCCATATAGTAAACTCTAAGTGAAGATAGAAAAAGAGAGCTGAAAAATATCTACAATTTGAAGGTAATATTACCACAAAATTTTAAAGAATGGGTTGATTTACATTTCTAACTTTTAGTACTTTGAAACGCTCTATATGTAATATAAGGTTAGTAATTAAACAGAAAAACCATGATATATTTCATCAAACATAATTATTTGTTTGAACAGGGTAATATTAATATTCTACATATTTAGGATGTACCTGTACATTTTATATTTACTTCTGCTTTAATGTATTTAATAATATTTCAATATTTTGAGTAAACAAATCTGAGGTTAATATTTTGAATAAAGTCATCTTAGTTTATTTGTCTCCCTTTCTTAAAGGAAAGAAAACTAAAGAAGATGGGCAAGCAAGGTGAGGAAAATGCCTGTAGTGTGACAATTATGCAGTTGAAGAATTAAAGCTCAAAACAAAATTTTCTTTGATATTTCATTTAAAATTAAAGCATTTTCCCTGTCATGTCAGCTCATGTTTTTAGTGATTTGACGTTATATGATATTGTGACGTCATATCTAGGTAGTTCAAAGAAGTAACAATAATTGGTGTACTGTTGTGCTTTTTGGACAGCCCTATACTAGGTCATCATGTATATCTGAAGCTACACCTTATTTGCCCATCTCCTTTCCAAGAACTTTCTTTACTGTTACCCATAACATAAAACAGCATTGAATTCAAAAGACATATCAGATTCGATATTCTCTGTATACAATATGAGACATGTCAGTGTGATTGTGTGTGTTCAAAATTATGCAAATGAAATTTAGATGCACCTTTCCAGAAAAGTCTCAGATTGATATTTTAAAAAGATGAGAATATGAATTACATGCATAATGAACAAGTTTTTTTTAATTATGAACTACAATAGGTTTATCATGATGATCATAAAAATAACAAATTTGTATGGGTACATACCTCTAATTATTTTTATAATTGGTAGGAGAAGAAAGTATTAAGTGCAGAAGAAATTACAAGTTTCCTTGATTTGCAGACTTGAATTAAAAAATTGTGATATTTATGTACTAAAGTGAGCCTCATACTTGTTGATAAGGAGTATGCTCCCTTGTATAATGGCTTGGCAAATTAAATCTATCAAGAAGATGAGTAGAATTATTCTATGTATTATAAGACCACTGAGAAGGCTTTTTTTTCATATTTTAGTGATTGTATTGCATCTATTTGTTTAATGTACAATTTTTGTCAGTAAAACATGCTTTTTACCTACATTACTGATGTGTGGCTTAACAATGTTGAGACTAATCAGTGCAATATAAAGTGGGAGCAAATTCATTATTAATTTCAAGAATGACATAAAAGGAGTATGGTAGGATTGTGTGTGTTCAACAGCTGTCTGTCTGCACATGTGAATGATTTAGGTGTTTTGTGAGCCTGATAATTATTGTGCCATCAAATTGATTTATTTTAGGTTCATGGTGATGCAGGAAAACTCTGAGGTTCATGCAGATTATCTTTAAAGCTATCAGCATGTAAATACAAACCCATTTGAATACATCCTGAATCTTCATCTTAAAATTATGGCAGTACTTTTAATGTGTAAGTTGAACTTTACTAAAAACTTCATGAGATGCAGGAAGGGGGTGGGTGGGATTGAAAATGTTTATATTAATTAAATATATGTTAGAACTACAAAAGTATTTATCGAACTAAACTGTACATGTATGCTTTATATTTTACAGCTGATTTTTTCTTCTCTTTTTTAAGAATTTCAAAGCAATTTCATTTTAATATAGTGTTGTAAATGATGCACTTTTAAGATTACACAAATATAAGAATTAAAATTTCTTTAATATTTGACTGTTGAAATGAGCAACTAATGTATGAAATTTCAGAATTTTCTCTCATTTTTTCCCTCAAATTACAAAATGGTTACCATGGAAACAAAACATCTCATGTAGACTATTTATCTAATCTGGTCATGCAAGTACTTTCGTTATTTTATTGTTATAATGAATATTTTAGTTCTTTCTTTGTCTTTGATTAAAAGTATGGGAAGGTAACCATACATGGGTACTGAGCTATCCATCATTTAGATGTCGTTATGACATCATAGATGAGTAAGTTTGCATTGGCATAAAAATTGCTTTAAAACAGGAATATAAAGGCTTATAACGTTTTAGCTCTTCTGAGCCAAAGGCTCAAAGAGGTTATGCTATGACCATTTGTGCGGTGTGCGTCAAATTTTTAGAAAATGGGCCATATCCTAAAACTCCTTGGCCAATTTTTGTCAAATTTGTCACGAGTAACCTTGGCCCAAGGGCTCTCATTTATACTAAAACTAGGGATGTGACCCTCAAACAAGGGTACATAATAAGAAAAATAAAAACAAAAGTACTGGTTGCTAAAAAAAATGTTCTTCTCAAGAACCAGTGGGCAGATTATCACTAAACTCTAATACACATAAGGATGAGGATATGTTGTAGATTAAAAATTGTTCGAGGCATTACCCAAGGGCAAACGGCGTGGTCTCAAGGTCACTTGAAAGTTGGCCAAAATTTATGTTTTGTTAAAACTTTGATATTTTGCTTATTATAAGGACTAGAATCATCAAATCTTGTCAGTTGATGCATCATAGGACCTCATATCATGTTGACTCAAAGTAGGTCAAGGTGACCTACTTCGTAGCTCACCTGAGCCAAAGGTCAAGTGAGCTTTTCTGATCAAAATTTGTCTGTCGTTGTTGTTGTTGTCATCGTTGTCATAAACTATGCACATTTTCATCTTCTTCTCAAGAACTACTGAGCCAGTTTCAACCAAACTTGGCACAAAGTATCCTTGGGTGAAGGGGATTCAATCTCTTCAAACGAAGGGCCACACCTTCTTCCAAGGAGAGACAATTATGAATTAGTGAAAATTAATTGCATCTTTTAAATATCTTCTTCTCTAGAACCACTGGGCCAGGAAAGATGAAATTCATGTGGAAGCATCCTTAGGTAGTGTAGATTCAAGTTAGTTCAGATCATGACCCACGGGGGTACAGTGGGGCCAAAATGGGTAATAAAAGTTTTACATTGGAAAACAATATCAAAAATCTCTAAAATTCTTCACAAGAACAACAAAGCCATGATAGGTCAAAAATATATAAAAGCATCAAAAAAGGTAATGTAGATTTCAATTTGTGTAAATCATGACCAACCAGGAGAACAGAGGATCCATTAAAGGGTATAGTAATTATTAAAAGGAATATAAAGGATATATGAATAAAAATTTTCATGTTATCATCTTATAAACAGTAAAGCCTTTATGTGTCGTAGTAATTCAAAAGCATTGTTTTTATGTGTAGATTTAAGTTTGTTCAAATCCCTCTCCCTCCCCCTCCGAATGACTTTTATATTTAAACTTTTCAATACTGAACTGATTTCTGCTTTTTCCTAGTCAAAATGCTCAGCTGAGCAATGTGGCCCCTGAGGTTCTTGTTAAATTTTGCGTTTTTTTTTAAAAATAGATTGAGAGGCAAATTTTGGACATTTTAAGGCCTATGATTATTAAATCATGACCTACTTTTTGAATTTTCTAGCTTATCTTTTTCAAAGCATTTTAGGTTATTATTTGAAATACTGAGAGGTTTAGAATCATCAAAACTTGTAAGTTGATGCATCTTGGGACCTTAAAACATATCCATTAAAAAGTTCTAATGGTTATATCTTAATATTTAAGATAATAATAAGATAATAATCAAATCATACTTTGTCAGTTGATGCATCTTGGGGTCTCAGTGTGTTTTAACTAAAATGTAGGTCATATGACCTACTTTTGGAATTTCAAGGCTTTATCTAAATATACAGGATACTTAGAGGATTCAAACAGTAGTGATAGGATGTACGATATATCAGAAGAGCGATTCAAGGCCCTTAGACCTCGTGTTTATTCATACACCAATTTTCATGAATGATACATCAATGGACAGAAAATAACCAGTACTTACTAATTTTACTATCAAATAATTGTTAATTTAATATTATTATTATTTTTTTGTTATTCCTTGAGAAACTATGACATGCAGAGTGAGGGATGATCAAATTTTCTGCAAAGGTACATTAAATTTTTTAAATCATTGGCCCATATAAGTTCTTGATTTTGAAAGAAATGTAGATAGGCTAACCTCTGACTGAAAAATTGGGTGCAATTGTGGCTAAATGGAAGTATTTTTAAAGATATTGAAGTAGAACTGTGCATGCTGTAAAATCTTTATTAATAATTGAATTTTCCTGAAATTTTGCACGATGTCTTTACTTAGACTTTAGTATGACATATCATGTGAAATATTGTAAAATCTAGAAAATACTTCTTCATATTGGGTACATACCTGTATTTACTTTTAGTAGTGCAGAAAAAATTACAAGTTCCATAAATTGCAGACTTGAATAAAAAAAATTGTGATAATGTACTAAACTGAGCCTCATACTTGTTGATAAGGAGTATGTTCCCTTACAAAATGGCTTGGCAAATTAAATCTATCAAGAAGATCAGCAGAATTATTTTGTATATTATAAAACCAGTGAGAGGTCTTAAACTCACCAATTTTGACTTTCATTTTCAGAGGTTAACACTGACAGACAGATTTTGATGGAAAACGAATCTGACATGCCACCTCCAGATTTTAAGCAAAGAAAGACAACCTGATGTGCTTTGATTTCATGGGTCACTTACCGCTGAATGAAAATAAGGGACATTGCTATGTGAAGGAACATTAACATTGTCTCCTATGGGAAAACAATTAGTGGACTGTACATCTTTATTTTCAGAATCATTCTTGAAGAAAAATTTCATAACAGCTGTAGATGTTTGAATCACCATCATCTCTGCCACTTCTCATTGGTGTAAAAATTGTATGAATATGAGTGAGTGAATGAATGATTAAAATTGTATGAATATCAGTGAATGAATGCTTACAACATTACACATTTTTTTATTGAAGACTGACATAATAATGTATCATTGTCATCATTGTTATATTTATTTGATGGAAATTTTATTTATCAAATTGTTCCCTTGCATTATTTAATTATATTAAGTGGAAAGAATTTATTTTCTAGGAAGAAGAAAGTGCCTCAAATTTTTTGACATTTATATTAAATAACTTTTAACTGTCTTATTACAGTTCTGTGCTTCATTGGCAATTTAATAATATGTACATTGATTTCCTGTACATTTATGCATGTGGATGCAAATCATGTATAAAACAAACCCTGCCTTGTATGTGTCATCTTTAAAACATCATCTAGATAATATTGCAGACTACACCACTGATTACATGTATTTTGTTAGTTGATGCGTATTGCTGTTGAATCATCATTTTTAGCTCACCTGAGCTGAAAGCTCAAGTGAGCTTTTCTGATCACATTTTGTCCGTTGTTCGTCTGTCTGTATGTCCGTCTGTCCGTCCGTCTGTAAACTTTTCACATTTTTGACTTCTTCTCCAGAACCACTGGGCCAATTTCAACCAAACTTGCCACAAAGCATCCTTGGGTAAAGGGGATTCAATTTTGTTCAAATGAAGGGTCACACCCTGTTTCAAGGGGAGATAATTAAGAATTAGTGAAAATTTGGTGGTATCTTTTAAAAATCTTCTCCTCAAGAACCACTGGGCTGTAAAAGTTGAAACTTATGTGAGACCTTCCTTAGATAGTGTAGATTCAAGTTTGTTCAAATCATAACCCCTGGGGTAGGGTGGGGCCACAATGGGGGATCAAAGTTTAACATAGGAATATATGGGAATAAATCTTTTCAACAACAGAAAAGCCATGTTTAGTCATATTGATATGGAAGCATCCTCAGGTAGTGTAGATTCAAGTTTTTCAAAGGAGGGGGGGGGGGGGTAGGGAGGGTCCATGAAGGGGGATCAAATTTTTAACAAGGGAATATATAGGGAAAAAAATTTTCTGCTCAAGAACAGCAAAACCATTTGTTATATTGATATGGAAGCATCCTTAGGTAGTTCAAAATCCAAGCCCCCCCCCCCCCCTTTTAAACTTTTCAATACTGAAGTGATTTGTGCTTTTTTCTAGCCAATGTGCTCAGGTGAGCGATGTGGCCCATGGGCATCTTGTTTGTGGGATATCAATGTTCAGGGATTTTTTTTTGGTCACCCTTACCCGCAAATTAACTTTCCATGAATGATTATTTTGTCAACGTACATTATTGATAATTGAATCTTATGTTAAAATAGGGTACCTGTGAAATTACATCGCCTCTCCAACAAACCAGTAAAATTTTCCTTGTCCACAAACATTGTCTAACAAATAAGAATGATTCTGTGATATGTTTGTTGAGAAAGTATGATATTTAATGAAGAAAAAAAATCATGTATAAATAGAAGGACTGCAGTAATTCTTTTTAAATATTTAAGAATTAGTTTGTTGTTTAACATCCCTCTCGAGAATTTTTCTCTTATATAGAGACACCACCACTAGCAGGTTGAGAGCTGCAAATTTTTTACCTATACTCGGCACTCAGACCCATTGAGCAGTGAGAGATTTTTTTTGTGCCAGTATCTACTGTGACATGGGATCTCAGTTTATACAATCTCATCCAAAGGACCGGTCTCCACAGTGGGATTCTAACCCATGACTTAATGATCAACTCCTTACTCCGCAACTCTAGAGCAGACACTCTACCACTGCACACTGTGGGCAAGCTATTTAAGAAATAAGTCAATGTTTTACAAAAAGACATAATCGCTTATCAAATACATACCATACCGAAAGAGAGGAAACCATTCTCTACTAAAATGGGTAGTTAAGTACATGTATATATAAAGAGAGGGTCAATGGCTAGCCCACAAAGGGAGGTAACTTCTCTCTTTGTAATAATCATAAGGAAAGGTGTGAAAGTTTAAGATATACAGGTTCACTGTCTTTGAAAAACTTGTGACAAATTGAATTGTTCAATTAACAATATAAGCATAATATGATTTTCTTCATTGCTTTCATATTTTTATTTTTAGCTCACCTGAGTTGAAAGCTCAAGTGACCTTTTCTGATCACCCATTGTCCGTTGTTCGTCCGTCTGTAAACTTTTCACATTTTCAACTTCTTCTCAAGAACCACTGGGCCAATTTTAACCAAATTTGGTACAAAACATCCTTGGGTGAAGGGGAGTTTAAATTGTTAAAATGAAGGGCCAAGCCTCCTTCCAAGGGGAGATAATCAAGAAAAGACAAAAATAGGGTGGGGTCGTTAAAAAATCTTCTCAAGAAGAACTGGGCAAGAAAAGGTGAAACTTATGTGGAAGCATCCTCGAGAAAAGACAAAAATAGGGTGGGTCATTAAAAAATCTTCTCAAGAAGAACTGGGCAAGAAAAGGTGAAACTTATGTGGAAGCATCCTGGGGTAGTGTAGATTCTGAGTTGTTCAAATTAAGACCCCTGGGGATAGGACGGGGCCACAATAGGGAATCCAATTTTTACATTGAAATATTCAGGGAAAATCTTTAAAAATCTGATGATGAAGAACATCTGGGCCAGAAAAGGTGAAACTTATGTGGAAGCATCCTGGGGTAGTGTAGATTCTGAGTTGTTCAAATTAAGACCCCTGGGGATAGGACGGGGCCACAATAGGGAATCCAATTTTTACATTGAAATATTCAGGGAAAATCTTTAAAAATCTGATGATGAAGAACATCTGGGCCAGAAAAGCTGAAACTTATATGGAAGCATCCTGGGGTAGTGTGGATTCTTAATTGTTCAAATCTTGACCCCTGGGGGTAGAGTGGGGCCACATTAAGGAATCTAAGTTTTTCAATGAAATATATAGGAAAAATCTTCTGATGAAGAACCACTTGGCCAGAAAAGCTGAAACTTATGTGGAACATACTGGGGTAGTGTAGATTTTAAATTTTTCAAATCATGACCCCTGGGGGTAGGGTGGGGTCACAATAGGCATTACAAAGGGGGAAATCAGGTGAAGAACAGCAGGGCCAAAGTTACTCAGGTGAGCGCTGTGGCCCATGGGCCTTTTGTTTTAAGAAGAATTTGCAAAATTCTATAAATGTATTTACAACAATAAGGTTTTTTTTGTTTTCTTTTAATGAAAAATTGCACAATAAATTTTACAGATCATGTCATATTGTCATCAAAATGTATATTGCTGAATAAAATTATCTGTTATTTTTGTTTTTATTCTCTGAATGCCTTGCAAGGAAAGTTGTGATAAATCAATCAGCTGAGTGTGAAGAAATTAGTTTGCATGATACTTACTCTTGCAAACATATTGTTGCATAAGGCAATAGGATGTTTCGTGACTTTGATCGTGGTCAATTGAATGTCAAGATTACAAAATCTATGCAGAACTAAAACATAAATGGATAGCCACTGCTTGAAGATGGTCATTTGATACATGTTAAGAACAAAGAGGCTAAAGGTATTTGATGACCCTCTATACAATAAAGAGTATTTTGATAGAAAATTGATAAAAATTGAATCATACAATATATGATTTGATACATATAATTTAACCGTCTAGGATTTTTTTGTTTTTGCTCCATTTTACAGAGAAGATGACTACAGACATTATTTAGTGTATTGTTTGTAAATTACTAAATTTTGACCTGCGCCGCGATCCGATTTTTGCAGATTTTAATTCTGGATAAGTTCTAAATAAATCATGATATTTTTGAAAAATTTAATACAAATCATTTAAATTTATTGTTTAAATATTTCTACCAAATTTGGATGACATATGACGTTAAATAAAAAGATATGACAGAAGTCCAAGAACTTTCCGAACAACCCTCGTATATAGGGACATCAACGATAGTTGGAAACGAAGGATAATTTATGCATAACGGGCTTTATATTTCCATTTCATTGTGAAATAAAATTGTAAATTTAGATTTTAAAAATGTAGACTAACAGATTTAAATTACACGAGGCCTAGCATGTCAATTTCAATAGTCCCTGCCCACTGACGTCAAACACAAAGACAGCAGCACGAGAATTACATGCATATTAGGCCTTTTTAGCTCCTGACCTTTAGCTAGGCGAAATTTACATTCTGGTAGAATGATCTAGAAATCAACTAAGTTTCAAAGAGTTATCACACAGAGAAAACAAATAGAAATAAAAGTATATATATATATATATTATATATATATATATATATATATATATATATATATATATATATATATATATATATATATATATATGGGTGTGGATGTGAGGGTGTGCGTGTGTGTGTGTCTATTGGTCATGTATAGGAAACAAAGTATTGAACACCCAGTTGTCTGATTGGCTGTAACTGTACTTAGTGTATTTAAGTATAGTCTACTTGTGTTACAAGTCATATTTAAAGTAGGAAAAGTAGCATTTTACAGAATTTCAGAGAATTTTCAATTTTTAGAAATCACTTGTCAAAATCAACGAATAATAAACTAAAAATCAGAATTGTACTTCTTTGTCTATTCTTAAGTATACCAAGACTAATAGAGGAGAAGCATTTTTTAACGATTTTCACATAAATTTAATTTTTGGAAACCATGGAAACACTGTTTGTCAATATTAAAAACCAACAGAAACATGTTTCTTACTATAGTGTGTTTGTGCACAGTCTTCTTGAAACTAGACCGAAACTGTAGAAGGAGTAGATTTTTGAAAGAATTTCACAGAAATATCGTTTTTTGTAACCATGCTTTCACGACCGGAAGTAACAACAACGTACAATTCTCCCATGCTGCAGAATATCTGATGAATGACTCTCAGTGCTAGAGTTCTAGATTTCAGATATATATTTTTGCCGAGCAAATATGTGAACAAAGACATAATTTTGTTGACAAAAAAGTGACTGGAAGTGTATTTTCTAAGGGTACTTTGAATTTATTTCAAAAAATTACTCTAGACATCTGTAGTCTAAATAACATTTATAAAATTCATTTTCAAAAATTGTCTATAAGCGATACTTATGGAAAAATTGTTAAAAAATATCTTATTACGTTTTTTGTACTCTTACAACCGGAAGTGGTCGTTTTTTTGTGTTTCTGGTGTGTCCAACACATTTCAAAATTAAGAAGAGATACAATAAATCGTTTAGGTTTTTATTCGAAAAGAGAAAAGTTGAAATTTTTTTTTACACTTCAGTCTTTTACTGTTGCCGAGCAATTGTGAGAACAACTTCTAATTTTGAGGGCAGGAAAACACACGGCCGGAAGTGAACTGAATAAAAATCTCTGAATTTTCTCTTGACATTTGCAGTATCTACAGCATATGTAAAAAAACATTTCAAATACTTATCTATAAGTGATATTTATGAGAAAGTTAAACCACAAAATAACGTAGTTTATCTCTTAAAACCGAAAGTTTAAAGTATTTGTTTCCGTTGGAATCTAACATATTTCAAAACAGTGAAAAAGATGCAATAAAGTGATGCAAGTTTTAATTTTAAAAAGAAAAGTTAATTTTTTTTATTTTTGATCACGTCCTGTGACGACCGGAAGTGAGGGCTGACGCGTTTAAACCTATGTGTTTTGCCTACTCCTCAAGGTTTATTACTCCTATAAGTTTGGTGTCTTAATCTCATGCCATTTCCGAGATCTCGCTCAGATAACGTTTCATTTTGAAGACAAGAAAACACGCGACCGGAAGTAAATTTTACTAAGATATTTGACGTCACTCTAGTCATTTGCAGTCTGAATAACATATCTAAAAATCATTTCAAATACTTTATCTATAAAAGTTATTTAAGGGAAAGTAAAATACCCAAATTCTGTAGTTTTCCTCTTACAACCGGAACTTGTCGTTTTTGTTTCCGGTGGGACTGACATGTTTCGACACTACAAATGTGATGCCATAAAGTGATGCAAAAAAAGATTGAAAAAAGAAAAGTTGAAATTTTTTGATTATCTTGATCACTTCCTGTGACGACCGGAAGTGACGACTGACGCGTTTACCCCTATCTGTTTTGCCCACTTCTGAAGGTTTATTAATCCTTTAAGGTTTTTGTCTTAATCTCATGCCGTTTCCGAGATCTCGATGGGATTACTTTTCATTTTGAGGACAGGAAAAACACGCGACCGGAAGTGAATTTTACTAAGATTTTTGACGTTACTCTAGACATTTGCAGTCTGAATAACATATCTAAAAATCTTTTTAAAGACTTTATCTATAAAAGATATTTAAGGGAAAGTAAAATACTCAAATTATGTAGTTTTCCTCTTCTAACCGGAAGTTGTCGTTTTTGTTTCCGGTGGGACTGATATATTTCGAAACTACACATGAGATGCAATAATGTGATGCAAAAAAAAATTCAAAAAAGAAAAGTTGAAATTTTCGATTTCTTTGATCACTTCCTGTGACGACCGGAAGTGACGGCTGACACGCTTAACCCAAATGGGCTCGCTTACTCCTCATGATCTATTACTCTAATAAGTTTGGTGTCTTAATCTCTTACCGTTTCTGAGATCTCACTCGGAAAAAATATTTTTGAAAAAAACGGAAATCGGACATATCTGACGACCGGAAGTGAATTTTGAAAAAATGAAAAAAAAGCCTCGGGGTATTTTCATTCTCTATCAACCCTGAAAATTTCAGGAAAATCCATCCAGTCATCTCTGAGAAATCCTGCCGACAAAAAAAGGGGAAAATAATAATAATAATAATAATAATAATAATAAACAGTACAATCACTATAAGGTCTTCCGTCTGGAACGGAAGACCTTAATAATAAACAGTACAATCACTATAAGGTCTTCCGTCTGGAACGGAAGACCTTAATAACTAGTTATAATTGTAACGGGGACCGTTACAGATGTTCCCCAAACGCTCCCCAACACCCTTTTGGTGTCTTATTTCCTGTAAGCTTCATTAAATAAGGCAATGAAGTATATTGATCGTTTTTTGCATTTCACGCGTGCGCACGTGCATGCATGTGCAGGATGACCATGTCATCTCATCCATACTATAAAAGCATCTTTATATTCTCAGTATCAAAACATTTCATCAAAAAATATATAAGTTCCGGCTATATCAAGTATATTGGTCATCTTAGCATTGCACGCATGCGCACCTGCATGCATGTTCATAATGACCATGCCATTTTGTCTACACTTATAATATGTCTGTTTATTCTTAGTATCAAAGCTTTTCGTGAAAAAAATATAAAAGTTATGGCTATATTAAGTATATTGGTCATTTAACACATTGCACGCGCGCGCATGTGCATTCATGAGCATGATGTCCACATCATCTTGTCTACACTTTTAATATATCTGTATATTCTTAATATCAAAGCTTTTCATAAAAAAATATAAAAATTACGGCTATATTAAGTATATTGGTCATTTAACACATTGCACGCGCGCGCACGTGCATGCATATGCATGCATGTGCATGATGACCATGTCATCTTGTCTACACTTTTAATATATATAAATATTTTGAGTATCAAAGCATTTCATCAAAAAGTATCAAAGTTATGACTATATCAAGTATATTTGTCATTTTACGCTTTGCGCCTGCGCACACGTGCATGCATGTGCATGTTGACCATGTCATCTTGTTTTCACTCCTAATATATCCCTATATTCTGAGTATCAAAGCATTTCATCAAAAAATATAAAAGTTACAGCTATATCAAGTATATTGGTCATTTTACGCATTGCACGCGCACGCACGTGCATGCACGTGCGCGCAAAATGACCTTGATTCCGCATATCTACAAAACATGCCTATTAACCCTAAAAAGGTTTCACCTCAATCGGATGAGTAGTTGACGAGATCACTCGCGGACAAAAAAGTACCCAGGAAGAAGAAGAAGAAGAAGAAAAATAATAATAACTAGAAACTCATTACAAGTAATGAGAAGGTCTTCCGTTATACTACTTCCTGTTTGCATAAACATGTCTTTTCCAACGTCGGTATAAGCCTAAAACTGATGTAGAAACAAAATAACTTAAAAAATTACTTTTTTCTTCATTTCCTGTCACGACCGGAAGTAATGACGACAGACGATTTTTACACGATGCAAATGAACTGATGACTGACTATAAGTCCTGAAAGTTTTAGACTTCAGTCTTTTACTCTTACCGAGCAATTGTGAGAACACATTCTAATTTTGGGACAGGAAAACACACGACCGGAAGTGAATTGAATAAAAATTTCTGAATTTTCTCATGACATTTGTAGTATCTACAGCATATGTAAAGAAAAAAACATTTCAGATACTTATCTTTAAGTGATATTTATGAGAAAGCTAAACATCGAAATAACGTAGTTTATCTCTTTAAACCGGAAGTTTGCAGTTTTTGTTTCCGGTGGAATCTAACATATTTCAAAACACGAAAGAGATGCAACAAAGTGATGCAAGTTTTAATTTTATAAAGAAAAGTTGAAATTTTCGATTTTTTGATCACTTCCTGTGACGACCGGAAGTGACGGCTGACGCGTCTAACCCTATGTGTTTTGCCTACTCTTCAAGGTCTATTACTTATTTAAGTTTGGTGTCTTAATCTCATGCCGTTTCCGAGATCTCGCTCAGATAACTTTTCATTTTGAGGACAGGAAAAACACGCGACCGGAAGTGAATTTTACTAAGATTTTTGACGTTACTCTAGACATCTGCAGTCTGAATAACATATCTAAAAATCTTTTCAAATACTTTATCTACAAAAGATATTTAAGGGAAAGTAAATTACTCAAATTATGTAGTTTTCCTCTTCTAACCGGAAGTTGTCGTTTTTGTTTCCGGTGGGACTGACATATTTCGAAACTACACATAAGATGCAATAATGTGATGCAAAAAAAAATTCAAAAAAGAAAAGTTGAAATTTTCGATTTCTTTGATCACTTCCTGTGACGACCGGAAGTGACGGCTGACACGCTTAACCCAAATGGGCTCGCCTACTCCTCATGATCTATTACTCGTATAAGTTTGGTGTCTTAATCTCTTACCGTTTCTGAGATCTCACTCGGAAAAAATATTTTTGAAAAAAACGGAAATCGGACATATCTGACGACCGGAAGTGAATTTTGACAAAATGAAAAAAACGCCTCGGGGTATTTTCATTCTCTATCAACCCTGAAAATTTCAGGAAAATCCATCCAGTCATCTCTGAGAAATCCTGCCGACAAAAAAAGGGGAAAAAATAATAATAATAATAATAATAATAATAATAATAATAAACAGTACAATCACTATAAGGTCTTCCGTCTGGAACGGAAGACCTTAATAATAAGAAACAGAGTAAAAACAATATGTTCCCCAACTTCGTTTGGGGAACATAATAATAACTAGATGAGATCTCGTTGCGAGCAACGAGTGGGTCTTCCGTCCGATTTTTGATAAGATGAGATAAAAGTTTGACTGAGATTTTCATCTAAATATAATGATATAAATAAATTGTTAAGACGAACAATTTTGCTTTAATAATGTTTAACAAAACATTGGTCATTAAAGGGTTATAGATTAAAGACTTTCGGCCCTTCTTGGCCCCTAATGTGAGAGGTCAGCCCCTTTTTCTTGATATCTTCTAAAAGCTCTAATGATTTTGAACACTTTTTGTTCAACAACTATTCAGAAATTCTTTTTTGTTTTCAGGATATATGCAAAAGAAATATTAAAGGCCGGCCCTTCAAGTCCTAAATGGGGACATCTAGCAAAAATTCAGAGAGTGCATATTGTTCAGAATATTATTTTGAACGTCTTTTGTTCAATACTGTTTATCAAAATATGCTTCCTTTTCGAGACATATTGCACCAAAGATTATGCAATCTGGCCCCCTAAAGACCCCTTGTTGCGCAACATATGATATCAATATCATGTTATTTAGATAAAGTGTGTGAAGAAGAACTATTTCGCTTCAGTAATATATTACAAAATATTCATCATTAAAGAGTTATTGATTGTGTACTTTTGGCCCCTCTCGGTCCCTTATTTAAGGGGTCAGACCCTTTTCCTTGATATTACCTTAAAGCTCTCATGACTTTTTACACTTTTTGTTCAACAACTAGTCAGAAATTCTTTTTCGTTTCTGAGATATTCGCAAAAGAAGTATTTAGGGGCCGGCCCTTCAACTCCTTAATGGGGACGTTTAGCAAAATATGAAAGGTTGCATCTTGTATAAAACATTATTTTGGACATCTTTTGTTCAATATTGCTTATCAAAATATTTCCCACTTTTGAGATATAAAGTGTCAAAGATTTAGTATTCTGGCCCCTTATGGCCCTTAATTATGTAACATATGATGTGAATATCATAATATATAGTTGTAAATTGTTGAGATAAACATTTTTGCTTCAGTAATGCATTACAAAATATTGATCGTTAAAGAGTTATTGTTCAAAAACTTTCGGCCCCTCTCAGCCCCTATTGTGAGGGTCCAGCCCCTTTTTTCTTCATATCACTTTAAAGCTCTCATGATTTTGAACACTTTTTGTTCAACAACTAGTCAGAAATTCTTTTTCGTTTCGAGTTATTTACAAAAAGAAGTATTTAGGGGCTGGCTCTTCAACTCCTTAATGGGGACATTTAGCAAAAAATGAAAGGTTGCATCTTGTTTAGAACATTATTTTGGACATCTTTTGTTCAATATTGCTTATCAAAATATTTTCCACTTTTGAGATATAAAGTGTCAAAGATTTAGTATTCTGGCCCCTTATGGCCCCTAATTATGTAACAAATGATGTAAATATCATAATATTTAGTTGTAAATTGTTGAGGTAAACATTTTTGCTTCAGTAATGCATTACAAAATATTGATCATTAAAGAGTTATTGATTAAAGACTTTTGGCCCTGCTCAGCCCCTAATGTGATGAGTCAGCCCTTTTTCTTTGATATCATTTAAAAGATCTTGTAATTCTACACAATTTCTGTTCAATATGGATTAACAAAATACTCAAAGTTAAAAAGTAATCGTAAGAAATGTCTCTAAAATTCACTCATGATTCGTGTCCTAAATTTTGACCCCTACCGAGCTTCCATACTAGGCACTTCCGGAAGATTTGAAAACCGATTTTAATATTGACGGAAGCTTCTAGAACATCATATAGCATCGGGCCCGATGTTAAAAAAAAAAAAACTAGGTGCATATAGCTGCATAACATAAAAAAGGGTTTTGTGTGATTGGTCATTGAAATAATGGTAAATAATTGATTATACTATAAGTTGTGAATATATTTATATATCGAAAGACTATTACATGTATATACATGAATGTAGTAGGTTTTCCTTATAAATTTATCGGTAAAATTTGTAACATGGAACATTTTTGAAACATTTTATATATTCCTTACTGAGAGCATCGTGGCAACGAAACCGAAGTACAATTTGTACTTCGTAATAAACTTGCTTACATGTAAAGAGAAAATTAATGAAAAAGGTATTGTTCAAAAACAATTAAAGATGTAAAATTTTGTGCTTTAATCAATGCATTTTTAGGTCACCTGAGTAAACTCAGCTGACCTATTGCTATCCGATTTTGTCCGTCGTCGTACGTCGGTCGTAAACTTTTGAACATTTTTAGCTTCTTCTCTGGAACCGCTCAACCAATTTCAACCAAATTTGGTATATAGCATCTATGGGTGAAGGGGAACAAAAATTGTGAATTTCATGGTCCCTGCCCCCCCTGGGGCCTAAGGGGTGGGGCTAAAACCACCAAAAATAATGCAATCTTTAAAAATCTTCTTCTTTACTCCTGGACATCAAGCAGACAAACCGTTCACGGTAGCTCAGTCGGTAGGGCGCTCGCTCCGTGATCGGGAGGTCGTGAGTTCGAATCTCGGCCGCGACAGACCTAAGTCGATAAAAAATAGGTAGCAACTGTTCCTTCGCCATGCGCTCGGCACTTTGGAGTGAAAGTTGCGGGTCTTTCGGATGAGACCTTAAAAACCGAGGCCCCGTGTCACGGCAGGCGTTGGCACGATAAAGATCCCTCACTGCTCAATGGCCCTGAGTGCCGAGTAAAGGTCAAAATTTGAAGCCCTTCACCGGTATATGGTGACGTCTCTATATGAGTGAAAAATTCTCGAATGGGACGTAAAACAATATACAATCAATCAAGCAGACAAACTGTTGGCATCATTGTAATAAGCATGGAGCCCTCTACCAAAATTGTGAAATTCATGGCCCCAGGGTCAGGGGTTCTGGTGCTAGGGTGGGGCTATATAGATCATATAGTGAAAGTGCATTATTTCTTTAAAAATCTTCTTCTCTGCTCCTGGGTATTAAATAAAGTTACTAAGTACATAGTTATGATGAGCAAGAGTGCCTCTTCCAAAATTGTGAAATTCATGGCCCCAGGGTCAGGGGTTCTGGTGTTAGGGCGGGGCTCTATTGATTATATAGTGAAAATGCATTATTTCTTTGAAAATCTTCTTCTCTGCTCCTTGGTATTAAATAAAGGAACTAAGTACATAGTTATGATGAGCAAGAGTGCCTCTTCCAAGATTGTGAAATTCATGGCCCCAGGGTCAGGGGTTCTGGTGTTAGGGCGGGGCTCTATAGATTATATAGTGAAAATGCATTGATTCTTTGAAAATCTTCCTCTTTGCTCCTGGGTATTAAATAAAGTAACTAAGTACATAGTTATGATGAGCAAAAGTGCCTTTTCAAAAATTGTGAATTTCTTGGCCCCAGGATCAGGGGTTCTGGTGTTAGGGCGGGGCTCTATAGATTATATAGTGAAAATGCATTGATTCTTTGAAAATCTTCTTCTCTGCTTCTGGATATTGGATAAAGTAACTAAGTACATAGTTATGATGAGCAAGAGTACCTCTTCCAAAATTGTGAATTCCATGGCCCCAGGGTCAGGGGTTCTGGTGTTAGGGCGGGGCTCTATCGACTATATGGTGAAAATGCATCAATTCTTTGAAAATCTTCTCCTCTGCTCCTGGGCATTAAGGTGATAAACTAAGTACATAGTTATGATGAGGAGGTGGGCCTTTTCCAGAATTGTGAAAGCCATTGCCCCAGGGACAGGGGTTCTGGTGTTAGGGCGGGGCCCTATTGATTATATAGTGAAAATGCTTTAAATCTTTGAAAATCTTCTTCTCTGCTCCTGGGTATTATTTAAACAAACTAAGTACATGGTTATGATGCATAAGGATGCTTTTTCAAAAATTGTGAATTTCTTGGCCCCAGGGTCAGGGGTTCTGGTGTTAGGGCGGGGCTCTATTGATTATATAGTGAAAATGCATTGATTCTTTGAAAATCTTCTTCTCTGCTACTGGAGATTATTTAAACAAACTAAGTGCATGGTTATGATGCATAAGGATGCCTTTTTAAAAATTGTGAATTTCATGGCCCCAGGGTCAGGGGTTCTGGTGTTAGGACGGGGCTCTATAGATTATATAGTGAAAATACATTGATTCTTTGAAAATCTTCTTCTCTGCAACTGGAGATTATATAAACAAACTAAGTACATGATTATGATAGACAAGGATGCCTCTTCCAAAATTTTTAAATATATGGCCTCAGTTTTAGGGGTTCTTAAGGAGGGGGGGGGGGCTCTATTGATTATATAGTGAAAAAGCATTAATTCTATTAACCATTAATTAATCCTGTCTGCTCCTTAATGTTGAGCTGATAAATAAATTGCTTAGCTATTATGAAAATGGGAGCTTCGAACAGAATTTTTAAATCTTGTGGTCCTAGGGTCAGGGGTTCTGGCATAACGAGGGGGGGGGGGGGGGGGGCTTTTGATAATATAGTGGAAAAGTGTTAATTCTTTGAAGTCCATAGTTATGATGATGAGGGTAACTCTTCCAAATTTGTAAATTTCTTGACCCTTGGTCTTGGGTTCTGGTGTTAGGGTAAGGCTTTGTTGAATCTGTAGTGAAAATGCATTGTACCTGTGAAATTCTTCTCTGCTTCTTGGCATATTGGAAGCAAACTGAGTAAAAGTTTAAATGATATGAGTAAGCATATTTCTACCAGATTTTTAAGCATTCTGGTCCTGGGCAGGGCTCTATTAATTTGTATTCTACTGAGAGAAGTTATTCCCCTTTTCCATTCACCTTTGATAATTAATCACTGTAAATAATATATTTGAAAGGTTAATAGAATAAGATAATTATGCAAGAATGTTTATCGTATAATTAAAAAAGTACTTTCTTAGTTTTAATAAACAGGTAGACCTGTAAGTAATAGATAAATAAAAATGAGACAAAAATAACTTATCTTATTAAAAGTTCTTCAAAGACCATAAGAGAGGCCAATGCTAGAGGTCTTAATATGGGTTTATAAATAGTACAGAAGAACTAATAGTTTGTTAATAGTCTGCATAGTGTTAAGTGGGGGACAGATTAGAACTTAATTTATGAGTTGATACTGAATACTAGACTAATTATTTTGTTGATCCTGATCTTCCTACTTCTCTTGCTTTAGGGCAACAAAGCTTCAACTATCAGTGTATTTAACTTCTAAATTGTTGTATTATACTCAGGTGACCGTTAAGGCCCTTGGGCATCTTGTATTTTTTTTTCCTGAAAACAGTCTTTTGTATCAAATACTCGGCCTATTCATAAGGGCGTTAAAAGCTAATTTTACACAGGTACTTGAGTCTTGGTTTATAAATATGTATGTACCTTATTGATATGTAAAAAAAAAAAAAAGTAAAGTACTGTAACGTGTGTCCAGCCGAGCGGTCTAAATATTCAAGTGGACACGTACCCGGTTACACCCGGGATTTCTGCAGTGCAATAACCTAAATAAATGATCTGTATCTGGTCCACTAGGACACAAACTTAATCAATATATTTACGATGATTATTTAAACAATTTACTCAATCAATATATTTACTATGATTCGCATAACTAATCTTAAAGAAATCAAGGGACAATTTGACTCTGGACCACCTGTCCTACACTAAACCAATGTCCCCGGACAACTGGCCCAACCAAGGGCCCTGGTTACGAACAAGAGGTCTCTAGTCAACTGGCGTCTCCAGCTCACTTTGGCACTAGAGTACAGACTTATTCAGCCTTTATTTCCAATGCCAAAGCTACGGTGGTCGACCAGTTGATGCAACCTATACTATAAGGCTTATTCAGCCCTGTAGTAACCTTTATTGCGATTCTGCTAATTCAACGTCCTCACTTATTTCTTTACCCTTACCTGGTAACTACTCTGCAGCTACAGCGAACAAACTCGCAAACAGACTCCAAGGAGACTTCAAATAGACTAACTGAAGCTGCCAACACCCGCTGTATATATAGCATTGGACTAATCTATTTCATGGTAGGGGAGACAGGTTATTCCATGTCCAAAAAAAACCTTAACTACCCTATTACATAGATTGGTACAACCCTGATTCATCACATCACCCACCCCTTTAAGTCATACGTCCCGTATGAAAACAACAACAATTTAAGGTATTAAATTTTTATGATGTTTTGCTTCTTTAAATGAACAGAATATCTTTCTGAATGTAAAAATGATTTTTTTTTACAGCAATTTCTTCTTTTAAATCTTCTTGATTCGTCTTCCCTCTTCGACCCATTTGGTGATTATTTTTACGCTTTCCGTGAAATACACTGGATCAGTCTGACACTCTTTCTGTTCACATGGTTGTTTCTCAGGTGCTGGATTAGAAGGTCTGTTATCTATTAAGGGTGCAACCCTAGCGGGAGCTAAAACTGGTAAAGGTCGAGTGGGTTTCCGGTAGAGTCTACCTTCTTCTCTCTTTGATTCATCACTACACGGGAGTTCCTTCCCACTCTTCTCTTTACTGACTTCATCCTCACTCTCACTTTCACTTATATCCCCTAGAAGCACAGCTCGAAGATCTCCAGGATCCTGTGTGACCCACGATTCAGCATCTGAGACGCAACTTTCACTGGGGCCTTCCTTTTGAAGTACTGAATCTACCACACCGCCAGTTTCTTCACCAATGTCATGTTGTCTCTTGAGATGCCTTCTCAAATTTTTGGAGGTGGTGGAATTGAAATCACAAAAATTGCAGAACAACAGTTCCTTACTGCATTCGCCAATGTGCTTTGACAATTCTTCATCTTTCATGAAACGGTAAGGACAGAATGGGCACTTCCTGCCTTTGTTGACAGTTATCTTTGTCTTTGGCATTGTAATCTATGAAAGACAAAATATAAACAAAACGTTAAACTATCTGTTTAAAATATCAAAACTCGACACTAACTATATATATTTCTAACACATTATTTAATCTCTGACATAGTCTTGACATCCATTTTGGTGGACGTCTTTTCCTTCTTGTGGGATCTGGCGACCACATATCATTTTGATCGTCTGACTCTATCATTGTTGATGATCAAGTATCCCCCACCTGATCACCTGTATCCCCTATGTCATCTTTTTCATCA
Organism: Saccostrea echinata; assembly: GCF_033153115.1. Classification (NCBI taxonomy): domain Eukaryota; kingdom Metazoa; phylum Mollusca; class Bivalvia; order Ostreida; family Ostreidae; genus Saccostrea; species Saccostrea echinata. Next base: position 3,373,183 of record NW_026889785.1, read on the forward strand.
GAGACTTTATTCTCATCTTCTAGACGTCTCTGATCACCTAGTTTATCAACTTCACTGGAACTTGATTCTCCCCTCAGTAACTGGGGATGTCTTATTCTGATTCTATCTACGTGGACAACTTGCTCTCTACCTTTTGGCCCACAGTTAACCTTGTAGGTCAGATCAGAGCATTTTCCTAAGATTGTATATGGACCATGCCAATATGAGGTCAATTTCGCTGACCTACCTATTTTGCGAACCGGAAAGTACACAAGAACACTATCACCAGGGACAAATTTTTCATAGCTAAGCTTCCGGTCATGATATGTCTTTTGTCGACACATAGCTTGCTTAGTATTTTCTCGTACTACCCTGTGAGCTTCTTCTAAGCGTTCCTGTAATTCCCAAACCCACTGGTTTCTAGGAGTAACTTTTACCTCTCCTGGCAATTCGTACATGAGATCTAGGGGTGTAGATGTCTCTCTACCTAACATTAAAAAGTTGGGTGTATAGCCTGTAGTTTCGTGAACTGCAGAACGATAGGCCTGCATAACATATGGGAGAGATTCATCCCAGTTAGTGTGGTGCTCGTTCACATATGCACTAAGCATAGCATGGTTGCAAGGGTTTTATTAAAACGTTCAACCATCCCATCACTTTGTGGGTGATAGGGAGTTGTTCTAGTCTTTTCAATATGAAGTAAGGCACAGAGCTCTTGAAACAAAAGACTTTCATATTGCCTGCCCTGGTCCGAATTTAGCAAAGACCTCCTCTACCAATATACGAGCAACCGTTTGTGCTTCCATGTTGGGCATGGCAAAACTCTCGGTCCAATTGGTAAAGTAGTCAGCAACTACCAAAATATATCGGTTACCTCTCTCCGTCTTTGGCAATTCTCCTAGAATATCCGTGGCCACTCTCTCCATAGGGATTCCAGATTCCACTACCTTCATGGGAGCTTTCTTTGTAATATTCGGACTTTTTCTCTTTGAACATTTTTCACATCCTGCAACGTATGCTCTTACATCCTTTCGGCTACCTGGCCAATAGTACTTACTTCGCACTCTTTCGAGTGTCTTCTTGTGACCCAGGTGTCCAGCCCCTTTAAAGTCATGACAGAAATATAGTACCTTGCGCCTCTCGCTCCATGGTATTATAGCTTGTAAGATAGGACTTCCCTTTCCAGTAATCCACTTTCTGCACAGCAACCCATCTTTTACCAATTACAAATCTCATTGCCCTACAATATCTCGAACATAAATACTTTTCCCTGCTAGTTCTTCGGATTTTGGTTTTGTCCCATCTTTTAACCATTTGACAATCAATGCAACATCTTCATCGTTTTCTTGAATACTTTTAAGGGACAAATCGCCTGACAATTTGGCATCATCCTCATTGTTCTTAATTGCATGTAGGGACCTTGATTCCTCTTCTTGATCCCAAGCAGTAAAGAAACCACATTGTTTGCAAGGTATTCTACTAAGGGCGTCAGCATTTTTTTATGTTGCGCTCCTGGGCGGTGTTCAATCAACATATCATATGTACTCAATACTTCTAGCCATCTTGCTAGTTGGCCCTCTGGGTTCTTGAATCTCAATAACCACTTTAGCGAACTATGGTCCGTTCTAATACGAAATTTTCGTCCCTGAAGGAAATGTCTGAAAACTTTAACAAAATGAACAACTGCAAGTAGCTCCTTCCTAGTGACGCAGTAGCTTCGTTCACTCTTGGACAAGGTACGACTGGCATAGGCAATAACTTTCTCATGACCCTCTTGTTCCTGAGAAAGTATAGCCCCAATAGCATCTCTGCTAGCATCTGTGTCCAGTATAAACTCTTTAGTGAAGTCGGGGTGTCCTAATACTGGGGTAGTTACAAGCTTTTATTTCAACAGATCAAACGCAATCTGGCAATCATCATTCCAGAAAAATGGTCTCCCTTTTTCAGTCAACTTATGTAGACACTTGGCAATCGTTGCAAAGTCCTTTATAAACTTCCTATAGTATCCACACAGTCCAAGGAAAGACCTGACCTCGGTTGCATTTTTTGGTACTGGCCAGTGTTTCACACTTTCTATCTTTTCAGGATCTGTCATTATACCTTCTTCAGAAATAATGTGGCCTAAGAATTTCACAGATCTCTGGAACAAATGGCATTTGTTGGCCTTTAATCGCAACCCAGCTGATTGAAGTCTGTCAAACACTCGCTCTAAATTAGCCATCATTTCATTGAATGATTTACCCATGATGATTATATCATCAAGGTAAACCAGGCAAACCTCCCATTGTAATCCTGCCAATACCATTTCCATTAATCTTTCGAACGTGGCTGGTGCACAACAAAGCCCGAAAGGCATCACTCGAAACTGAAACAAACCCCTTCGTGTGGCGAAAGCCGTTTTATGTTTGTCCTTGGGATCAAGTTCCACCTGCCAATATCCGGAAAACATATCTAAGGTGGAGAACCAGTTGTATCCTCCAGACAATTGTTCTAAGGATTCATCAATCCTGGGCAAAGGATATGCGTCCTTAACCGTGCAAGCATTAAGACGCCTGTAATCTACACAAAATCGATAGGAATTATCCTTCTTTTTCACCAGTACAATAGGTGATGCCCAGGGACTTGTCGAACGTTCTATAATATTGCAGTCTAGCATCTCATCAATATTTCTTTCTATTTCTTTTGCCAAGTGTGCAGGAGAACGGCGAACAGGTTGTTTTATAGGTCTCGCGTCTCCAGTGTCAATCTTGTGTTTGACTATATTAGTTTTTCCAAGATCATTATTACTCTTGGCAAACAATGATTTGTACTTCCAAAGAAAAGATTTTACTTCCTTAGCTTGTTTCTTTGTTAGATGCATCACCGAGTCATTATACAAGTTTTCTATGTCAGGCCGCTCTGCTGGTTCACTGGCATAATTTGAAGTAACTTGTTCCGTTTCCTGAAATTGCCCAATCTCTGTGTTCTTGTACACCACCTTTGGTTCAGACTCCACGTTCAACAACCTCACTGGCACAATATTATTCTTCATTGGTTGAACACAAGTTCTAGCAGTCAATGGCCTATTAGTATCTTCTTTTTCTTTAGGTTCTACAATGCCCTGTGTTTGTAGTTGCTCCTCGTCAAGAGTACAAATTTTCCCTGGTATAATAAGTTCACTCCGGGGTGGTATACTGACCGTTTCTTCTGCTACAACTCTAAAGCATCCAAATTTACCTTCATACATCATAGGAATACTTTCGTCCTCAAATAACAAAACATGTCGTTTCGCATCTATGACCATATCAAAACGTTTGATCATGTCTAATCCAAGAATACCCTCTACCTGAAGATTAGCTACCAAAGCTAATGTCTTTATGGGATGTCTTCCAATTGCCATCTCAACATTGACTTTACCTTCCAACTTTAATTCATCACCATCTGCAGTGTAAACTTTCATTCCAGGTTCTTGGATTTCAAATGCCCAATGGTCTTTCACTTTGTCGAATAAAGTTGTTGACAGCATCGTAACCGTAGCCCCTGTGTCTACTAACATTTTCACCCTAACACCATTTATCATTACATAAATGAACATTCCAGCTTCGTTTGAGCAAGAGCCACGCTTGCCAGTTAACTGTCCATTTGAACCCTTATCACTATATTTCCTTCCGGTATCGCTTCCCCCTGAAGTCTTCTTGCTACCGGAAGTGTCTCTCTTATTTTTCTCTGGACAATTTCTCTTATAATGTCCCTTTTTATGACAACCATAACATTCTATCATATCCATGCTTTTTCTGGATAGAGATGACTCTTTGTAAGACTTTTTGTCCAACTGGCCTCTGCCTTGTCTGAGCTCTTTAATTTCCTTGTTTATGGCTGCCATATTCTTTTCCATTGATGACATCCAATTTTTCATTTCCATTTTGAAAGTCCCGTCATTAGTAGTTACCTCTTCCCTCAACTGGTGTTGATAACCTTTGTACCCCCTCTTGTCTTCTGCCCTTAGATATGCCTCTAGTTCTACTGCATGTTTAATGGCATCATTTAAATCCTTAGGACGCGCCTGCTTAATCCTTATGTCCGAGTCAGGCAAGCCATCTAAAAATTGTTCCATGGCCAAGGTTTCCCTTACCTCAGATGGGGCTTTTGGATAGGGCAAATTTGCCAATCTTCTGACAGCCTGTCCTAACTCAGGTATGGTCTCTGTTGCTCTCTTACGCCTCTCCCTTAGCTGAACTCTGAATAACTCGGTTTGATTGGGTGGCGCAAAGCGTTCTTCAAGGGCCTGTACAAGGTAATGATAATCAGTGTTGTCTCCTGGCAAATTTCCAAGGACTGCTTGAGCCTGACCCCGAAGAGATGCTGCGAGAAATAAGCCTTTCTCCTCTTCTGTCCACTCATTAAGTTTGCTGACTGTGTTAAAATGAGTCTTATAATCCAACCACGATCCACTGCCATCGTAGGTTGCGGCTTTTACTTCCCTTCTACTCATTTTCTTAGTTGCATTACCTGATACAACTGGTCTTCGGTGACGCTTGTCTGTGATATTACCAATATCTACTCTATCTGCTATACCATTTCTGTTGGTTTCATCATTTCTAGATTCCATTTCCTCGTGAAACCTTACCCTTGGATGACAGCTAGTACTCGGTCTATTTGACTCAACATCCGGAGAATGATCGGCCAAAGAACTCCTGGGAATAACTGACGATGGACCACTGGAAATACCAGAGTCATATCTACCCCGGGCCTCATATCCTCGAGGCCTTGGTGTTGAGTGTATAAGACTCTCATGCTGCCGAATACTTGACTCTAGTTCTCTTATTTCTTCCTTGAGAACTGTCAGTTCCCGATCTAGCTGATCAGTTGACATTATATACAACAAGATAATATTACTCAAATTTTATTATTGTATCAATGATGAACACATACAAAAAAAAAGAAAATTTCCTTACACTGCAAAAATCCCACCGCTGCCACCAAAAATTCTGTAACGTGTGTCCAGCCGAGCGGTCTAAATATTCAAGTGGACACGTACCCGGTTACACCCGGGATTTCTGCAGTGCAATAACCTAAATAAATGATCTGTATCTGGTCCACTAGGACACAAACTTAATCAATATATTTACGATGATTATTTAAACAATTTACTCAATCAATATATTTACTATGATTCGCATAACTAATCTTAAAGAAATCAAGGGACAATTTGACTCTGGACCACCTGTCCTACACTAAACCAATGTCCCCGGACAACTGGCCCAACCAAGGGCCCTGGTTACGAACAAGAGGTCTCTAGTCAACTGGCGTCTCCAGCTCACTTTGGCACTAGAGTACAGACTTATTCAGCCTTTATTTCCAATGCCAAAGCTACGGTGGTCGACCAGTTGATGCAACCTATACTATAAGGCTTATTCAGCCCTGTAGTAACCTTTATTGCGATTCTGCTAATTCAACGTCCTCACTTATTTCTTTACCCTTACCTGGTAACTACTCTGCAGCTACAGCGAACAAACTCGCAAACAGACTCCAAGGAGACTTCAAATAGACTAACTGAAGCTGCCAACACCCGCTATATATATAGCATTGGACTAATTTATTTCATGGTAGGGGAGACAGGTTATTCCATGTCCAAAAAAAACCTTAACTACCCTATTACATAAATTGGTACAACCCTGATTCATCACAGTACATTATAAACCAAGACCCAAGTACCTGTGAATTTTGACCCCCTCCCCCCCCCCCCAAATCAATTTATCAGTAACATGTGCATATTCACTGCTTTTATCCTTGACGGAAATGAAATAAGAACATCTGAAGTACAATATCCGTAACATAGTATAAGAGGTTTCACAATAAACGTCAATTAATGAAATTGTTAATTTTTAAGTTTTTACAAAAGGGGGGGGGGGGGGGGGGGAGACGTACATCTACTTCATGCGGGATTTTGAACAAAGTATTTCTTCCTGCTATAATCCTGTAGGCTGTCAGTAGAAACTACAAAATATTTTCTGTCGGTAGTAGTATAAATTCAATTCCCCGAGCTTGCGCGGGATTTCATCTAGTATAATACAAAAGGCCTATCTGCCACTTTATTCATGTACAGAATACCAAGTGTCTGATGAGAGTGTAGCTTTTCTGGCTTATATTTATAACAAAGGAGGTCAGAGTAGTAGTATTTCTATTTGAAACTATGGGAACACCAATAAACAGAATTAATAGTTGGTTTAGTCTGTGTGAGGCAAGGTTTATTGAAATTGGAATAAAACTGCTGTAAGAGGAGTATAAGCCTTTTGCAACATTTGTCAAAAATCAGAAACCGATAGACAGGATTATATTCATCTAAGAGTAGTTTCCTTGTGTATCAATTATTTTTTATTAAACTGATATTACAACTATAGGAGGATTAGGGTTTTAAAATAATTTAACCGTGGCAATCTGATTGTGGAAATAAAAAAACTATTTATAGATTTATGTACCTTGGTGATTAAAGTCTGTTTGCTTCGGATGAAAACTGTAGGAGATGCAGTATTGGACCGAAAGTGAAGAAGCATTTTAAAAGGGAATTTTATTTTTATTGACCTGGGAAATATAGTGTTGATGGTGACATTGTTGTTCTTGAATTATGGATGTTATTGTTATCTTCTAGCAAGGTAGTTGAAATCTGAACAAACCTGCAAAAGGCTCAGCAACTGAAAGCAATGGTGACATGAAGGTGATATTTTTTGAAACCTTGGGAACAAATTAGACCTCAAGAGTTGGATTAGTAGAGTTTTGAGACACTGCATGCTTATAGACAGACGGATGAGGGACACATTACCATTGCATAAGTTCTTGTGTTCTTTGATCAGTAGATCTAAAAATGCAATGCTTCAGACTTGTTAAATTTATGAATTATTGTCTATACTGTGGTGCTCAATGTCACATTTAATCCTCCTTATCCTGTTTATCTTCAACACTTATCTCCACTCTGAAACAATTAAGAAAGGATGGACTGACAGGGGCAAAGAGCACTGATTTCAGTGAACATTTTCAACAGCAAAAAATACTATTTGGAAAAAATTGGGGGGATACTACGAGCCTGCACACCTGTAGAATGGAAAATTCAATTGTATTTCCTTACCATTGATACGTTTCTTTAATTATCATTTTTTTGTGGTTGTTTATCTAAAGCATTTGCAACCAGTATTTTTCACTGTTACTAATTATAATAGTTTTATATTTCAATATAAAATAAAAAAAAAAAAACGATCATAATTTACCAGGTACTTTCTTTAGTACCTTTATTATTTCCACATTTTTTGAACACGAAAAAAAAAAAAAAATAAAACAACGTATAAATACAAGTCTTGTTGGAAGCATTTTTTAAAAGAATATAAAATAATGTATACATGTAGTGATATATTCCGACCCAAAAGGGATTCATTGTGTTTTAAAATAAGAATTTATTATACATACTACACTATTTATTTATTCCTATATATACATGTACTTTTTTAAAGAAATTTATTATGCGATAATACATTCTTTCTATTCTATTTCTATACTTTGTGTCAGTTTTTCTTCATATCGGTTAGTATCTGGAAAAGTAAGCTTCGCTTCATGCTTATACCTTTTCTATTTAACACTTATGCTTTGTTGTCTATGAAAATGTCAGGTATTTAAAATATTTTGTTAGAAATTATTACAGATGGTCATTAGACCATTAGTTATATGTTAAGAAATATGTTAAGAATCATGCAGGTTTAGAATTAAAGAACATTTTTAGGTGTGATGGATCCAAATAAAAAAACAAAGAAAAAGGCTTCTCTATAACAAGAAGTGGATATAGAAAAGACGCAGGCAATACTTGAACCAGAGAGATGGCAATAGCGAATCAAGTATCACGACCACTCAGGAGGAAAGACATGATGTAACTAGGGAAAATATACCAGATTCCCTCATAGATATGCTTCGAATTATGGAAATAGTACGGAACAGGATGGTCGCAATACATCTTCTGAGAGCGAGAGAGACCCTCATATTTGGAATCTTAATTTTCAAAACATGACATCTAGTGATCAAGAAAGTGACAGTGATGATCCATCTACGCACCTGTTAGAAGCCTTAAGACAGTGGATTAACATGTACGAAATAAAGGCAAATGCTGTTGATGCCCTTCTTAAGACTTTGAGAGAAAATGGTTATACATATCTTCCGGCCTCCTCTCGAACATTGCTTCGCATGGCCAATAGTTTTGCCGATATATAGATTACTGTAGAAAACATAGATACTATATGCCTGTGCCCCCTCAATAAAAACGTCTAATAACCTTTTTTTTTTTGTCAAGAAATTTTTGGTAGGTGATAGTGCCCCCTCAACTGAAAATGTATGGTTGTGCCCCCCCCCCCAAAAAAAAAAAACAAACAAAAAACTGAAATTGCTTCCTATGGGCCTGCTTCACAGCCAAGAAATATTGAGCTATTGAGAGTTTCTAACATGAATTACTACCACTTTGGTTTAGAAACGATGATGATCCATACTTTGAACAAATACAGACTGGCTGATATTCAAGGTTTAGATACTTTGCACACTTCCTTAAATATTGATGGACTGCTCTTGTTCAAAAGTTCCAATACCTGCGCCTGGCCAGTTCTTGGAGTTATCAACAATTTAAAACCTTTGAAGCCATTTCCTATAACTCTGACTGTCGGCTGCACAAAACCTTCAAACCTTGACTTCCTAAATGAAGCAATTGTCGAGTGTGACCATTTGCGTACCCATGGTATTCATTTTAATGAAATGGAGTTTGATGTTTTTTGATATCATTGACAGCTGCTTTTTCAATAAAAATGGAACTCGTAAATATACTTACCTTGTCATTGGTCATTTGCAAAATTATTTTGTTCAAAAACATTTCGATTGTACACACAAGTACTCTGAAGTTGACATTAAAAAGATGCTTGAGTTTCTGATTGATAATATCTACGTGGTTTTTGGAGACCAGGTCTTCCAACAATCTATTGGAACACCTATGGGTACCAATTGCGCCCCGTTATTAGCAGACCTTTTTTTGTATTCATATGAAGCAGAACTTGTCCAAAATCTTATACGTGAAAAGAAGAAAACACTTGCTGTGGCGTTCAACTCGACATTTAGATATATCGACGACGTACTGTCAATTAACAATGGCTATTTTCATTCTTATGTCGATACGATATATCCTGGTGAACTTGAGATAAAAGATACCACAGAGTCTGACACATCTGTTTCATATTTGGATATTTTACTTGAAAAAAACATTAATGGTAATCTAACAACCAAGCTTTATGATAAACGTGATGACTTTAACTTTTCAATCGTCAACTTCCCTTACTTATGCTGCAATATACCTTCATCACCTGCATACGGGGTATATATCTCTCAGTTGATTCGATACGCAAGAGCATGCTCTACGTATGTACAATTTCTAAAACGAGGTAAATTATTGACAAGTAAGTTGATGAAACAAGAATATAAGCTGTCTCGTTTAAAGTCATCATTTCGTAAGTTCTATGGTCGATTCTATGACCTTGTCAGCAAATACAATTTATAATTAAGACAAATGCTGACTGACGTTTTTCATACTAATTGTTAGGCCATTATTTACACACTGAGTTGTCGACGGATTTTTCCGTTATTTCCCGATCATGACAAGGAGCACACGGCGGGTGTGACCGGTCGGCAGGGGATGCTCACTCCTGGTACCTGATCCCACCTCTGATGTTTGGAGATCCGTGTTTGCTCTGCTCCTATTTTATATTGTATAATGGACTTTTGAGCTTGAATACTGTTCGTTATCTCCATATATTTCATGTTAAATTGACATGTGTAATATGTGATGCACCTGCAAGAGCTTACGTGAAGTTTGTCAAACAATATTCAGGATATTTCGGGTGTGACAAATGTAATCAACGAGGGTCATATACTGGAAGAATGACATTCCAAGTCACGGACAATCTTGATCTTCGAACAGATGATTCGTCTTGAAAAGATCAGGAAGAACATCACAAGCAAAATATGCACTCACCATTTCTTAACCTGCCTGTTGACATGGTGTGGGATTTTGCTATAGATTACATGCATCAAGTTTGTCTTGGTGTCACGAAGAAGTTGATCATTTCGTGGGTAAGGAGTCCTCGACCAAACGTGAGGCTCTCTGCTTGACATGTTGGACAGATCAGCGCAAAGCTGATATCCTTGGCCCAATTTATGCCATGTGAGCTTTCAGGAAAACCAAGGAGCCTTGACGTGGTTTGTTTGCATGTTATTTAACGTCCCTCTCGAGAATTTTTCACTCATATGGAGACGCCACCACTTGCCGGTGGAGAGCTGCAAATTTTGTCTTATACTCGGCACTTACTGCCATTGAGCAGTGAGGGATCTTTTTCGTGCCAGCACCTACTGCGCCACGGGACCTCGTTTTATACGGTCTCATCCGAAGGACCGGTCTCCACGTCCCACAGTGGGATTCAAACCGGCGACGTAAGGATCAACACCTTACTCCGCGACTCTAGAGCAGACGCTCTGACCACTGCGCCACGCGGGCGACCCTTTACGTGGTAGATCGATGGATTGATTGGTTGATTATTGTTGTTTTACGCCGAGTCGGCAATATTTCAGCCATATTTCGGCGGTATGAATTAAATACTGTATGAACGGTTTTGAGAGTTTTTGGGTTTCTCTGGCGGCCCCCAATGAGCCTACTCTTTTTCGAAAACCAGAGAAACGATCTTTAGCGTGCCACGGGGGTTGTAATCCTTGACACGGGGCACCGTTTTACGTCCCATCCGACGGACTTGGAATTTAAAAATAAAAACAGTTAAATTGAAAATTACAAAATGCTAATAAAAATATATACATTTAAATCTTATTGTAAAAATCAGTTTCTTGCAAGTATTGTAAAATTGCACTAGGATTTACATTTGTAAAAAGATCATGCATTGTTTGCACGCCATTAAAAAGTTTATTTCGAACAGGCGTAAAATCAGAACATTCTAAAAGTATATGGTTTATAGTTATTACACAGTCACAAGATATGCATTCAGGTTGATGTTCCCCGCTCAGTAAATATGAATGGGTAAACCTTGAATGTCCAATTCTTATTCTTGAAATAATGACTTCGTCCTGACGTTTCAGGCCAAAGTCAGATGATTGATTAACTTTGTTTTGTATGGTATAAAGTTTATTATTATCACAAAAATCCCAAAATATTTGCCAAAGGGAATTTACGTAAAGTTTCACCAAGTACTTAAGATCAGTGTAAGGAATTTTAAAAGGTACAATTTCATACTGAAGAGCTGTTTTTGCAGAACTATCGGCCTTGTTATTACCCGAAATACCAATGTGACTCGGAATCCAACAAAATTCGACTTCTTTGCCTTGTTGAGTAAGATGATAGAACTTAGTTAATATATCCAAAATGTATGGGTGATTTGTGTTCATATTGTGTATGGACTCTAAACATGAGAGCGAGTCTGAAAATATTGTAAATGAATTTTCACTAGAAGTTTTTATATATTCAAAAGCAAGTTGTATAGCTTTTGCTTCGGCCGTAAAAATTGTTGCTTCGTTCGGAAGTCGTGTAGAAAAAACATCATTTTTGACCACTGCAGCAGCAGCAACCCTGCCTCTGTCCTTAAAACCATCTGTGTAAATTTCTCTTGAAGGATGTTTAGATTTTATTTCAGCTAATTTCTGTTGAAAAATGAGAGGATTTGTTTCTGATTTCTTAAGATCTGATAAAGATTTATTCACTACTGGTTTAATTAATTTCCATGGTGGTATTTCAGAAAGAGTAGAAGGTTTTACAATATCCAATGGTAGTTCGGAATCTCTTATATGATTTTTATATCGGAAACAAAGTGGTTTTATGCATTTCTTGTTTTTATCATATAAATTTGCATTTGGTGGATGAAAAACACAGTCATGAGCAGGATTATCGGTATTTGCTTTTAATTTAATTATATATTGTAAAGCAAGTTTAATTCTTCTCAAGTCTAGAGGTGGTTCATTTGCCTCTAGATATAAACTATCTTTAGGAGAAGTTCTAAAAGCCCCCAAGCACAATCTAAGACCTTGATGGTGGATTGCGTCAAGAGCTTTTATATAGGAAGTCCTAGCTGATCCATACACAATACACCCATAGTCTAATTTCGATCTTACTAGAGAGCGATAGAGTTTAAGTAGAGTACTTTTATCAGCTCCCCATTTTGTGTTTGCTATTACTTTAATAATATCGAGTGCCTTTAAACATTTTTCTTTGAGCATCTTTATGTGTGGAATAAAAGAGAGTTTATTATCAAAAATGACACCTAAAAACTTTATTTCTTTAACTACATTTATTGGATTTCCATTTAATTGCAAATTCGGATCATCATGGCTTTTCCGCTTTAAACAAAAATGTACACACGCGGTTTTATTCATTGAAAATTTAAAACCATTAGTATCGGCCCAATTTTGAATTTTGTTTAGACATGATTGTAACCGCCGCTCAATAAAATTCATATTTTTAGACTTATAACACAGAACAAAGTCATCAACATATAAACTACCATGTATATCATTTTTAAGTACTTCAGCCAAACTATTTATTTTAATGCTGAATAATGTGACTGAAAGAATACTTCCTTGTGGTACACCCATTTCTTGTTCAAAATTGTCTGAAACTGTAGTTCCTAATCGCACTTTAAAAGTTCTATTATTTAAAAAATTCTTAATAAAATTAGGTAAATTTCCTTTGAGACCAACATTGTAAAGATCTTTTAAAATACCATATTTCCAAGTAGTATCATACGCTTTTTCTAAGTCAAAAAAGATAGACACAGCATGCTCTTTTTTAACAAAAGCATCTCTAATATAGGTTTCCAGTCTAACTAACTGGTCAATAGTACTTCGGTTTTTTCTAAAACCACATTGTATATTTGTAAGGATGTTATTGGTTTCAAGAAACCATATTAAGCGTTCATTGATCATCCGTTCCATGGTTTTACATAAGCAGCTTGTTAATGCAATTGGTCGATAATTATTAGGGTCTGCATGGTCCTTTCCAGGTTTTGGAATAGGAATAATTGTGGCTTGAGTCCAGGAAGGTGGAAAATGACCTCGTTCCCAGATAGTATTAAAAATTTGCAGAAGACATTCTTTACTTTCACTAGGAAGATGTTTAATTATTTGATAGTGGATATGATCCGGCCCTACAGCTGTGTCATGAGATTTGTCTAAAGATTTTTGCAACTCTTCAAAAGTAAATGGTTCATTATAACATTCTTTGTTTTCGGATATAAAATCTAATGTTTTCTTTTCTTGAGTATTTTTATGAGCAATAAAATTAGGACTCATGTTGTTTGTCGAGGAATTTTTTGAAATTGTATTAGCTATTTCATTAGATATTTCTTTCTTATCAGTTATAATTTGATTTCCAATACTAAGATGTTGATATTTTTCAGGACCTTTTCCTTTTATTTTCCTTATTGCGTTCCAAACTTTATTTATAGAGGTATGTGAATTTAGGTTTGAAACAAACTTTTTCCAAGATCTTCTTTTGTTAAAATTAATAGTTCTGCGAGCTTTTGCTCTAAATAAACGGAAATTGCTTAAATTTATTGATGTAGGTACTCTATTGAATAATCTTTCTGCTTTTTTTCGAGCTTTTATTGCTTCATTGCATTCTTCTGTAAACCATGGTTTTTTAGTTCTAGTAGAATTTGTCGAGGTTTTAGGTATACATTCATTTGCAGTATTTAATAGTATTTCAGTAAATTTTTGAATAGGATCAGGATGGTTTTCAAATTTTTCATCCAAAATATTTTGTAAGCATAAGTATTCAAATTTATTCCAATCAGCCTTGTTTAATTTCCAGTTTTGAACATTGTTATTTTCAGAGGGTTTGGGTACTTTAAGTATGATTGGGAAATGATCACTCCCGCATAAATCATCATGCACTGACCAACTTAAATCTAGGAGTAAAGAAGGATCTACTAAACTAATATCTATTGATGAATAAGAACCATTACCCGGATGCAAGTAGGTGTTTGAGCCGTCATTAAGTATACAAAGGTTATGATGCGATATTGCATCTTCAATTTTTTTCCCTTTATCTGTGATTTTGTCGCTACCCCAAAGCGGATTATGGGCATTAAAGTCACCGACAATCAGAAATGGAGCAGGGAGTTGTTCTATTAATTTTGTGAGTTCTAAAGATTGTAATTGATAGTGTGGGGGTACATATACAGAACAGAGGGTAATTGTCTTATCGAGAGAAACGCGTACAGCTACTGCCTGAAGATTAGTTTTTAAACTTATTTGGCTGTGAATGTATTTATTATTGATTGTTATAGAAGTACCGCCAGATACTCTATCAGTTTGAGCATAATGGTTATACATACTATAGTTTTTAATATTGATCTTATCTGTTTCCCTTAAATGTGTTTCCTGTAAACATAAAGCTACCGGGCAATGGTCCTGAATAAGTAAAGATAATTCGTTAAAGTTAACTCTAAAACCTCGACAATTCCATTGTATAATTGTAGGATGATCCATATTTATTTCTTGTTATAGGAGATGGGGGATATTCTTCCTTTATTTTTATTGGGTGACACGCTTCCGGCCTGCGAGGAAGAATGACAAGGTGTAACGTCCATTTCTTCTAGGACCCCAAATTTATTGTGGAGAGCGACGAGGTCGTCTGCCCCTTTCGGCAACCGATCCCTCGACTGCTTCTGATTGTTTTTTGGGGGAGATCTGTTTTGTCTCCCGGATGATCTAGATGTTCCTGCAGATTCAGGCGTTGATGCAGCCGCAGCTGCAGTTTTTGGTGCAGCCACAGCTGCATGGCCTGCAGAAGCAGGTGATGAAGTAGATTTACCTTTGTCATGAGAAGACAAAGGTGCTTCAGATGATGAGGTCTGCTGTAGAAAATCTTTCTCAGAGACCTGAGTAGACACTTCCTTCAAAGAGGATGATTTAACAACAGTTGCATACGTCATATTTGGTTTTGGAACGCTATACATGTTCACTAATTTTTTAGCTTCCGGATATGGTACTCTTTTCTCTGTTTTAACTTTTTGTATTTCTTTTTCCTTTTTCCATATCGGACATTGTTTTGAAGACGACATGTGCTCCCTCTTGCAATTTTTACACTTTGGGTCATTCTGACAAGTTTTGCCGTCATGCCCCTCCTCACCACACCTGAAGCATGTTTCAGATCCTTTACAATTCATTTGCCCATGCCCAAATCGCTGACACTTAAAGCATCGCAAAGGATTGGGCACAAACGTTTCAATTTTCATTAGGTACAGCCCAACTTTGATGTTGGTAGGGAGAGTTGGCATACAAAAGGTCAAAAGGTAAGTGTTTGTTGGTTCAACAACATCATTACGCTTTTTTGTGAATCTTCTTACAGAGATCACTCCCTGGGATTCCAATTCCGATTGGATTTCCTGTTCAGGAATACCATCCAGGTCGTGATCCCTGTCAAACAAAATACCTTTGCTCTGGTTGAGTCCGCTATGAACCTTTCCAAGTACAGGGATATCTGCCAACATTTTTAAAGCCAACAAAGAAGTTGAATGTTGTTTCTTGGTGACTTCAATAAGAAGAGCACCAGACTTCAACTTTTTTACAGATTTAGGCGTACCAATAATTCCTTGAATACCTTTTTGTATAAGAAAAGGCGATACTTTTGTAAGAGGCTTTGAATTTTGATCCGATAGTTTTGCTTCAAGTGTGATGAAGCGAGGCCAGTGTTCCACAACGGAGTTAAGTTGTTCGTCGTTGAAAGAAATTTCTAGACCTGTTGGGTAACAACGTTTTTTTGATTTTGAAGTATCCATGGTTAGATGAAGAACGTTTCAGAATCCTTGCTCCCCGCCCACCTCGGAGCGCCAACAAGGGCGTTATCTAGTCAAACGGATATCCAGTAAGATAGACACCAAGAGGATACAAAGAGACTATACTCAGACATGATATGCCTGATTGACCCTGAGCCACCGCTTAATATAAATATATCAACATGGAAACGTCGGCGTATTGGAAATTGCAAAATGAATCAGATAATATTACAAAAAATGCAAAACATCAATACTATGGCATGCAGATATTATCAGCTCGGCGTGACCAGCCGATTGATCAAGTCGGGCCAAACTTGACCTCCCGTCTAGATGAATATGGGGCCAAAGTGGAGTGTTGGTCATGTCAGGTGCGTTGCACCCAGCACCCGCAGACCTCAGCCACCAGGATCCCCTTCTCCACCAACACGGGTTGCAACCCACGGCCAACAGGTTGCCCCATTTAGTCGCCTTTTACGACATGCAAGGGGGTGCCAGGGACCTATTCTTGTCACCCCGGGTCCCCACGGGGGGGGGGGGGTAGATCGATGGAAGGGTACAGAATTTCGGCAATTCTTACTGTACACTGGCCAGTTTGCACTTGGAGGCATTTTGTTTGTTTGTTTGTATGTTGTTTAATGTCCCTCTCGAGAATTTTTCACTCATATGGAGACGCCACCACTTGCCGGTGGAGAGCTGCAAATTTTGTCCTATACTCTGCACTTACGGCCATTAAGCAGTGAGGGATCTTTTTCGTGCCAGCACCTACTGCGACACGGGACCTCGGTTTATACGGTTTCATCCGAAGGACCGGTCTCCATGTCCCACAGTGGGATTCGAACCCGCGACGTAATCAGCGGCATTTTACCAAATCGTCTGTATAGACATTTCATGTGCTTAAGTATTGCTTTGAACATTCTGGTTAATCAGAACCTGGTAGCCCATTATTCTGTGTATGCACATCGATTGCTTACATATTTTGTTAGAAAAAGCCGTGAATTTTATGGCTAGGAGTTTTATGTTTACAATGTTCACAGTCTTCTTCATCTAATGAAAGAAGCCGAAAAATTTGGATCGCTCGACAAATGCGCTGCATGGCCGTTTGAAAATTATATGCAACAGCTAAAGCGCAAAATAAGAGAAGGAAACAATCTAGGTACCCAATTGGTGAAAAGAGTTTTGGAATCCAAGGAATCAAATTGTGAGAAAGATCCAATCATTGTCACGAAAAAAGATACAAAAAGCTAAATAATCTGTACCGTACCAACAGGGATAAGTACTGTGAATTAATTCGACCAACAAACAGAGAGGCAAAATCATTCCTATGCAGAGTATACCATTCTCCTGAAAATTCATTTACCTATCCATGCAACTGGGACTTGATTGGTCATGCTCATTTTGGAAAACTAAAATACAATGTTTGAACTATAAATGCTGAAGAATTGGTAATAAGATGTTTGAGAATGCCTTCACACCAGGAAAACAAAGTTGTATTTATCCCTTTACAACATGACTTCAAGTTTTAAATGGTGATGTCCAAATGCCAACTCACCTTGTTTTGTATTGATGTTGATTAACACTATGTATGTGTGTTAAGTTATTTCACTGTTAATTTTGTGTGGTGTTCAGACTGAATCATTTTCTGGTGGCCAAAAAGCATTTCCACAAACTGTGTTTCATTTGTCATCGTTGAAAATGAATTTTTGTAAGTAGTTCATTTCCAGAAAACATTGGTCAAATAATAGCTGCAATACAAATAGTGAATGCAGGTTTAAAAATAGGTTAAAGCTGTAATGGTTGAGAGACAAAAAATAAATAGGGTGGTTATCATTTGAGTGATTGTTTATTAAATTTTGTTTGCTATTTACATGATAAGCCATTTACACAACATCAATAAGAATACATTAAGAAAGTTTTTTTTAATAGGATAAGATTGCATTTCCCAGATGAGGATTTTGTGGAGAATGTCCCCATGTCATGGTTACAGGAGATATAAGAGTACATGTATTCTCATTCTCTACAAATAAAGTCTTGATTAATTGATTGCACTTATCTTTTTCATACACTGTTCATGGAATTAAGGGAGAGTGCTATTGGCCTCAAAAGGAGGCAACGAAAACAATAAAGAACTTGGCAATTCCACACAATGAGAAATGGGTGCCTAACAAACATATTTAACCTGTTTGTACATGTTGTTAACACGTTGATAACTTTACAACCCTAAATATTAATGTTTATTCGTCTTGTGCTTCTATCCTGTATTAATCTCAATTCTTAAATATTAGTTTAGGTTCGTTTTGTAAGATAAAAGTTCCAAGAATAAATCACTTGTTATGTTAACTCGTGTGCAGTTCTGTGTTGTGTGTGTGCATTAAAGCTGCACCTTGTATGGTGTTTGGCAAGTTAAAACTGCTGTCTTTTTAAAATTTCCATTGCGCCTGGAAGTGAAATAGGTGTCAGAAGTGCTTCTGTGGTAATTATTCTGCACTGATCTTGAAATTAACTTTTTTATTTGTGACCTGCGTTTCCCATGTGTTTTTACAAACTGACGTTCGCTGCAAGACTCGCGCCACCAGGGAAATTAAAATCCTACTTAAGACTTGCGTAAGTGGAAAGAGGAGTTTAGTGTTTACGTTTCTCTGACTGCAAGATGAAGAAACATATAAGATGCAGTTATTCAAGTACCTGATACGGATCGATGGCCGAGAAATCTACAGTACTCTGGAATCTGAGGAATAAGAGAAGGATAAAACTCTGAAAATGGCGCTGGAGGCAATCGACACGTACTGTTAACAAAGAAAAATGAAATTTCGAAAGGTTCACATTCAACACTCGCAATAAGGAGGCAGATAAGACAACTGAACTTTATATCGCCGAGTTGAAAACATTAGCATTCACTTTCATTTGGTGAAGTTGCAAATTCTTTCATAAAGGACATATATTTGGCAATGTTGATCTCTAGTAAAACTTTTTCAGATTTTCTTTGTCTGCCTTCTAGCTATTGGCAACAGCCAAATGCCTCCTTCCATTTAATGAATGTTCATGTTTTACTACCTGTGGACATTCAAGGTAGGATATCCATCAACTAAACTGTGCTTCATCTGACATGTTATACTAGTGTTTCTGATTGTTGTATATGATGTTTGGTTGGTCTATCTTCAGGTTCACCCTGGACTGGAATGCCGTTTAATATTCCCCCGTCATCAGTTGTCATCCATGATCTATTTTTGTTGGTCCTGTACTACATTATGATTTCTTAGTCTCATTTCTCATGAATTTTAAATGAAGAATGATGTTTAATTTCATGTAGGTGTGGTTGCAGCCATGGTTTTATATCAAAAAGGCCCTCAATTGTTTGGCTCCGTTTAAGATGTTCAGGAGAAGTCTCGGCTTCACATCTTCTTAGTCGCATAGCTGGTTGTGAAAATGTCTCAACAATATAGTCATGGGTGTGTCCGAGATGGAGGAAGGAGAAATGCACCTGAAAAATAACTTGATACTAGTGAAGGAGATCACTTTAAAAACCTGTTCTTCTTCACAAAGAAGCACAAAATGAATTAAGAATTTCTGTACATTTGTCTCATTCATTTATGCATGTTGTGTGCGTACCTCATGAAATATTGAGAGTCTGACCAACATCTCACAAAACCCTTAGCAATAAACAAAC
Organism: Saccostrea echinata; assembly: GCF_033153115.1. Classification (NCBI taxonomy): domain Eukaryota; kingdom Metazoa; phylum Mollusca; class Bivalvia; order Ostreida; family Ostreidae; genus Saccostrea; species Saccostrea echinata. The sequence goes on from NW_026889785.1 coordinate 3,392,653, forward strand.
CAGAAGTCTCTGATGAGACTGTAGCTCTACTGGTCTGTATGTATAACAAAAGAAAAGTAGCACTTGGATTTGAAACTCTGCAACATGCAACAATAAATAGAATTATGTATCTTAAATTAGTCTACTTCTGTGCCAAGTTATATTGAAATCAAACAAAAACTGTAGGAAGAGTAGCATTTTGAAAGTATTTCACGGAAATTTCTATTTTTAGTAACCATGACAACACCATTCACCGAAAAAAAAAACAGAAATACATATTATGTATCGTAGTGTATTCTAACTGTGTGCCAAATTAGATTGAAATCAGACCAAAATTATAGGAGGAGTAACGTTTTATGGAAATTTCACAAAAATTTCTATTTTAAGTAACCATGGCAACACTGTTCATCAAATTCAAAAACCGATGCATTAAGTTATGTATCTTAGTATAGTCTTCTTGTATGCCTAATTATATTAAAAGCAGATTAAAACTAGCAGGAGTAGCGTTTTAAATGAATTTCACAGAAATTTCTATTTTTAGTAACCATGGCAACACCGTCGATCGAAATCAAAAACCGATGCACTAAATTATGTATCTTAGTGTAGTCCACTTGTGTGCCAAGTTATATTGAAATCAGACCAAAACTGTAGGAGGAGTAGCATTTTAAAGGAATTTCACAGAAATTGCTATTTTTAGTAACCATGGCAACACTGTCAATCGAAATCAAAAACCGATGCACTAAATTATGTATCTTAGTGTAGTCCACTTGTGTGCCAAGTTATATTGAAATCAGACCAAAACTGTAGGAGGAGTAGCATTTTAAAGGAATTTCACAGAAATTTCTATTTTTAGTAACCATGGCAACACCGTCCATCGAATTCAAAAACCGATGCACAAAATTATGTATCTTAGTGAAGTCTACGTGTTTGCCAAGTTATATTGAAATCGGACCAAAACTGTAGGAGGAGTAGCGTTTTAAAGGAATCTCACAGAAATTTCTATTTTTAGTAACCATGGCAACACCGTCAATCGAAATCAAAAACCGATGCACTAAATTATGTATCTTAGTGTAGTCTACTTGTGTGCCAAGTTATGTTGAAATCGGACCAAAACTATAGGAGGAGTAGCGTTTTAAAATTGTTTACAGACAGACGGACAGACAGACAGACGGACGGACGACGGACACCTTACTATCGCATAAGCTCTTCTGGTCTCTGACCAGTAGAGCTAAAAATAGTGGAGAAATATATGATGTATTATTTGTTATAATTAATACCTACACCACAGTAGATGTATGTACATCAAACATTATAAGGAATGGAAAAATCATTGATTACTGTTAATGATGATGGCTTCGTCGTGTAATAAAGCAGCATTCTTATTGCCTTTGCTGGTGGATTGTAATAACCATTCCATGAAATGTTTTAAAGAGTCTACCACTTTAAACACGTGTCGACGGGGTCCCATGTGTTGACAATAAGGACAAGGATCATCAATGTGTAAGTGTCCACAATGTTGACAGACCGTGCCACACACTGATTAGGGACGTGAATGCCGTTTTCCTGGGTACATTCGAAATCGAAATAAATATAAAACTGTAATGTTTCCTTTCCCTTCTTCTTTTTGGGAGGTTTCAATTGACCGTAGCACTGATGATCATTCTGTACGATTTTCTTACAGATCTTATATTTCTACCCCTCTGCGGGGCCCTTGCTGACTGGTCAGTTTTCTAGTTAGCATAATAGTTATCAATAGTGTAAAGAACATTATTTTTACATGTATCATTTCACATTGTTATGTAAAACCATGCATATGAATTATTTACCAGGAATATTAGATCTTTCCAAGGGCCTGTCCTCTTTTATGTCCAACTGGCTATTTCCGAAGTCTGGGTGACACAAAACCCAAGTGGATGTTAGAGGCGTGTCTCCATTTACAGTAAGTGACTTAGAGGATACTTTCTCCGGAAGGTCTCCAAATTAGCTGCTCAAATATGCTAATATTTCTTTGGCAGCTAATAACTCAACATTAATTTCAGCCTTTTTCTCGTTTTCTTTTTTCTTTTGGGTTTAGAGTTTTCTTCTTGGTATCCTCTTTTCCTGATTTATTTCTTTTTCCGTCAGTGCTTGTTTCCTTCTTTCCCCCCGTTTCTTTGAATTTTTCCTCATCGGCCTATTTCTTCCCCTTTTCTTTCAAATTTTTTTCCTTTAATTTTTTTTGGGGAGGTGGGGGTGGCGGCTCATTTCCAAATCCTGCAATTTGCTCTCTTTTGCACTTTCTGTTGTTGTTCTTTCTTGTTTTCCTTTTTTTCCTGATGTTCAACTTTCTCAAAACAATCCGTAAAATATTTAAGTAAAGCCTCCAATTTCTCTTCATTAGTGTCATACTGCTTCCCTTGCAAGATTTTCTTTTCAGCCTTAATTGCCTCTTCATTGAGAAGTTCTTCATTTTCTAAGAATCAAATAATTTTTTGAGTTTTCATATGTAGCAATGTAACTCCGCTTTGGATTGTTTTATTCAACATCCCTAATAAAAATATAAGTACACATAATATATTTGCAATTTTTCTCTATTTAAAAAAAAGTTGCATTGAAATGGCTACAAGCAACTCGAAGTTACTAATTAATACGTAACTCGAAGTAACTAATTAATGCTTCGGTAGGTAATTCAAGCTACGTAGCACCTGATGACGTTTACAGCTTGAACACATTGATTAATATAACGTTCTCTGAATTCCTACATTTTTATGATTTACCTAATACACAAAGGGTTCTTGTTTAATATCGCTGATTAGATTTATTCACGATATTTTAAAATTGATCTCTTTTACGTTTGAATACCCCCGATCTTTACACATACATATATACTAATAGAATATAGGTCTCCGTTTACCAATGTTTAACATCACTACGATTTATTTTACCTCTCAACATATGAGCTTCCTCAAGGAACATAACAAAATGCTTGGTTTTTCATTGGTAGATCGTGTCTTCCGACTTGACCGAATATATCCGATCTCTCCCGATTTGAAATTAGGGAGGGATACTTGAACATGAAAATAGTTTTTTCATAAACGAGGATCAACGGAGAAAGAACAACATAAGTACACAAATAAATAAAAAACGAATTACCGTACATATCGTATAACATATATATACCAATGAGTGAAAACAATATTACCTGCGTGCCTTTGTTTGAATAGCAAGTGCATTTTCATAATCTGATTATCTGATTTTCACGATTATAGAGAAGTATAAAATAAACAGCCATTTAAAACAGGTAATGTTTTTATTATTATTACAATGTTTTTAATAGCAAAAAAGGAAGGATATTCACGTTAACTCGAATTTTCTACTCTTGTGCCACGTTTTGATCCACAAATGCAAGTCATTTTAATAGTGACAAATATATCATCATTCATAAAACTTTGTACATTATATACTATCATAATATTTTTGATAGAAACAAACTCAAGAAAGCAACAATTTCCTGGTAATTATGTTATTTTGAATATTTGTAATGATCAAATCAAACCAGGATAGAGTTACATTACTAGACACTGTTGATGATATTGAGGAACTTGAGTTTGATTTCATCCAGACACATGAAAAAGAGCTGATCAACAATTTTCACCCCGATGAAGATGAGTATTCTGAAAATTGATCAGAAGAACTACAATTTTCTGGAGAGGATTATGACTTGGACTGACACTTTCTCAGATATCCGTCAACCGTCTGACACTGCGGACCCTCTTCAGCCATCAGACAACAGAAAAAACCAATGACATAAACTCGGATCCACTTTATCCAGGTGCAACAATGACATTAAAAATCTTTATGCTGTTGCTAGCTGTCTTTACATCCAGGTACAATTTGATTGGTGAAGCAACAGAACAACTCCTGAAAATCATTGCACTGGCTCTTCCCAATGGCCATAAGCTATGCTCTTCATTTTTTTTCCCAAAAATTTGAGAAATCCACCTGTCAAACATTATTACTGCCACCATTGCCTTGGACATGTTGAAAATACATCAGTCCCAAAGTACCCATAAGAATTTTGTGGAGCAGAGTTAAATGTTAAAAATGCATGTTGTTTTATAGAAATGCCAGTGGAAAATCAAATTAAGAATTTATTTGCTCAGAAATGATTTTATAGCAGTTTGGGACTTAGATTTAATCATAAAACAATGGGGGATCTTGATTAATCTTTTAACTCATGTGAATAAGAAATTATGTTCAATGTAGACAATCACTACACCATGGATTCTCTCTGAAAACTAACATTAAAAACATCAAAGCACTCGACAACGCTGAAGCGACCTCAACGACTCCATTCAATGTTACGGTAGCCCAAACAACCAAAAAAAACAGAACTCTGGAGAACGTCTACATACAGAAATTAGTTATATATGTAGATATGGTATTAATGCCAGTTGTTATTACCAACAGCATTTTATCCTTATCGCTGACCATTCTGGTGTTTGTCCTGCTAAAGTTAAAACGTTTCAGACGTAGCAGAAGAAGAAATCAGTCGGTGGCGGATGGTCATGGACAGAGATTTGACACTTTCAAATAGTTTGACACTTAGGATTGATAATTTGTAAGACCTTCCCATTAAAAGTTTCTTACAATCGTCATCCAACAAAGCAAACTCAATCTTCGAAGTTTGATCCGCAACTGTGACTTTCGTAAGAGAATCTTGTTGTCTTGACGTCTGGTTCTTCCATTATTCTCATTATAGAAAGTACTTAAGTATAAGGGATAGCGAGTGAGTGTTGGTTTCCTCTTTAAATATTAATGCTTTAATGTCACAGTAGTGGAAATATTATGTCTGTTACGTGGTTTCTGGCATGTTTACGTTGAAACGTCAGTTAAAGTGTGGACTATCTCTAGGGCTGGGACGATATAACTTTTTCTATATCGATACGTATCCCGATATTTGAACCACGATACGATATGTATCACGATATGTTTAATTGGTTATAATTTTTTTTTTTTATATTGAAATGAACAAAACATTTCTTCACAAATAAGAATAATTTATGCAAAGAAGTTGTATATCTTTTGTAAACTTAATTATTTTACACAAGTGGTGTTAATTATTATGTATTTCATATTTATATTTATATTAAGCATATTTATTTTATATATTAAACCCAAAATCTTAAGTAAACAAAGAAAAACATATGTCAGAATTTTTTAGGCGATATTTCGATATTTCTTTATACTTATCGATATGCGTATCATCCTCACATTGAATCGATATCTCGATATATCGTCCCAGCCCTAACTATCTCTGGTTCGATTACACGGTTTCCAGAATCAAAATATGAAGGTTTGCGAGGAGAAGTAAATGTAAGAGAAAGCGCATCTACTTCTCTAGAGAGAATAATTCTTTCATGTGAAAAGCAGTAACTCTAGCCTAAAGTAGAAACACAGCACTGATAAGGTTACATACAAGAAATAATAAAGAACTTCGGTTGAAAATTCTCTATGTCATTTTCAGACGCCTGGGATTTTTTTATACCCCCGCTCCGAAGGAGAGGGGGGTATACTGTTTTACCCTTGTGTGTCTGTCCGTAACAAATTTTGGTCGCAGTTTTCTCAGCAACTACTCATTGCAAATGCTTGAAATTTTAGCACACTCTTTCTTTTAGGCATGCCATGTCTTGGGATTCATTTTAGTACGAATCCGATGTCAACTTCCTGTTGATCCGTGTCTGTCCGTAGCATACATAACAAATTTTGGTCGCAGTTTTCTCAGCAATTGCTCATCACAGATGCCTGATATTTTAGCACACCCTTTGTTTAGGTATGCCATATGGTCGGATTCATTTTCGTACGAATCTGATGTCAACTTCCTGTTTCTCCGTGCGTCTGTCCGTACCATGTATAAAAAAATTTTGGTCGCAGTTTTCTCCGCAACTACTCATCGCAGATGCTAGAAATTTTAACACACTCTTTGTTTAAGCATGCTATTGTCAATTTCCTGATTATCACTGTGTCTGTTCATAATTGAACTTGTGTATTCACATCAGAGCGGGGGTATTATTAGTGAACACTGGCTCACAGACTTCTTGTTTTTAATACAATGAAAAAAAGACAGGTAATGCTATTATGTTCTAGTCACATATCCCATCACCGACTAATACACCGCATGATTATCATGTATCTTTCTGATCACGTGACTTAGTTACTTATAACAATTTCTTTATAGTTTATAGAAAATTCAATATCGCAATGGCATAACCTTCCTCAATTGAAAAACTGCTGCTGTTTTAAGATATTCCCACTTTAAACAGGAAACCATTATAAAATTTCGTTGTTTCGGATGAAAGTGCTGAAACAGGGACATGCCGAAAAATGTTTGTCAAATTGCTACATTTCTAGACTTAATTGCAATTATAGGAATTGACTCCTGCTCAATCATTACGAAAGGATAATGACACATAGATGACCATGAGCCCCCCCCCCCCCCCCAATGTCACATGGTTCTCTGGAACGGAAAAGCCAGCGGATACTTCTAACAACAATGGAGATAGTAGTACTGTGTTCTCTCAAACAAGATGCAGTTGTTTATGGTGTAAGAGATCATTGAAAGGAGGGCTCATTAGACACGTGACAGGGAGACTCGACCTAGATGCTACAGTACATGATACAAGATTAAATCTAGATAGTATTTATGGAAGTATAGATAAGAGAGGGGGATTATTAGCAGAATTCAATCGCTTAAGACAAAAGCAGGGTAAGATGTAACAGCGTGGAGTAGCAGGTTAGAGGGGATGATTCAGTAATGTTGAGAAGAGGCGGATCGAAGAAATCCCTAATAACTTTTTCCGAAGAAGAAAGTGTAAAGCTTGTCTCCATTTTTCATATCTTACAAAACACACATGCACAAACGCACCCTCACACAAACACTCTTACACACACATAAATACATAGAACATGTATATGTACATGCGAAAAAAAAACTATTTTAGCCTGATATATTTAAATTCATTATCATCCACGATATTTTTTATTATTATTAAATTTGTTTAAAAAATGGCATGGTTTGAATGACTAGTTTGGATACAGATATAGAGAGAGATAAGATTTAGAATTCAGATAAAAGAAAATATAAGATTTTTCTAAAAAAAAAATAAAATCCCAATTAGTTGCACAAATATTTGTACTGGAAGTCAGTAGTAAAATACTCCAGGGTTGGGGAACCCACCCTGGAGTAGTAGGCCAAAAAATAGCCAAATTTCTGCCTTTATAGGAAAAAATCCTGTATGGGTAGGATGTAAACTGGGTAGTCCGTTTTGCACAACTATCCAGGATATCCTTTTGGGAACTGGATAAATCTTTCAAAAATTCGGTAATTATACCCAACGCAACTAGTTGCGGGGGGTATAATGTTTTTGACCCGTCCGTCAGTCAGTCAGTCAGTCCGTCAGTCCTGTTTTTTTGTCAGCGCAACTCCTCCTAAACCGCTGCAGAGAATTTGGTCAAACTTTGCAGATATTTAGGACGCAATGTGTAGATGTGCATACTACCAGGAAATTCCGATTCCTTTCTTTTTTCTGGGAATTTCGGCACTTTTCAACTTAGATTTTTGGCCATATCTTGATTATAGAGATGAACAGTTTGTCAGCGCAACTCCTCCTAAACCGCTGCACAATGTGAAGTGTGGAGAAGACTATTGAAGGCCAATTAGTAGTGATGGGAATCTGTAATAATTTCATAATTGATTGGTAGAAATTGCATGATGAGAAAATTTTCAATTATTTCATTGGTTGAAATGCTGTTCAAGGCAAGGGAGATAATTTTCTGATGGTCTAATTTTCGTACGACTTAACAATTTTTCAAGATTTTCAATCGTAAAAAAATATGACAAAACGAACAGTGGAAATTGGCAGCAATTAATTCAAAATAACCTGCTAGTTTTTTTTTTATAGCAGTTACCAAAAAGCGTTTCTTTATTTTCAGTGTTAACAGAATTGATCTTTATTGCATTTAAGCTTTACAGCTTGTACATTCTTTTTCCCTTTGTGTTGCACTTTCTTTCTAATCTCGGCAGCACTCGGCAACACCTCGGCCGAGGTTAAAGTTTACGGAGACAGCCGAGCATCTGTTAATGTTTCACTTGGTTAGGGCTTATGTCAGAAAAAACTAATGAAGAAATACAAAGCGAAGAAGTTTTCAAGAATTATACGGCCTGATAGGTGTAGGTCAGTTTACTGTTTAAGGTTGTTGCTCAAGACGGTAAGTTTTTTAAAAAGCTCTACTTGTTTTTTCGATCTTTGCAGGAAAATCTAATAAATGAAAATGAAGGCTATCAGCTTATGAGGATTATTTCATATTCTAAACTTTCAGTCAGATCACATGTTTCTGTTGAACAAACAAAAAAATATAAGTCATGCATTTTTACTCGAAAAATGTCGGTTTCTTTTTTAAAAAAAAAAAAATCAAAGTACAGAAAAAAACTGGAAGTTATGAAATTACACGTTTCATTGCACTGTCTGCTAGAAATAAAGAAAAAAAATTACACACTCGGGTGTGAATATAAGTTTTTATGAAATTATTATTTTTTTTATTATAGTTCATTTATGCTACATTTTTATATTTATTCCTTAAGAGTACCGCATATCTGTTAGTACTAGAAGTGGTAAAATATATCTTTGTTGTAGTGGGAAGCTTCGTATGCTACTTGCGTCATTAACTTATTTTTCTATAGGTACACATATAACTTCTATAGATAGGCATTACCTTTCAGAAGGACAATCATATTTTCCCGTATGAATGACGTAAGATGCCAATATTTTGATATACCTGAGTGTTGAGAGGACTCAATCTATTTGGATTTCAGGAAGCAACACATATTATTGGTAGCATTTTTAGCTACAAGAACAGCAGTTCTGTCTGAAATGCCAAGGGGGAGAGAAGTTCCCTTAGGTTACATGCGATTGATAATTGAATGTTTTTTTCCGGCATTTTAGAATTTTTCATCCAAATAAAGAGATTATCTGCTGTAGGTGAAGTGTCACAATTTTGATTTATGCATGGTTTCATAAATGACGCGAACTCCTTTTTCAAGGTATCCAAAAGACCCATGACTTTTACTTATAACACCAAAGACTTAGCAAAGGAACAACCACTAGCCGCGTTAAATGCCTTAGTTTTTGACGCGGCACTGGGAACCTTGGGCCTCAAGAGTTCAACCTCCGTCAAACCCGTAGGGTTCATTTTGTACCTGGGATTAGTCCATGAATATATTATAAAACTTTTGATATGCATAGTGAAAGAAGCTGTTGAAAATCTTCCCCGTTTTTGTGAAGCGCCGTTTAAAATTGGGGGGGGGGGGGGCAGAGACTTGACTTTACATTTGTGTATTATATTTTTAATAACAGTTTTAATTAATTATTATGTAATACATGCGGAATAAAATGAAATCAAAGCAATTCTTAGGATGTTAAATCAATTTGCATTCCAGTATATATTTTTGATACGGCCGTTCTTAAGTTTTATATACTCACTACTCATATGATTAATCAACATGTGCTTGCATTAATATTTTAATCCTGTACGTTAATCGAGTCTCTTTATTTTTTGTTTATTTAGAATCTATTTTATTAATACCAACTTAATTTTAGTCAATCACAAACCAAAGTCCTTTAATGTTTTCAACAATTGATACACAATTGTGAAAGTTCAAAAGATACTTCGAAACCATATCTCTTGTATGAGTATTTCATGCGTAAAATAGGTAGCACATCTATAAAAACAATACAAAATTACAAATAAAACGTATGTGAAATATTACTTTTAAATTAAATGATCATTTTTCAACATCATACGGTGTGCATTTTGTAAAGATTTACATTAAAATATGCACAAATTTAGCTTTTGAAAAAAGCTTAGACAGTCAGCCACTGTTTTTTTATTCCTTGTTTGAACGTTTTCCAGTATTAGGAAACATTCTGTTTATTGAGCTTTGGTGGTGTTTTGTTTAATCACTAAGGGTTTTTGTCTTGTTTTTTTTAATCATACTGCATACATGAAATGAGAGAAGGGGGGGGGGGAGGGACAATGAATTTTTAGAGGTCATTTAAAAATATCTGAAATAATTATTTATATTTCAATTGATGCAATCAGCAAGTTTTTTTTTTAATCATACTGCATACATGAAATGAGAGAGGTCATGTTAAAAAATGCCTGAAAAATGAAATTAGCAATGAATTAACTATGGATAGTTTTCCTATGACGTATATTGCCTCGGGGTTATTAATAAATTGAACTGGGTTGAATAATGAAGGGGTCTGGGGATGTAGACCTACAATATTGCGGCCATGGGGAAATAACTCTTGCTTAAATCACCTCAATGGAAAACCATCTATCATTTTTGAATTCAATTGAGAGTAACATTGAATAAAATATGAATCAAGGTATATTAATGATTATTTGAATGGACTGTTTTGATTAATGCACACAATAATTTAAGGGAATGCAATAAACTTTTTGAACAAAGTTATTTTGAGAGTAATTAATTTGTGCAATAATTAAAGGTGTGTTCAAATAATGCATGATATACCTTGGACGCTCTATACTACAACGGAAATGCTAGTAAACACTGTTATGAAATGAAACCCATGACCTTTTAAAATGATATGCAAGTTAAGAGGCTGGTCCAAGTTCACATATTAAAATGATACGATAGTATCTCAAATCATTTCCCCAAGAAATGATGCTGATGTTGATTTCCATTCTGGAATTTGAAGGCAAAAATCTCAGAAAGAAAGAATCAATACTAGTGTCAATGCTTGTATTTATTCAAATAAAGAACAAAAAAACAAAATATGAAAACTTTAACAATCTCTATTCTACTTTTGATTCCCTGAAATAGTTAACCATGCATGTTTCAATTTAAAAAATGAGAGACAAATGTTTAAAAAACTGTCTTTCTAAAATTTCTTTTCAATCTTAAGTGCCAAGAGAGATGAAGAAAACATGGACAAAACAGACCTAAACCTGAATGGCATATGTACAACCTTAGTAAATAACTATATTTCTAATACTACAATATAAAGTACAAGTAATCAAAATTATCAACAACAAAAAAAGAAAACAAATTGCCCTTTAAAATGAAGTGTTTTGTAAGAGTACAGTGATTTTATGTTCTTTTATTAAGAAAAGAATGAAAACAAATGTAATTATGAGTTCAGAAATAAAAAAAAATTTCGGTAAAAAAAAATTATAGACACAAATGAGTATGTTTTTTTAATTAAACAGAGTCTGTGAGTCTGTATAAGGATTCAAAAGGCTTACAAGAATTTACAACTACAATATAATTAAAACTTACACATGTACAAGAGGTAGATGAGTTACCTGAGTTTAACAGATTTTAATACTTCAAGTAAAAATGTACAAAAATAATATATACTTGAGGACAATATAGTAAAAGGAATGTGAGTTATCATTTTAGTAAACAAAATTGCCAGTATCTTGTAAATTATGCAAGAAATGTACCACTTGTTATTGACTAAGCAATACATATATGGTACAAACAATGTTGGAAATTACCTAATACAAATAGCAGCTTCTCATACACATGCCAGCTTATGACTATTTGTGAAAAGAGCTACATAATCACAAAAATGGATCAACTAGCTATGTTATAAAAAATGCAAGTCAAAATATATTTACACAAGATGCATTTAGAATTTCACAACAAATAACAGAATTCCTTTAAAAAAGAAAATCATCGTAGACATGTTAACTGAGCACTGTTACACACATTCACTGGTATTAACGGTGTAAATGTTTATCAGTTACAGGTGTATGTATACAATATTAATGTACCAGTATTGTATACATTAAAATTTTCTACAAATCTTATTGAAATCTTTATGCATCTTTAATTAATAACATAATAAGTGTTATGCAGGATACAATCAAACAATTCTAAAACAAAGATAAGCAATGATGTATAAAATATATACAAACCAAAAAGAAATTAAGAGTAGTTACATAGCCACAAGTTATGAACTGTAATTTCTACCACATCAATTGTACACACTTCTCTTGATTAATAATAGTAAGTATCGTTTATCAATCCAGTCCAGGAAGAACAATTTGTTAAGTTTTAAAATTTCCGAATGGTTGTTATCTTGTTACTTTGAAATGAAAATTTCACTCGAATCAGCATCTCGGCCTTCAGGTTATTCAGAGTATCATCTTTGTTGTTTAAGTCGGTTTTCAAGTTCATGGATTCTAACAACTGTAGCAGTCCTTCAGTGAAAACTGTGAAGACACTCATTTTATTTTCATAATTGATGAGTAGTTTTAAAATGCCACCATAACCAGCAGAGTTAATGGTATACTGAATTGAACAATTTGGACAGCTGAAGTCTTCCCCGACCTTTTTCTTACAGCACTTTTGGATAAGGCAGCACCTATAAAATTATATGAATTAATAATTCAGAAGGGAAATATGAATAAATTAAGATTATGAATTGAAAAAACTGGAACATTTTTTAAATTCATTAACTATACTTAACAATGTTGCCATTTATACCAATAGTGTGCTTCTTACAATTCCTTTATGTGTTACAAGCATTAGTAATCAAATTGAATACTTATTAAAAGTGATACATGTATAACAATTGACATTTTTTACCTGTAAGTAAAAAGGCTCTCAATTCCAATTATGGTCCCAGTTGGCATAACTGTACTTTCCTCTTCACTATCTTCTTCGTCATCAGATATTTCAGCAAAGGAAGGGATGAACTAAAAATCAATTCTTTCCATTAAATCACACGAGAAAATCAGCGACATGAAATATAGGTTAAAGCTGTTAAAAATTTAAAACTGTGAAAATAATTGACACAACAGAATATATAGAATGAAACTTTACAACATTATAAAGAAAAAAATATATAACTATTTAAAAGATGTTGAAAGAAAAGTTCAGGAAAAAAAGAGGTATAAAATTAAATGAATAGTTTATGAGTTACCTCTACTGCTGATTGAGATGATCTGTTCGAGAGGACAGGTTTCTGTGCTTTTGTTTTGGCATCTTATGTTTGAGTGGTAGTAAAATTATGCAGAGCAACGAAACTGCCTTGTTGAATTGGTGTATCAGCGAAATCCCTCCACAAAGCCACATTAATGATACCACTTCCATCCTTTACTTTAAGTCGTTTAAAAGGAACCTCTTCCCCTGTGTTTCTTAATCTTTTTGTGGTAGGTGAGCATGCCTAAAGGTGAAATAAATCAAAATTATGCTCAATTACCATTAAGGGAAAATAAAGATGAAATTTAAATGTTAATTATCCCATATTAGAATTTATTTATCAGATATATTGTATGTTGTAACAGCTAGGATACATACAAGGATAACCTTCCCTTTCACAGACACTGTGCTTTTCAAAGATGATGTTGCTGCATTTATTACAGACAAGCAGTCTGGTTTCTTTTGTGCCATGTCCAGGACCTCTTGTGGTACAGTTACCATTTCTTTATTTGTTGTGAAAACATTGGAGACCTGAGTTACAACCAGACTTCTACAATGAACACAGTACAGAATAATATATGTGTACATGTGATAAATTTATGAAAGACATTTCATTAAGACTTTTAAACTCTCATTAAAAAATAACGTAAGGAAATATTCACCCATCTGCCTTTTTAACGAAGTCTGAGAGGATAACAGCTTCATTTACTCTAAATAAGGGAAATTTTCCAGTATCATAGATGTTGACCTCTGTGTGAGTTTTAGTATCAGCAACTTTTGCTGTCATCATTTGACTTGCTCCTTTTTTTGGAGATGTATGATGTTGGAGCCGAGACCTCTAACACTTTCACAGTTAGAAATGACTTTAGTGTGTGTTCTCCCTGCAGGTTTTTCACGTCTTGTAATGCTTCCACAACTGTTAAGAAAAAGAAGTTCTTTTATAATTCAGTGGAAAACAAATAAAATAATAGGGCTATATAATGCATTTATTTACAATATCATATTTTAAGGCATTTCAATTTGACTTACCAAATATCTTTAAAGAAGATTCCAATGCTTTGAGTAATATTTGAAATAATGAATACACTAACTAAATACAAACTTTGCACAGCATTTTTTTTTAAATTTTCAAAAGGCAAAGTAACTTCAACTGTGGTTTCTATATCTCTAATATGCATTTTAACATAATTTGAAAACATTTTTCTCTTACTGTTCATCTTTTTTTCTGTGTAATCTTACATATTCTTCAATAACACTTTGATCAGCAGTTATTTTATTTAAAGCTAGGCTTAATAATTGTACATTTTCTAATGTTTTAACTCTACTTAGAGCAACATAAGTTTGGCCGTGCTGAAATAATGAGTTGTTCAAAGATTTTGCTGCTTTATCTAAGGATAACCCTTGCACCTTATGTACAGTTGCTGCCCAACATGGCATTAATGGAAACACATCTCTAACTATATAGCGACCATGACTTAAAAATTCTTGCCTGTACATCGACAGAGTTACTGAACCATTGCTATTGCAGACACTAGGTGGAATCTTTTCAGAGTTGTTAAACTTTACATTTAAACTATTTACAATTGTTTCCTTTTCACTAACTAATACACTAGAAATTACACCACGAGCACCATTTATTAATCCATATTTCACACATAAATTTCTGAGCAACATTACTTTTGTACCAACAGATAGCACCAAAACAGATGGTAGTCCACCTGCATCTCTATCATCTTTAGGTATTAATTCTTCATCAACATCTCCATTTACGTTAATATCATTACCTGAGAAATAATGTTTAGCACATATGCTGTAATTTGTTGCATTTATGTTGCTTTGAATTGCACAGTTATAATTTTGAACTTGTTTTCTTGTAGCATACATGTACAAAATGCTTGGATCTGCTTGATCTTGTGCATAAATTCTACTTTTTAAGACATCAACATCATCAGAATTCATTTGGCCAATGCGCACACGATTTAATAACTGTGCATAGTCCGAGTCATCAGATTGCCTCATATTCTGTTGCAAAAAAAGGTTTAAATAAAGGCCAAAGAATTTCATGCTTGAAAGTAAATTCTCCTCGCACTGGACGTAGCTGAAAGAAGTCTCCAACTACTATGATATTTAATCCTCCAAAAGGCTGGTCATTATTTTGAATTGTTTGTAAACGGTTATGAATAAGCTCAAACATTTGTGAACTAACCATGCTTATTTCATCAATGATCACTCTATGCTTACTTTTTAATTGAGTACGCATTTTCTTCAACACTGTAGCAGACAGCTGACTATTATTAAAATGGTAACCATGTTGAACAGGTAATTTCAATGCAGCGTGAATTGTTTGACAATTTATATTATGAGCAGCCACACCTGTAGGAGCAAGAACTAGAACAGGATCATGCCCAGAGAATAAAGCTGTACAAACCCTGAAATATTGTATGAGAAATTCAATTAAATAACTTTTCCCCACACCAGCTCCTCCTGTTACAAACATCTGAAATATTTGCTTCTTCAACATTGATTGTTTTATGTATCTAAATACATGATATTGATCTCGAGTTAGTCTTTTAAGTTTTTAAGCCAATGTATTAGTATCAATACATGCTGAAAGAGAGTGCCATTCCATATCTGTGCTGTCTAGATCCAAACAATTGTCTGCCTGAATTGTTGCATTTGAAACATCTTGTTCTGTGATTAAATTAGGAATATTTTCTGAGTCTTCAAAATCTCCATGTAATGAAATAGGTTCAGTTTCATTTTCACAGGTATTTGGAGCCATCATATCAAATTCAATGTTTGACAAATGAATAGATTGAATTATTGAGTCTAACTCTGGCATTTGAAACCCAATCTGTATTGCTTCATTATCAAAAAATCTGTACTTATTTAAAAAAGCATCTTTAACACAAGAATAAGGTTCTAAAAGTTCCTGTGCATTTCTATGGGGTAAAAACAGAAGTAAATAGCTGAAGTAATAATCATCGCTACCACGTCTAGGTTTACAAGTTCTAACAACTGCTGGACGTGTGCGTCTTTGTATGTAAACATCTCCAGGAATTGGTAATTTGTAACTTTCAATTGTTTTAGCCAATTTCCGAACTACTTTAAACTGCCGACAAAATGAAAACAATGACAAAGAATTAAAGTGTGTGGGTCTAACATAGTAGTAGTCATAAATGTTGTTTTCAAAAATGTCTGTTGAATTTAGTGGCAGTTGGTTTAAGAGACTTTGTGGTTTTAATTTTTTAAATTGTTTCTCAGGAGTGTATGTCAGAACTTTTACAACTTCCCTAGAAAACCATGTCAACTGCAAATGACCTATTCTATATGCTGCTTCTTGGGCACTCAGAGTTCTATGCTTTAGAATACAAAAGCCAATTTTGCAGAGTTTTGACCTTAATGGTGGTGAATCAACCGAGTCTTGAATGTTTCGCAGTGTCTCAGCTAATGCGTTTTTTAAAGTATTTGGTTCTGATTTGCATATATAGCTACAAACATAGTATGCAACACCAAAAGGTCCATTTACCATTTGGATATCCATGTTTGCTTGCCAGTGAAGTAAAATTGTTGGATTGTAAGCATTAACCATTGAATCTTCAGGACCTCTTTTAGTTTCATAGAATTTTTTATTTCCAGTAACATCTACTCCAGTAATAATGTGTGTTTTATTGCAAGACTCATAAGGGAATGAAAATCTACAGGAATTCCCCCTTAAACATGTTGGTCTATGACTATGAATTTGATATTTTTTTTTTTTTACATATGAAGAAAGAATACTACTTTCATTTCTAGGAATGGATGAATAACTCTGTCTATGTAATTTACCAATTCATTTTGAGATGAACTATTGAAAACAGATGGCACATTTTCAATCCAAAAGAAAATATGCAAATGAGGACTTCCTCTTGCTTGGAATTCAATGCGAGCAAAATAGTCAAGTACTTTACCAAGAGGCTGAGCTGAGCTACATAACGTAACAGTGCTCTCCATCTTCTTTCAAAATGTATTGCAGTTAAAAGTGGGTTTTTTTGAACAGCTGATGGAAGTTGGTCAAGAGGTACATTCAAAGTACTTGCCAATTCAGGCCAATGATAATCATTAGCAGAAAGTGTCATAAATAATGTTGGACAACCAATATTTCTAATCATGGCTATCAGATTAAACAGAGTGTCTTTCCAGTATGCCACAGTCCCCTGATTTTTTTCATGAACATAAATGAGTTTTTAACCAAATCTGGGTTATTAAAGACTGCAATTCACCCTTCCTCGCAAGCCAGGGGTCCTGAGTCAACACGTTGCCATTGGACCCCTGGCATAATTCATTCAATATTCGTGGGCTTGCTTCTCTCATTGAGAAGCACCAATCAAATTAAAGCTTTCATAAATAGTTAGATAAGGATTCAGTTGACACCTCAAATGCACATGTTACAAGTTGTTTATCATAGAATGGCTTAATGTGATTGGTTGAAAGATAAGAAAAACAATCAGGATTTGTAATTTTTCCGAAAGACGTCGCTACAGTCAGCCCAGAAATATTGAATGAAATATGCCAGGGGTCCAACGGCAACGTGTTGACTCAGGACCCCTGGCTTGCGAGGATGCAATTCACCTAACTGCAAAAAACTTTGTCCAGATGAATGTTTCCGTACTCTCATATAAATAGAAACAACCTCAAATAATTTTAATTTTTCAAAGGTGTTCACTGAACTTAGGAGGTATGACACATTTGTCCTCCAGCGGTCATCAATATTATATAACCTTGCTTTATAGTACTGTAATAAAGTTAGCCTTTTCAATCTCTGAAAGTTGTAGCCATATTTTCCGTAAGGAAACAAAGTTGGGAATGCCATTTCTTCTCCACTTTGCAACTTGATTTTATCTTTAAGTGAAAAAGAAATGGGTAAATTATAAGAATTACAATTAAGCTGGAAAACATCTGACATATTTATGTCTGGAATGTTATAATTTTGTTCTATTGTTCCTATTTCAGGTATATCTGCTATGTCACAAGTTATTTCATTCTCAGAAGCAGATAAAGAGTCCAATACATTCTCTATATCTAGGTCATTGTACATCTGATTATTGAGCATCAACCATCTTAATGCACACTCCACTTTACCCACATTTACAGATTTTGGAATTCGATTGTTACTTGATGGAAATATTATTGCTAAATTTTGATCATTCATGCAAGATTTCAGTCCACGCAATACGTCAGTTACATTCAATGGCAAATGTATTAATAATCCTTTCATACCAAATTGACTGACTGGAAAAGCAGGCAACAACACTTATGAGAAAAAAGTGTTTAACTTTGAAATGCACCTCTTCTCTGAAAGGGAGAGTCCTTCTAATTCTTTGGGTATTTGGCAAGCCTCTAAATTATTGAGAACATAATTCAAAGGAGACATATCTCCTTTTTTTTAAGCATGTGTAACAAAATCTGCATAATGAACACCCCTTTGACACATTGAACTGCTCAAATACTTCTCTAGAAATAACAACTTGATTTTTAAATAAGATCCGCTTGCAGACAATGCAAGAATGTTCTGGTTTCATGTTTATCTGATTAACAAATTTCTGACACCTATTGACTTGAAAAGTAACATTTTGATGGGATCTAGCAAGTTCTGCAATTGGGGCTTGTTGTAAGTTGTCAATCAAAGTGTTTAAAGGATGTTGGGGCAAATGATTCAAAGAGTAACTATGATCAGTTCGCAGTACAGTTAAGGCTACACATGAAGATAATATGGTAATAAGGTCATAATGAGGTTTGACGTCATGACAGTTGCTCCGCCTTGATAGATCCATATAAGGAAATAGAGCTCAAAAAAGCTATTTAATGATGATTGCGAGAATTTGTAATGAATGTCTGTATTTTCAGGTTTAAATAAATAAACATTAGTGATTTTCTCTTATATAGTAACAACACGTCTTCGAAATAATTCTCTTTTTGTTGTGTCATTTGGCTGCATTCGGCTTCAGCCAAGCGCTTGCACTCGGTGACACGGAATGTTGTTTACATCTAAAAACGTGGCGACAGCAGCTGAGATATGCAGTGGATAAATGCAACAATCAGGCAATCTTTAAAGAGAACAGGGATAAAATAAGAGACCTGGGCCTTGTTTATCTTTTTGATGAGAAGATGATGACGTTATTTCGGGAAATCATGGAAAACTGAGACGATCCGCACTATCTCCCTAGGTCCCTTTCTGTTCATTAAGGTGTGTATGTGCATAGGTATTAACATGTAGACATACTATTCTTTACATCGATGTAAAATAACCTTGAACATGTACAATAAGATGTATTGTTACAGTCCGTCATAAACTGCAATACAGTGTCCTGTGTGTACCCCCCACTCCACCCCCAAGCACACACATACACAAAAACACACACATTATGAAAGTTGCACACTTTTAAATATGCAATGATGTTGTTCTTTGGCATACATGTACAAACATGTAACATAATATAAGCACAGCACGTCATGATATCAAAAAGTATAATTTAGATGCAGTCACACTTACAGTGTATTTGTGAAGTCAAACTGCACAGTGTACAATGTATGTGCACTGTACATACAAGAGTATAAGACCCTATAAATTTTAATTTTTACCTTTGGCAATCAAAAATATGTGAATTTTAAGATTTCAGTTTTTACCAGTGCTTCATATTTTAAATTCATCATAGAACTTTTACTATCTATATCACTAGGCTGTAAATTTCTAGAATTTCTACATTAATGAAGATAAAATGTTTGAATTTTCATTTGTCTGACTACATGTACATTAAGTCAGTCTGATATGTATATACATGTATTTATGTACTGTTTATATGTATCATTCTTTTGTCATTGTAGCTATCACAGAACTGGTTAAAACTAACATTTACATCAGCTAGAACTATCAAAATAGATGCATCAATTTCTCCACTGGGTATGATCACACTAAAGCATTTCACATTAATTTTATAGTATGCCAGTGTTAAATATTTTTTTAAAAATGTTGTATAGGTGAAAGAATTAAATGTTATCTCTAGTATATTGATTTTTTTTTAACTTAAATTAAGTATAGCTACCAATTCTACTTTTGCAAATGTCATAGGTTTCAATTTCCCAGAAAAGTTTCGTATCAAAAGTTTAATTTGTTTCCATTTATTTTATGAATTTCAGAAAATATAGTATAGCATGGTTTGTTTTGTACAATGCAATGTCATTTCATTCTACAAAAGTAATCATCAAGTTTTTCACTCATTACATATATATTGTGTTGTAGCTACTCCCAAACAATTTGAACAATTCATTCAGGCAGCAAGTGTTTCCACCAATAAAATAAAAAGGTATGCTCCATATAAGCTCTAAACCATACATATTCCTAGCAAGATTATTGAAATGTTTTGATAATAAAAACAGTAGAGTCATGTATATGCTTTCCATGTTACTCAATGCATTGTTTTGAGTATCACTTTTTTAAAACACCAATGAACCTACCATAATGGTATTTCATTTTGTTTTCAGAATTGATTTCATCCAGAAGAACTGTTTGAATTATGGACTGTTTGAAATATTTGCACCTGCCCAGAAATCCCTTTACAGCTTGTCTTTGAATTTGAAAGGCTGTTTTTAATTAAATAAATTTTCTAGATAACTAATACTTTGAATTTTTAACAGTATAATGGAGTGAAAGTTTGAAGGCTGTAAGATTTGAGTATCTTTACTTGCATGTATTCTGACAGGCGCGTAGCTGCTTATACGCAGGTGCGTACACATCGTTTACAAATTTAAAAAAATGGGGGGGGGGGGGGAGGGAGAAATTTGTGAGAAGAGAACAAATATCAATACCATCCAGCAAATATTTCTGTTTCAAATTATTTTATCTCATACTGTTTCAATTCAAATTCTATATTACTATGTCTTTATAAAAAAAAAATAAAAAAAAAAATTGTAATGTTTTATTAAATCATTGCCAAACCAAATAAAACATTCATTAATTTGTAATTCTTCTACAACACATTGATAATTTATTTTAAGATCTTTGAGAAAATATCAACCGTTGAATGCTGTGATCCACTAGAATATGTATGATTTGAAATATTATTTTTATTAAAAATTGAAATTATTAATTATATTTGCTGCCGAAAGATGATACTAATATATCTTTTAAAAAAATATTCAGCCTCTACATGTACAATAAATATGCACGGAAGTATTTAACTTTGTGTTAAAAACAATATTACTATGTCTTGTATTTTCTAAAGAAAATCGAAATGGCATGATTTTGAATGAAATATTTGGTAAAAACCATGAGCTTCCAGGGATTTCGCCCCTGTGCCCTCATCTGGACCCACTGGGGGTCTCAAAGCGGACCCCAGCCGTTCTCTGCGTACATTTCACTTCCATTCTGGTATGCGCCTGTCTGTGTTTTGGGGTACAACAAGATCTAAATTTCAGCATGTATATTGTGTTCACTTGTTTTTTAACAGAGTATCTGTTTCTGTATTACAAAGTTTTTACTATGATTATCATGTTTGCGCATTGACTGATAATTACTCAAAAACATGAGACTAAAGCCCCCCTCCCCCAACCCCCCTACGCTGATATGATTTGTGCTACAATACCCAATTAAGTAAAACCTGATGTAAACACTGTTTAATAATTTATTTTTAACATGCCAGTAAGTATATGGTATCAAAGGAGCCAGAGGCAAACTGGTGTGTGTGTGTGGGGGGGGGGGGGGGGGGGTTAGATCTGTAGAAAGGAAAACAGGTTATTAAATACAGGAGTAAGCACCCCAATCCCTTCCTTCTGTTCTTAAAACTTTTAACGTAGTCTAGAATCCATAAACAGGTGAAGGTTTGATAACTAAAATAATCACATATGAAAAAAAAAAAAAGTTCTGTTGGAGATATTTTTTCTGTGTGTCTACTGAGGAAGAATAAATGTTTAATCATTGATAGGGGCTGTCTATTTTTTATTTTTATTACAAATGACTGAATCTTTCAATATTTTTAACCATGGGCATTTTCCAATTTATTTGCATGATGGATGTTGCGGCAAATTTTAGGCGAACGGAGGAAATGCGGTAGGTGTCAAATACGTCTTGTATAGCGTATAAAAGAACGAAGTTATACAAAACAAAATTAAGTCAAAGATTTTTTATGCATACCGTTTTGATTTAGTGAAATAAAGCCCAGCGCAGTCCGTAGGTATTTGTTTAAAATTTGCGAGGTACACAAACTCTACAAAGTACCACAGAGTTATCTCCCATGTTGGGTCAGTGATGCGTTTGAAAACTATATTTAGAATGAATGTGTTAAGATTTAAATTTTTAAGCAAAAAGTGCAAGGGCAAGGCGACAACCCAAGAGGTAGGTTTTTATTTTAAATTCTTTATTTACTGTATAGTTTTTAAAAAGCGATGCTCATTTCTTTGTAATTCATTAGGCAATTTAAAATTTCCGATTAAATGATGAAAAATACCCTATTTTTGAATACTGGTGTTTGTTTTCAATGGATAACTTAAATATCTCAGAAATCTGACTGAATGAGCATTAGTTTTTCGATAGGATAGATACAACAGTACATGTACCAAGGGACACAATGAAACCTTGTGCAGTTCAAATATTGTTTGCCTTGCCCTTGCACTTTTTGGTTAAAATTGACATTTCATATTTTGACCTAAAATCGGAGCTCACGTGACTTTAGAAGGTCACATGATGACAAAAAATACCGATGTGAAAAGCGATGGACAAACTCTTCATAAAGCCATTAAGATATTTCAGATAGAGTTTCATGCTAAAAAATAAGACGGTTGAACTTTAAGTGTCTCGTTTTTGGTGCCTTTTTATAGAAAATGTTGCCTTAACTGTACTGCGTTTGCAAGACAGGTCTACTTGGATGAGAATTTCCCCTGGAAAAATTGAAATAATCATGGTCAAGCATTACATAATATTCATCATCATAGTCAACATTTTTAGTCGTGCACGGTTCTTTGCCTGTAAAATTTTTTCCCTGCAATTTCCCATCATTTTTGTCTGTCTTGCTTTTAAATGACATATTATTAGGTTTTCCTGCATTTGTCTGATTTGTCATTCTTGAGTTAAAAGCAGAGTTAAATATAGCTTTTCCTGGACAAGAAGAATTTCTTCTTACTTTCTGAAATGCATTAACTGTTTGAAATCTGACTGATGATAACTCAAATGTAAAACCACTATACTCTGTTGTTAAATATCTTGATAAAGATTCCAAATCTGTGAAAGTAAGTATTACAGTTGTACCATTACTACATCTTGAGCCATCCTGATTACAGCTGTGTGAATCAAACACAGAATACTCATTTGTTAGCTCATTGTGTGACAATGCAATTGAATATTCAGAAAAAGTAGCAAGCACACTTGCGCTAGACGAAAAAGCATCAGCAACCCCTGATGATATATTTACAGAACCAGAAGCAATATCACCCCTTTCCCCAACAATTCCATACCAGGATACTTCATTCACAGATACTTCAAAATCCACCCCATGATTGAACCAAGTTATGCAAGTAATGTGGTATTTCATTATGCTGCAAATTTCTGGGTGATATTCGATTGATTGATTGATTGATTGTATGTTGTTATACGTCCCATTCGAGAATTTTTCACTCATATAGAGACGTCACCATATACCGGTGAAGGGCTTCAAATTTTGACCTTTACTCGGCACTCAGGGCCATTGAGCAGTGAGGGATCTTTATCGTACCAACGCCTGACGCGACACGGGGCCTCGGTTTTTAAGGTCTCATCCGAAGTGCCGAGCGCATGGCGAAGGAACAGTTGCTACCCATTTTTTTATCGACTTAGGTCAGTCGCGGCCGAGATTCGAACTCACGACCTCCCGATCACGGAGCGAGCGGGGTGATATTTGAAGATTTTGTATTGTTTCAATATATCTGTGGTGTCGTTCTTGAACTATTCCATCAATATTTACAAATGTCCAGTCACTAATTTCCGAATGAAATGCAAGAAAGCATAAAGCTACACAAGCAATGGCAGTACATTGTCTCCCTGCATATGCAAGGTCAAAAAAAGGATATCCTTGGTGTAATGATCCTTGAAAAGATCTCATGATAAGGCATTCAAGAATTCCAACTACTTAAAAGTATTTTTTTTCAACAAACTTTAAAACTTGCTATGGAACAAATACAGTAATTAAAATTACTTACCTCCTTCACGGTCCTCTTGAACAGTACTGCTAGAGTCTGAAGACATTGCCATTTTGGGTGTCACTGACAGAACGTAATCCCATCACAGTTAGAAAAGACTGAACTAAAAGTTGCAACGCAGTTTCCATTTTTATACTCAGGTCGCGGACGTCGGTGAAGGCACCCTTAGCTACAGCGTTTAGACAATGGGCGAGCCGACCTTCTCACCGAATTTGTGTTTCATTGTCTATTTCACTTTATTGTTCCATAACAGTCTAGCCATACTTGAGCCCCAAATATACACGATTAAGAACGAAAAATTGAAATACATAATCTGGGTAGTTTTTAAAGTGCATAACTTTCAAAAAACGTTAAATATTTTAAAGAAAAGGTAAATAAATGGGCCGTACTTACAGGTGCCTTGATTGTTAGAAAGTGTTTAAATCTTAAAAAACAATGTTCCACTATAGAAATATCATATGAACGTAAACATAAATCTTAATAATACTCAATGAAAAGGTTTCAGGGGTCACGCATCACGCATACAATGATATTACACATTTATATGCTTCGCTGCGTAAAACACAGGTAAGAACTGCGAACCAGCTAATATCGACCAGTTTACTTTAAATGCTGCAAGACGAACCGCGGCTGATTCCGTCACCTTCATCAAACCGAAGCCGCTCCTTTGAATAAAAAGTCCGTTCAGTAAAATCTTTCTTTTTTTTTAGCTATTTACCTGTAATAACAGAGACACGACGTAGATCTATATATTTTCATTTTAAATCACTATTACGAAAATCTTTTAAGAAGTTATTTGGAATGACTTAGTTCAGACTGCGAACCAGTTAAAGTAAACAAACCAGTTTATTGTGAAACCTCTGGGAAATGTTTTCGTTAAGTAACTTTATTATCTGAGCTAAAATTTGCCATAAGTTGTTGCACAAAATAATCTATATGAAGAAGAAAGTATGTATTTCTTTGTAAACCAATACACAGAATTCTTTATCCTGTTATCATGGTTATTTAGCTATGAAATAACCAGGAATGACCTGTTTTACGTTCATTAGTTTCCGACAATTCCTTGAGCGCAAGCGCATTTGAAGTTCTTCATATGATAACTAGTCAGCCCGGGGGCTGACTAAAAATGGATTTACAGTCACTTCGTACACAAACCGAGTCGTACTCAAATAAACTCGTATACAAAAAGTCAACTCGTACACAAAAAAACAGTCAACTCGTATACAAACCAGAAGTCAACTCGTACACAACTCATACATCATCTTTCATTCTTTGCTGTGGTTTATTAATGAAAACAGACAAAGACATATTATTTCTTATTTATTTTTTATTTGAATAATATTTACATACCAAAACAAAAGTAAGATAAAACAAGCACAAGTAACAAGCACTATTAGACTAGTCCACTCAAGTCAATTATTGTTCATAAAACACAGTCACAAGAAGCACAGCTAAAATACACTAAAACTAAATTCACTACAAGCACTACTGGTCACAAAACACAGTCACTAGAAGCACAGATAAAATGCACTAAAACTAAATCACAACTCAGTTTGGTCACAACACAGTCAGATTTCAGAAGGGGCTGTACAGGCGGCCAAGTTTCTTCAGAAGGGAAGATGTGGAGATGTCTCCCATGGCATAAGTGGACCACAACTGGAATATCCTGGCCTGGACCTAATATGAAAAATAAGACACGTAAGTAAGATCCTTCATCAAGTAATGAAATAATTCAAAAGTATGTTTAAACAAAGTTAAAAAGGTAAGATTAAATTAAATTATATACTCTATTTGGGCACTTTATTTGTAAATTAATTTAAAATATATCAATTATTAATTGAAATTCATGTTACCTTTCTGGTGGACTTCCTCTGCAGCCTCTGCAGCTTCCCCTCACTGACCAGGCGTCTCTGCAGGGGGAGGAGGTCAGCTTCCTTCCTCAGGAGGTCTAGGAGGACGTAGAATGGCAGGTTGTGGGACCCTTGGGCCTTCTGCATGTTCATCCTGGTGGGCCAGCCTTCAACCTGAAAAAGTAAAGTAATGTTTAAATTATTATAATTACAGTATATATTTATATTTATAAATTTCATTACATTGTATAGATGTGAAGTAAATTTTACAACATTAACTGATAGAAAGAGTTTTAAATTAATATAAATTGAATATTTTAAACTTTATAATTTATCAACATGTGTAAACTTCCTTAAAATATTACCTCGTTGTTTGTCCGGATGGACTGGTTGAAGGTACACCAGGATGACACAGGCCAGGTGCGGTTGTTGATCCATGTCCGGTTACCTACAATCAGATTCAGTTTCAGTTTATTGAAGTCAAGAGACATACATCTCATGGACAATATTTACAATCACCCATTAACACATGTAATAATAAAATAAACATACAATTGAAATGAACAAAACATATAATATTTTTGATGATCTATAAATCTCATAATTAAAGGATACCGAATTATGAGCATCTCGTAATTAGCGTTTGTCGCAGATCCAAGAAACCACCGCGCGGGGGTTGGTTTAACAATACTTCTTTGATGTCTTTGATGTTCCTATCCTATTAGGGAAGTTGAATTATTTAAATATTTAGGGGAAAAAACTTAAAAAACTTAAAGAAAAGTAACACTTCGTGTTATCAAACATTATTTGTATAAAATTAAATCATAACGATTGTATATAAATGTTGTGTACGAGTTGACTTCTGGTTTTTGTGTACGAGTTGACTTTTAGTATACGAGTTGGTTTGTGTACGACTCGGTTTGTGTACGAAGTGACTGGACACCGCAAAATGTAAATGCATCAAAATTCACGTCATAAAAAATTATCCTAATCCTTAAATGAAACAATCTTTGTATTCATTACGGTACCTTAATTTGATATATGTCCGACATGAATAAGCAATTGTTGATCATTTAAATTTAGAAACTTGCATAGAAACCTGGATTCGTATGCATAAAAATTCTAAGAATTTTCTTAAGTATATTTTTAAATTTCTTAAGCATATTCTTAGCTAAGTAAGATGCTTAAGTTCCGTTGCATAAAACTTCTAAGCAACATGCTTAGTGATTCTTAGCTAAGCATATCGTAATCTGCTTAAGTACACCGTTGCCATGTCAATAAAGTTATTTCCGCTTTCACTTTCATGTAAATAAACACGTCATGGTGGAGAAACAAAGAAATAAAATTATTTAAAAAAATATAATTCATATTAATTTTAGGATTCACATTCCTGTTATAACTAATTTTTTATATCTTGATCAATTTGATCACAATATTTTGTTTGATATCGATGACGTGTTTAGATTATCGTCTGCTCAAACAAAACTGACAAAGCAAGAAGGTATACACTGTACATATGGCCGAAGAAGGTAACGGGGCGAAGAAAAGAAAACCTAACTGGACGACCGATGAGTGCCTCTATTTAAGTCGCCTGGTCGAAGAAAAGAAAGAGGTCCTGCGAGCCAAGTTCGGCGCGGGCGTCACAACTATAAAGAAAAGAGAGGCGAGGGGACCTAGTATTCAGAAATCGCGCAAATTTTTACACATGTAATTGTATACGCGAAAACGAAACGAAACTTTAATTCTAGTAAGAAAATTGTACATTATATTATGACATTTTTTTTTCTTGAAAATCACTTCAATTAAAAAAATAAATAATTTAATTCTCTCCCCCGCTTTAAGGTCACACAAGTGCACTCGCACAGTTGTAGAAAGAACAATTGGGCAATTAAAAAGAAGGTTCCACATTTTACATGTGGAAATTCGACAGAGTCCAGAGAGAGTAAGCAAAATTATTACGGCCTGCGGAGTTCTCCATAATATTGCCAAATCGTTTAACATCCCCCTTCCACAAGAAGAAGGAGAAGACGAAGATGAAGACAATGTTGATCAGTATATCGTTGCTGCCTTTCAGAACGCCGATGGACGTGTATATAGAAACCACATTGTTTCAACGCATTTCACGTAAATGTATGTCATTTTATTTATTTTCAGTTATGTAGAATTGATTTATTGAGGGATAAATAACAAATTCAGGTATATAGAAAAAACATCCAAGTAAAATACTTTAAACTACTGTGGTTTCAATGTTGTATGATACTGACTACTTTTCAGAGAGTTCTAATTCTGTTTCTAGCTTTTTTATTTGTAATTTTAAAAGTTCATTTTGGAGCCTAATATGTTCAACATCATGTTCCATTCTCTTTTCTTGCAGTGCAGTTATATGTAAACATCTCTGACACGACGGGATAGTTAGAAGGCCCAACTCCTGCGTTTTCGTACTGCAGTGATCACCGCTTTCTTTGGTACATGTGATCATGAAGTCGGTCACCTGTGGACTTAAAATATTAAAAGATTATAAGCAATATATTTTTTTCATGATATTAAAATGAAGGGCAACGAAACACTCAAAGCTTGTCGTAATTGCATCCTGATATCGGAACAAACATACCTCTTGCTGGTTGTCTGGTGTGGGTCAGCATCCAGTAACAGGTACGTGGTATCTATGGCTCCAGGAATTCCTGAGATACTCACATTGTCTGTGCCAATGACATTTCCCACTGCTTCTGCAAGAGGTGTTATTTGGCTCCCTGCTGGTCCTCCCCCTGTTAGATGCGAATTATCTAATTTCAATTGAAAAAAAAAAAAAGAAGACAAAAAAAAAAAAACACTACAGAGATAATAAAAAGTGACTAAGCATATCTTTTGAAATGTTTGTCGGAAGTCTTCATAAATAGTAATTAAGAGATTTGTAATATAGGCACAAGCATTGTTTTTAAGTGAGGAGGACAAATCACACAATATTTTGTTTGAAAAAAAAGTATAAGATCGATAGAAATCATTATTAGTAAACAAACTTTAGAATTTATTAGTTAATAATTGCTGAGCGGATTTCTTATCTGTACAGTTATGCTATAATTATTCATGGCCGTAGGAACCGGGGGGCCGTGCCCCCCCCCCCCTTCCAATAATTTTGCCGATATATAGATTACTATAAAAAAAATAGCTACTATATGCCTGTGCGCCCTCAATAAATACGTCTGATGACCTCCTTTTTTTTGGGCTTGTCAAGAACTTTTTGGTAGTTGATAGTGCCCCCTCAACTGAAAATGTATGGCTGTGCCCCCCCCCCCCCAAACTGAAATTGCTTCCTACGGGCCTGTTATTTTACGTGTATTTATAGTGTTTTGGGATTAAACGGTTGCGAAAATAAACATTGATGTGGACATTGGGAAAAAAAAAACGAACAGGAAAGGAATTGAGTATATAGGTTTCCTCCCAACCGAAACTACTTTTCTATAATTTTAACAATTCTTTTTTTTAAGGTTAGCATAAAGTTAGGTTTTTGGTAAACTTTGCATATTTTTGAAATGACAGTAGGCGTGTTTGAGCTCAACTACTTCTTTGTATTGTATATAGATTTGAACTTTTTTATCAACTCTTTTTTTTCTTGCTGTTGGGGAACAGTAAATTTTGCTAAGCATCCACTTTGGAATGGATGACAATCCACATGAAAACTTCCTAAAAATACTTACATTAAATTGCCAAGGATTAGGGGATATGAATAAAAGGAGGGATGTCTTCAAAATTTTAAAAGGAAAAAAATTAAATGTGTATTTTCTTCAAGATACACACTTTGTTGAAAAAGATGAAAGCATAATTAAAATATTATGGGGATATAAGGCTTTTTTTAGTTCGTACAAATCAAATTCACGAGGAGTAGCTATCCTCATTAATAATAATTGTGATATGACATTAGTTAAAGAATATAAAGATGACAATGGCAATTATCTCATTCTAGATGTAACCATAGACAATCTTCCTTTTTTGTTAGTAAATATATATGGACCAAATTTAGATACACCAACCTTTTATACAAATCTTTTAAACATGATTCAAGATTACTACTCATCACAATATGTGATTATAGGTGGTGATTTTAATTTGATTTTAGATAAGGATCTGGATTCTATGAATTATAAAAACCTAAATAACCCGAAATCAAGAATGGAAGTCTTGAAGATGATGGAGACACTAAATTTAAAAGATATTTTCCGTGAAAATAGTCCAAATTTAAAAAGATTTACCTGGAGAAGAAAAAATCCAATAAAACAAGCAAGACTTGATTATTTCCTAATATCAGAATCATTACTCAATTTGGCCCCTTACGTAAAATTTGAAAATAGTTATCGTTCAGATCACTGTCCAGTTGTCATGGGTGTTAAAACAGATGAATTTCTTAAAGGGAGAGGGTTTTGGAAATTGAATAATTCTTTACTTGCTGATAAAGAATATGTAAATCTCATAAAAGAAAAAATTAAAAATATTAAATTACAATATGCCTGCCCTGTCTATAATTTTGATAATATTGACTCTATTGAAACTGATACAATTCAATTTACTATAAGTGATCAACTGTTTTTAGATACATTACTGATGGAAATAAGAGGAAAATCAATTTCTTTTTCAACTTATAAGAAAAAGAAAATAGCTGAACAAGAATTGCGATTAGAAAAAGAAATCTTAAAATTGGAACAGAACTTGACCCAAGAATCTACTGAAGAACTAGAAAATAAACATGAAGAATTAGAGAACATTAGAAAAATCAAATTTAAGGGTCAATGTATTAGGTCAAAAGTAAAATGGATAGAAGAAGGAGAAAAACCTTCAAAATATTTTACCAGTCTAGAGTCAAGAAACTATCAGAGTAAAGTTATACCTAAAATTGAAAAGGAGGATGGAACAATTATTTTTAACCAATTTGATATTTTGAATGAAGTTAAAATGTTCTATGAAAATCTTTATAAAAGTAGGGAGAATGTGGATTCTGGAAGTATTCATGACAAATTAAAAATATATGATGTCCCAAAATTAAATAAAAAAGAATCAGAAAGTCTTGAAGGCCCATTGACCAATTCTGAAGTCCTTAATTATTTGAAAAATATGAAAAATGAGAAAAGTCCTGGACCAGATGGTTTTACTTGCGAATTTTTCAAATTCTTTTGGCAGGATATAGGTGCCTTTATTACAAGAGCAATAAACAACTCATATGAATTATCACACTTTACTGAATAAAATAAGTTAGGTATAATAACTTGCCTACCAAAACCAGGAAAACAAAAACAATTCTTAAAAAACTGGCGCCCAATCAGTTTGTTGAATGTGATTTATAAAATAGCCTCAGGCTGTATTGCTGAACGATTGAAAACCGTATTGAATAAAATAATAAATAAGGACCAAACTGGCTTTTTAAAGGGAAGATTTATAGGTGAAAATATTGGACTGGTTTATGATTTAATGCATTACACAGAACAAAAGCAGATTCCAGGCTTATTAATGTTAATTGATTTTGAAAAAGCTTTTGACACTATATCATGGAAGTTTATATACCAAACATTAGACTTTTTTAATTTTGGGAAGTCAATTAAAAATTGGATTCAAACTTTTTATAATGGAATTAAATCATGTGTAATACAGAATGGAATTTCTTCTGACTACCTGTTCCCTCAGAGGGGATGTAGACAGGGGGACCCAATTTCCCCATATCTTTTTCTAATTTGTGCTGAAGTTCTTGGGATTCTGATTCGAAATAATAAAGACATAAAAGGAATTATAATTGATGGGGAGGAATATAAACTTTCACAATATGCTGATGATACTTCAATTATATCTGATGGATCACCACAGTCTATGGATGGTATATTAAGAGAACTTGACTATTTTGCACTTATATCTGGTCTGAAAATTAATTTCACTAAAACTAAAATGGTTTGGATTGGCAGTAAAAAATTTTCCAAAGAAGTTTTTCATCACTCGAGATGGAAGTTAGATTGGAATAATTCTACTTTTGATCTTCTTGGTGTAAAATTTTCTATTAATTTAGATGAAATGGTTGATCTGAATTACCCCTCAAAATTAAATGAAATAAAGCAGTTGATAAAACAAAGGCAGTTAAGAAAACTTACTCCAGTTGGTAGATTAGCAGTGATTAAATCCCTGATTATACCAAAAATGAACCATTTGATATTGACTATTCCGAACCCTTACAAGGAACTCCTAGACGAATTTGAGAAAGACCTGTACTACTTTTTATGGGGAAGTAAAATTCATAAGGTTAAGAAAAATGTTATGATTCAAGATTATAGAAATGGGGGGTTGAAAATGATTGAATATGTAGATTTTCTATGTGCATTAAAATCAACATGGATCCGAAGACTAATTAACTCAGATACAAAATGGCTAAAACTTCTTGAATCAGAATTAGGAATAAAAGTTGAATCTCTATGGGTAAGAGGTTTAGACTTTACTGTTAATATGTGTAATAAAATAAGTAACAAGTTTTGGAAAGAGGTTTTACTTAATTGGGTAAAGATCATTGACTCTGGTCAAAATAATATGCAAATTCTACATGAACATATATGGTTTAATTCAAGAATTAAAATGAACTCATCCATATTTTTGAAAAGTTATTTCGATGCAGGCTTTGTTTTTGTAAGAGATCTGTTTGACTCTGAAGGAAAATTTGTAAGCCTTGAGTACCTCACAAATCTTAACGTAAAAACAAATTTTGTAGAATATGCAGGTTTAAAAGTAGCTGTTTTAAAAACATTGAAAAGTATTGATATTGAAAAAAGAGAAACTGGACCTTTTATCCCTAATTCACTTTATATTTTTTATAAAAGTACAAAAGGCTGTAAAGACATGTATAGTTTACTCATTAAGAAGAAAAAGGAAGCAATTAAGGCACTAGAAAAATGGGAAAATAATGGAATATTTTTTGGCGATATAGACTGGAATAAAATATTTGAACTTCCTTTTAAAGTAACAAAAGAAGCAAAATTTCAGTGGATGCAATTTCAAATTCTGCATAGGATTATTGCAACAAATAAATACCTTTACAATCTCAAAATAATTGATTCACCTGTATGTTCCTTTTGTAAACAAGATGTCGAAACGATTGAACACTTATTTTTTGAGTGTTTCTGCGTTAAAAAAAATATGGTGTCACATTGAGGAATGGTTTATAAATAAGTTTCATTTTACCATTAATTTTGATAGAAAGGATATACTTTTTGGCAAATTCAACAACAAAAACATGTTTAGACTACACAATATATTAATACTTACTGTTAAGCAATTTATTTTTGCTAGTAGGTTTAAAAATGTGCCTAAACTAAGCATCTCAATGCTAGAAAAAAATATTGTGGATAGAATATTAGTCGAAAAAGTTATACTTTTAAGAAACTGTAAATTTTCAGAATATGAAAAATATTGGAAAATTATTTGTGATATGATATAATGTATTTATTTTTCTCAAGTTTATATACAAATGTACAAGTATGTTAAAATACTTAATACTGTTCCCCCCACCTCACTTTTTTGCACCCTTTCACCCCCTTTTTCCTTTCTTTAATTTTATCTCTGTATATAAAGCTTTCACAGTGAATATTCATTAAAATGTACAATATGTCATATACAATTTTAATGTGATTTTGAAATGCAACATATATTTACTACAAAGAAATTATATTTAATATGAAGTATCAGGCAGTAGAAATGAAAGTATGTATTGAATGTTAACTAATATATTGTATAGTCTGTATATGTGAAAGCACAAATAAAATCTATGAATTAAAAAAAAACAAACTTACCACTGCATTCATTTTTGTCGCTAGTTAAAACCCGCACAGCAAGATATAAACAAGTCACTGATCGCAATGCACTTGTCGACATGACGTCATCATGGCAAAATTTGACGCATTTTATGTGCAGTGAGAGGCGGATCAAGTTATTTTTCCACAGTGAAAAAGGGATTTTATTATTAAACAGAATATTATTTGCAAATCTTAGGTAGACCATTATTACAAATCTGAAACTTTTGTTTGGTGCCATTATTTAAAAACTATAGAGAGGATGTATTGAATTAATTCTACCGTGTTTTTATGTACAGGGTGTGCGTATTGCACTCCGAGTTGCCTCATTAAATCGACTTTTCGCAAGGGCATACACTTAATAGATCTTGACCATTTTTTGAATATGCATAACGGGAACATTCCTTAACTTGAAAAGTGCTGCTGCTTTCCTGAAATCGAGAGCATTACTAAATAAATAAATAAAATACATGGTAAAGGTCACACATATTTCGACTAGAGCCAAGTAACTTGAAATTTAAACTAATAAAATGCGAATTCTGTATAAAGCAGCAGCACTTTTCATAAACTACAAGTTATGTAGATACAATTTATTACTGAAATTTTTAATTCTAACTAGGGTATGCCCTTGCGATATTGAAATTTGTTTATGACCTACATACAGTACACATTGCATGCATTTATCATGTGACTGTCAAATAACGTGACCAAACTAAATTCCGTACAGAGCGGGGTATACAATGTTATTTCAATTAAAATTAAAGTCATGTGATAATATAGTAGCTTTACAAAAATAAATTCAGCTTAAAAAGGTATGTATTTATGCACGTTTATATTCCGTTGATTTATTCGTAGTACGCCTTAACAGTCCTGCGGACTTAGGTGATCGATGTTGATATAAATTCTCATTTTTAAGTGATTTTATCGTAGGCCGGAAATTACCTTACAGAGAATCATTCTTTGTAATCCAGCGCTTGGATTATGCCAGCAATCGACTGATTTCCGATTATAGTCAATGATTGGTACACCACTACCAATTAGTTATCCGAATAAAACGGACACGTTCTAATATTTTGCTTAAATCTCGTTTATGTCAACTCGTCCTTTAACTGACTCGTTTGGTGGAAAATGCTGACTCAGGCTCTACATTGGATTGAATGGGGTAATTTAGTGTACGGAGATTTTGTAGTTTTTTAAACCATGGTTTTGTGTCGCAGGAGCTGTTGGCACGAAAAAGATCCTCCACTGCTCAATGGCCCGGAGTACCGAACATAGGTCAAAATTTACAGCTCTCCACCAGCAAGTGGTGGCGTCTCCATATATAAGTGAAAAATTCTCGAGAGGGACATTAAATAACAAACAAATAAGTTACATGAAGTTTTAAATAGCATTATATCAGATGTTATGTAGATTGTGATTATTAAATGAGGTATTTTCATATTCTTTGTTAAATCTATTTCTGATATTGAATTTTACTCGACTCAAATGAAATATATTGATAACGAACAGTATTCAAGCTCTATGTCCAATTAAACAATACAGATCTGGAGTAGTTCAAACACGGATCTCCAAAACATCAGAGGTGGGATCAGGTGCCATGGAGGAATGAGCGTCCCCAACAATATTCCCCGGAGTCCAGGAATACTTCATAATGACGCACATAATAACAAAGTATCCTTTTTAATGTTGCTTATCTCTCGCTCGATATATTATTTGTTTTTGAAACATCTTATTGAAACACATGTTATTGAAACATATCCACATAATCATTATCCAGGCTATGACATTGCCTTATTAAGCCTAGTGACAACAAATGGAGTTAAATAACATAAAAATAGTAATTGACTGATAAGAATCATCGGAAAAGGTGAATCACACAAAAACAATAGCTGTAGCATGAAATAAATCAAATTATTGTTCTTTTCCAACGCAATAAATAATTTTTTAGACCGTAATATTTGTAGCTACACGGGAAATGAGAGGCGTGGACACTATTTATAAATAACGTGTCTTGAAAAATACTTTGACCTTATTCAAAAATAACCATTGTTATAAACTGGAGGTTAGAAACATTTTGCTGGTGGAAGATGAAATATGGAGATAACGAACAGTATTCGAGCTCAAAGTCCAAGATGTTAATTGCAAAGAGTGTTACTATAAAAAAAAAATCTCATTCCTTAATATATACGCAGATGCTTAAAATATTAACAGATGTAAATAAGCATTTACCCATCCAGTATTTGTAATCCACCTACATTTTGTCAAAACTCACGGATACACTCACCCGTTTCTGTTTTACCTCAAAGAAAAAAAATCATAGTCTGACGATCTCTTGTTTATCTCTCTGCTTTGTTTTAATTCTACGGTTTGCAATGTTCTATTATTTGGAAGTTCTTAAATTTCGGCGATGTTTCTAGTGAACATCTGCTCAGTTTCTTGAATCTTTTTCTCCCAATTCATTCATCAATGTTTCTACACTTTGCTGTAAAGCGTTATCCTTACTTATTTCAACCTGTCTTTCCAAATTTTCTATCCTCAGTGCTAAAATCTTGTCCTGACTTATCTGAATATCTCCCTGTCTTTTTAATGATTCTACCGTCTGTGCTTAAATGCGTGTCTACGAGAAAACCATGCAGAATGCTATGAAAGCAAGTTTTTCAAAATTTCTTGAAACTTTGCATACAAAGTGAGATCAAGGTCACTTACTTACTGCGTAAGTTTGGTGACGTCATTTGATTTGTTACCATGGATACAGGGAGAATTAGTTTATCGTCAGCCTATTCCTATACCCAGTATGGAAAAATAACACCTTTTGTACATATTCTGTTTGTGTATAAAAAATTTCCATAATATCTTCAAAACTAATGGATTTAAGGAATTAAAACCTTTGAAAAAAATATTTACAGAATTTATTCCACATACCTTTTTGAATGTGAAGAGCTACGAGTGCAAAAAGGTCACGATAATTGTAAGGAATAAGGATATTTGAATAGTCTGCAGAAAAACAGCTATAAAATTCCAAGAAACGCTTCCATTGATTTCATATTTTTAAAAAGTGATTGTTTTTAAATATT
The DNA here is from genome assembly GCF_033153115.1 of Saccostrea echinata. Taxonomy (NCBI): domain Eukaryota; kingdom Metazoa; phylum Mollusca; class Bivalvia; order Ostreida; family Ostreidae; genus Saccostrea; species Saccostrea echinata. The sequence continues at coordinate 3,429,566 of NW_026889785.1, forward strand.
TTATTTAGTGTTAATGGGATTTTGGTTGCAAATTTAAATTGATGGAGTTTTCACTCTTGTAAGTGCAGAACTGCAAGTGCAAAAAGGTCACAATAATTCTAAGGGATATTCTGTAGAAAAAACAGGCATAGAATTTCAAGAGACACTTCAGTGATTATATTTTTTATCAAAAAGTATTTGTTTTAAGATATTTTAGTAAAAATAACAGGCAATGTGGTGGCACATTTGAATTAGTTGATTTTTTCATCCTAGCAAAATTACACTATATCTGGGTAGAAAGCATACTGGACTACTGGAGTGATTACATTTTGAACGTTAAATCATTTCAGGCACATGACCTTCAATCTTCATGACTGAAATTAGCTTATATTTATCCAGAATGTCACAAAGATGCATGATTTGAATATTTGTTTAACCAGAAGTCTTATTCGAGACTGTAGCTCTACTGGTTTGTACTTCTAACAAAGGAAGAGATAAGATAAATGTAAATGCATCAAAATTCACGTCATAAAAAATTATCCTAATCCTTAAATGAAACAATCTTTGTATTCATTACGGTACCTTAATTTGATATATGTCCGACATGAATAAGCAATTGTTGATCATTTAAATTTAGAAACTTGCATAGAAACCTGGATTCGTATGCATAAAAATTCTAAGAATTTTCTTAAGTATATTTTTAAATTTCTTAAGCATATTCTTAGCTAAGTAAGATGCTTAAGTTCCGTTGCATAAAACTTCTAAGCAACATGCTTAGTGATTCTTAGCTAAGCATATCGTAATCTGCTTAAGTACACCGTTGCCATGTCAATAAAGTTATTTCCGCTTTCACTTTCATGTAAATAAACACGTCATGGTGGAGAAACAAAGAAATAAAATTATTTAAAAAAATATAATTCATATTAATTTTAGGATTCACATTCCTGTTATAACTAATTTTTTATATCTTGATCAATTTGATCACAATATTTTGTTTGATATCGATGACGTGTTTAGATTATCGTCTGCTCAAACAAAACTGACAAAGCAAGAAGGTATACACTGTACATATGGCCGAAGAAGGTAACGGGGCGAAGAAAAGAAAACCTAACTGGACGACCGATGAGTGCCTCTATTTAAGTCGCCTGGTCGAAGAAAAGAAAGAGGTCCTGCGAGCCAAGTTCGGCGCGGGCGTCACAACTATAAAGAAAAGAGAGGCGAGGGGACCTAGTATTCAGAAATCGCGCAAATTTTTACACATGTAATTGTATACGCGAAAACGAAACGAAACTTTAATTCTAGTAAGAAAATTGTACATTATATTATGACATTTTTTTTTCTTGAAAATCACTTCAATTAAAAAAATAAATAATTTAATTCTCTCCCCCGCTTTAAGGTCACACAAGTGCACTCGCACAGTTGTAGAAAGAACAATTGGGCAATTAAAAAGAAGGTTCCACATTTTACATGTGGAAATTCGACAGAGTCCAGAGAGAGTAAGCAAAATTATTACGGCCTGCGGAGTTCTCCATAATATTGCCAAATCGTTTAACATCCCCCTTCCACAAGAAGAAGGAGAAGACGAAGATGAAGACAATGTTGATCAGTATATCGTTGCTGCCTTTCAGAACGCCGATGGACGTGTATATAGAAACCACATTGTTTCAACGCATTTCACGTAAATGTATGTCATTTTATTTATTTTCAGTTATGTAGAATTGATTTATTGAGGGATAAATAACAAATTCAGGTATATAGAAAAAACATCCAAGTAAAATACTTTAAACTACTGTGGTTTCAATGTTGTATGATACTGACTACTTTTCAGAGAGTTCTAATTCTGTTTCTAGCTTTTTTATTTGTAATTTTAAAAGTTCATTTTGGAGCCTAATATGTTCAACATCATGTTCCATTCTCTTTTCTTGCAGTGCAGTTATATGTAAACATCTCTGACACGACGGGATAGTTAGAAGGCCCAACTCCTGCGTTTTCGTACTGCAGTGATCACCGCTTTCTTTGGTACATGTGATCATGAAGTCGGTCACCTGTGGACTTAAAATATTAAAAGATTATAAGCAATATATTTTTTTCATGATATTAAAATGAAGGGCAACGAAACACTCAAAGCTTGTCGTAATTGCATCCTGATATCGGAACAAACATACCTCTTGCTGGTTGTCTGGTGTGGGTCAGCATCCAGTAACAGGTACGTGGTATCTATGGCTCCAGGAATTCCTGAGATACTCACATTGTCTGTGCCAATGACATTTCCCACTGCTTCTGCAAGAGGTGTTATTTGGCTCCCTGCTGGTCCTCCCCCTGTTAGATGCGAATTATCTAATTTCAATTGAAAAAAAAAAAAAGAAGACAAAAAAAAAAAAACACTACAGAGATAATAAAAAGTGACTAAGCATATCTTTTGAAATGTTTGTCGGAAGTCTTCATAAATAGTAATTAAGAGATTTGTAATATAGGCACAAGCATTGTTTTTAAGTGAGGAGGACAAATCACACAATATTTTGTTTGAAAAAAAAGTATAAGATCGATAGAAATCATTATTAGTAAACAAACTTTAGAATTTATTAGTTAATAATTGCTGAGCGGATTTCTTATCTGTACAGTTATGCTATAATTATTCATGGCCGTAGGAACCGGGGGGCCGTGCCCCCCCCCCCCTTCCAATAATTTTGCCGATATATAGATTACTATAAAAAAAATAGCTACTATATGCCTGTGCGCCCTCAATAAATACGTCTGATGACCTCCTTTTTTTTGGGCTTGTCAAGAACTTTTTGGTAGTTGATAGTGCCCCCTCAACTGAAAATGTATGGCTGTGCCCCCCCCCCCCCAAACTGAAATTGCTTCCTACGGGCCTGTTATTTTACGTGTATTTATAGTGTTTTGGGATTAAACGGTTGCGAAAATAAACATTGATGTGGACATTGGGAAAAAAAAAACGAACAGGAAAGGAATTGAGTATATAGGTTTCCTCCCAACCGAAACTACTTTTCTATAATTTTAACAATTCTTTTTTTTAAGGTTAGCATAAAGTTAGGTTTTTGGTAAACTTTGCATATTTTTGAAATGACAGTAGGCGTGTTTGAGCTCAACTACTTCTTTGTATTGTATATAGATTTGAACTTTTTTATCAACTCTTTTTTTTCTTGCTGTTGGGGAACAGTAAATTTTGCTAAGCATCCACTTTGGAATGGATGACAATCCACATGAAAACTTCCTAAAAATACTTACATTAAATTGCCAAGGATTAGGGGATATGAATAAAAGGAGGGATGTCTTCAAAATTTTAAAAGGAAAAAAATTAAATGTGTATTTTCTTCAAGATACACACTTTGTTGAAAAAGATGAAAGCATAATTAAAATATTATGGGGATATAAGGCTTTTTTTAGTTCGTACAAATCAAATTCACGAGGAGTAGCTATCCTCATTAATAATAATTGTGATATGACATTAGTTAAAGAATATAAAGATGACAATGGCAATTATCTCATTCTAGATGTAACCATAGACAATCTTCCTTTTTTGTTAGTAAATATATATGGACCAAATTTAGATACACCAACCTTTTATACAAATCTTTTAAACATGATTCAAGATTACTACTCATCACAATATGTGATTATAGGTGGTGATTTTAATTTGATTTTAGATAAGGATCTGGATTCTATGAATTATAAAAACCTAAATAACCCGAAATCAAGAATGGAAGTCTTGAAGATGATGGAGACACTAAATTTAAAAGATATTTTCCGTGAAAATAGTCCAAATTTAAAAAGATTTACCTGGAGAAGAAAAAATCCAATAAAACAAGCAAGACTTGATTATTTCCTAATATCAGAATCATTACTCAATTTGGCCCCTTACGTAAAATTTGAAAATAGTTATCGTTCAGATCACTGTCCAGTTGTCATGGGTGTTAAAACAGATGAATTTCTTAAAGGGAGAGGGTTTTGGAAATTGAATAATTCTTTACTTGCTGATAAAGAATATGTAAATCTCATAAAAGAAAAAATTAAAAATATTAAATTACAATATGCCTGCCCTGTCTATAATTTTGATAATATTGACTCTATTGAAACTGATACAATTCAATTTACTATAAGTGATCAACTGTTTTTAGATACATTACTGATGGAAATAAGAGGAAAATCAATTTCTTTTTCAACTTATAAGAAAAAGAAAATAGCTGAACAAGAATTGCGATTAGAAAAAGAAATCTTAAAATTGGAACAGAACTTGACCCAAGAATCTACTGAAGAACTAGAAAATAAACATGAAGAATTAGAGAACATTAGAAAAATCAAATTTAAGGGTCAATGTATTAGGTCAAAAGTAAAATGGATAGAAGAAGGAGAAAAACCTTCAAAATATTTTACCAGTCTAGAGTCAAGAAACTATCAGAGTAAAGTTATACCTAAAATTGAAAAGGAGGATGGAACAATTATTTTTAACCAATTTGATATTTTGAATGAAGTTAAAATGTTCTATGAAAATCTTTATAAAAGTAGGGAGAATGTGGATTCTGGAAGTATTCATGACAAATTAAAAATATATGATGTCCCAAAATTAAATAAAAAAGAATCAGAAAGTCTTGAAGGCCCATTGACCAATTCTGAAGTCCTTAATTATTTGAAAAATATGAAAAATGAGAAAAGTCCTGGACCAGATGGTTTTACTTGCGAATTTTTCAAATTCTTTTGGCAGGATATAGGTGCCTTTATTACAAGAGCAATAAACAACTCATATGAATTATCACACTTTACTGAATAAAATAAGTTAGGTATAATAACTTGCCTACCAAAACCAGGAAAACAAAAACAATTCTTAAAAAACTGGCGCCCAATCAGTTTGTTGAATGTGATTTATAAAATAGCCTCAGGCTGTATTGCTGAACGATTGAAAACCGTATTGAATAAAATAATAAATAAGGACCAAACTGGCTTTTTAAAGGGAAGATTTATAGGTGAAAATATTGGACTGGTTTATGATTTAATGCATTACACAGAACAAAAGCAGATTCCAGGCTTATTAATGTTAATTGATTTTGAAAAAGCTTTTGACACTATATCATGGAAGTTTATATACCAAACATTAGACTTTTTTAATTTTGGGAAGTCAATTAAAAATTGGATTCAAACTTTTTATAATGGAATTAAATCATGTGTAATACAGAATGGAATTTCTTCTGACTACCTGTTCCCTCAGAGGGGATGTAGACAGGGGGACCCAATTTCCCCATATCTTTTTCTAATTTGTGCTGAAGTTCTTGGGATTCTGATTCGAAATAATAAAGACATAAAAGGAATTATAATTGATGGGGAGGAATATAAACTTTCACAATATGCTGATGATACTTCAATTATATCTGATGGATCACCACAGTCTATGGATGGTATATTAAGAGAACTTGACTATTTTGCACTTATATCTGGTCTGAAAATTAATTTCACTAAAACTAAAATGGTTTGGATTGGCAGTAAAAAATTTTCCAAAGAAGTTTTTCATCACTCGAGATGGAAGTTAGATTGGAATAATTCTACTTTTGATCTTCTTGGTGTAAAATTTTCTATTAATTTAGATGAAATGGTTGATCTGAATTACCCCTCAAAATTAAATGAAATAAAGCAGTTGATAAAACAAAGGCAGTTAAGAAAACTTACTCCAGTTGGTAGATTAGCAGTGATTAAATCCCTGATTATACCAAAAATGAACCATTTGATATTGACTATTCCGAACCCTTACAAGGAACTCCTAGACGAATTTGAGAAAGACCTGTACTACTTTTTATGGGGAAGTAAAATTCATAAGGTTAAGAAAAATGTTATGATTCAAGATTATAGAAATGGGGGGTTGAAAATGATTGAATATGTAGATTTTCTATGTGCATTAAAATCAACATGGATCCGAAGACTAATTAACTCAGATACAAAATGGCTAAAACTTCTTGAATCAGAATTAGGAATAAAAGTTGAATCTCTATGGGTAAGAGGTTTAGACTTTACTGTTAATATGTGTAATAAAATAAGTAACAAGTTTTGGAAAGAGGTTTTACTTAATTGGGTAAAGATCATTGACTCTGGTCAAAATAATATGCAAATTCTACATGAACATATATGGTTTAATTCAAGAATTAAAATGAACTCATCCATATTTTTGAAAAGTTATTTCGATGCAGGCTTTGTTTTTGTAAGAGATCTGTTTGACTCTGAAGGAAAATTTGTAAGCCTTGAGTACCTCACAAATCTTAACGTAAAAACAAATTTTGTAGAATATGCAGGTTTAAAAGTAGCTGTTTTAAAAACATTGAAAAGTATTGATATTGAAAAAAGAGAAACTGGACCTTTTATCCCTAATTCACTTTATATTTTTTATAAAAGTACAAAAGGCTGTAAAGACATGTATAGTTTACTCATTAAGAAGAAAAAGGAAGCAATTAAGGCACTAGAAAAATGGGAAAATAATGGAATATTTTTTGGCGATATAGACTGGAATAAAATATTTGAACTTCCTTTTAAAGTAACAAAAGAAGCAAAATTTCAGTGGATGCAATTTCAAATTCTGCATAGGATTATTGCAACAAATAAATACCTTTACAATCTCAAAATAATTGATTCACCTGTATGTTCCTTTTGTAAACAAGATGTCGAAACGATTGAACACTTATTTTTTGAGTGTTTCTGCGTTAAAAAAAATATGGTGTCACATTGAGGAATGGTTTATAAATAAGTTTCATTTTACCATTAATTTTGATAGAAAGGATATACTTTTTGGCAAATTCAACAACAAAAACATGTTTAGACTACACAATATATTAATACTTACTGTTAAGCAATTTATTTTTGCTAGTAGGTTTAAAAATGTGCCTAAACTAAGCATCTCAATGCTAGAAAAAAATATTGTGGATAGAATATTAGTCGAAAAAGTTATACTTTTAAGAAACTGTAAATTTTCAGAATATGAAAAATATTGGAAAATTATTTGTGATATGATATAATGTATTTATTTTTCTCAAGTTTATATACAAATGTACAAGTATGTTAAAATACTTAATACTGTTCCCCCCACCTCACTTTTTTGCACCCTTTCACCCCCTTTTTCCTTTCTTTAATTTTATCTCTGTATATAAAGCTTTCACAGTGAATATTCATTAAAATGTACAATATGTCATATACAATTTTAATGTGATTTTGAAATGCAACATATATTTACTACAAAGAAATTATATTTAATATGAAGTATCAGGCAGTAGAAATGAAAGTATGTATTGAATGTTAACTAATATATTGTATAGTCTGTATATGTGAAAGCACAAATAAAATCTATGAATTAAAAAAAAACAAACTTACCACTGCATTCATTTTTGTCGCTAGTTAAAACCCGCACAGCAAGATATAAACAAGTCACTGATCGCAATGCACTTGTCGACATGACGTCATCATGGCAAAATTTGACGCATTTTATGTGCAGTGAGAGGCGGATCAAGTTATTTTTCCACAGTGAAAAAGGGATTTTATTATTAAACAGAATATTATTTGCAAATCTTAGGTAGACCATTATTACAAATCTGAAACTTTTGTTTGGTGCCATTATTTAAAAACTATAGAGAGGATGTATTGAATTAATTCTACCGTGTTTTTATGTACAGGGTGTGCGTATTGCACTCCGAGTTGCCTCATTAAATCGACTTTTCGCAAGGGCATACACTTAATAGATCTTGACCATTTTTTGAATATGCATAACGGGAACATTCCTTAACTTGAAAAGTGCTGCTGCTTTCCTGAAATCGAGAGCATTACTAAATAAATAAATAAAATACATGGTAAAGGTCACACATATTTCGACTAGAGCCAAGTAACTTGAAATTTAAACTAATAAAATGCGAATTCTGTATAAAGCAGCAGCACTTTTCATAAACTACAAGTTATGTAGATACAATTTATTACTGAAATTTTTAATTCTAACTAGGGTATGCCCTTGCGATATTGAAATTTGTTTATGACCTACATACAGTACACATTGCATGCATTTATCATGTGACTGTCAAATAACGTGACCAAACTAAATTCCGTACAGAGCGGGGTATACAATGTTATTTCAATTAAAATTAAAGTCATGTGATAATATAGTAGCTTTACAAAAATAAATTCAGCTTAAAAAGGTATGTATTTATGCACGTTTATATTCCGTTGATTTATTCGTAGTACGCCTTAACAGTCCTGCGGACTTAGGTGATCGATGTTGATATAAATTCTCATTTTTAAGTGATTTTATCGTAGGCCGGAAATTACCTTACAGAGAATCATTCTTTGTAATCCAGCGCTTGGATTATGCCAGCAATCGACTGATTTCCGATTATAGTCAATGATTGGTACACCACTACCAATTAGTTATCCGAATAAAACGGACACGTTCTAATATTTTGCTTAAATCTCGTTTATGTCAACTCGTCCTTTAACTGACTCGTTTGGTGGAAAATGCTGACTCAGGCTCTACATTGGATTGAATGGGGTAATTTAGTGTACGGAGATTTTGTAGTTTTTTAAACCATGGTTTTGTGTCGCAGGAGCTGTTGGCACGAAAAAGATCCTCCACTGCTCAATGGCCCGGAGTACCGAACATAGGTCAAAATTTACAGCTCTCCACCAGCAAGTGGTGGCGTCTCCATATATAAGTGAAAAATTCTCGAGAGGGACATTAAATAACAAACAAATAAGTTACATGAAGTTTTAAATAGCATTATATCAGATGTTATGTAGATTGTGATTATTAAATGAGGTATTTTCATATTCTTTGTTAAATCTATTTCTGATATTGAATTTTACTCGACTCAAATGAAATATATTGATAACGAACAGTATTCAAGCTCTATGTCCAATTAAACAATACAGATCTGGAGTAGTTCAAACACGGATCTCCAAAACATCAGAGGTGGGATCAGGTGCCATGGAGGAATGAGCGTCCCCAACAATATTCCCCGGAGTCCAGGAATACTTCATAATGACGCACATAATAACAAAGTATCCTTTTTAATGTTGCTTATCTCTCGCTCGATATATTATTTGTTTTTGAAACATCTTATTGAAACACATGTTATTGAAACATATCCACATAATCATTATCCAGGCTATGACATTGCCTTATTAAGCCTAGTGACAACAAATGGAGTTAAATAACATAAAAATAGTAATTGACTGATAAGAATCATCGGAAAAGGTGAATCACACAAAAACAATAGCTGTAGCATGAAATAAATCAAATTATTGTTCTTTTCCAACGCAATAAATAATTTTTTAGACCGTAATATTTGTAGCTACACGGGAAATGAGAGGCGTGGACACTATTTATAAATAACGTGTCTTGAAAAATACTTTGACCTTATTCAAAAATAACCATTGTTATAAACTGGAGGTTAGAAACATTTTGCTGGTGGAAGATGAAATATGGAGATAACGAACAGTATTCGAGCTCAAAGTCCAAGATGTTAATTGCAAAGAGTGTTACTATAAAAAAAAAATCTCATTCCTTAATATATACGCAGATGCTTAAAATATTAACAGATGTAAATAAGCATTTACCCATCCAGTATTTGTAATCCACCTACATTTTGTCAAAACTCACGGATACACTCACCCGTTTCTGTTTTACCTCAAAGAAAAAAAATCATAGTCTGACGATCTCTTGTTTATCTCTCTGCTTTGTTTTAATTCTACGGTTTGCAATGTTCTATTATTTGGAAGTTCTTAAATTTCGGCGATGTTTCTAGTGAACATCTGCTCAGTTTCTTGAATCTTTTTCTCCCAATTCATTCATCAATGTTTCTACACTTTGCTGTAAAGCGTTATCCTTACTTATTTCAACCTGTCTTTCCAAATTTTCTATCCTCAGTGCTAAAATCTTGTCCTGACTTATCTGAATATCTCCCTGTCTTTTTAATGATTCTACCGTCTGTGCTTAAATGCGTGTCTACGAGAAAACCATGCAGAATGCTATGAAAGCAAGTTTTTCAAAATTTCTTGAAACTTTGCATACAAAGTGAGATCAAGGTCACTTACTTACTGCGTAAGTTTGGTGACGTCATTTGATTTGTTACCATGGATACAGGGAGAATTAGTTTATCGTCAGCCTATTCCTATACCCAGTATGGAAAAATAACACCTTTTGTACATATTCTGTTTGTGTATAAAAAATTTCCATAATATCTTCAAAACTAATGGATTTAAGGAATTAAAACCTTTGAAAAAAATATTTACAGAATTTATTCCACATACCTTTTTGAATGTGAAGAGCTACGAGTGCAAAAAGGTCACGATAATTGTAAGGAATAAGGATATTTGAATAGTCTGCAGAAAAACAGCTATAAAATTCCAAGAAACGCTTCCATTGATTTCATATTTTTAAAAAGTGATTGTTTTTAAATATTTTATTTAGTGTTAATGGGATTTTGGTTGCAAATTTAAATTGATGGAGTTTTCACTCTTGTAAGTGCAGAACTGCAAGTGCAAAAAGGTCACAATAATTCTAAGGGATATTCTGTAGAAAAAACAGGCATAGAATTTCAAGAGACACTTCAGTGATTATATTTTTTATCAAAAAGTATTTGTTTTAAGATATTTTAGTAAAAATAACAGGCAATGTGGTGGCACATTTGAATTAGTTGATTTTTTCATCCTAGCAAAATTACACTATATCTGGGTAGAAAGCATACTGGACTACTGGAGTGATTACATTTTGAACGTTAAATCATTTCAGGCACATGACCTTCAATCTTCATGACTGAAATTAGCTTATATTTATCCAGAATGTCACAAAGATGCATGATTTGAATATTTGTTTAACCAGAAGTCTTATTCGAGACTGTAGCTCTACTGGTTTGTACTTCTAACAAAGGAAGAGATAAGAAGCAGTTGGACTTGAAACTTTGCAACAGCAATAAATAGAATAATGATCCTTGATTTGGTCTCTTTTCATGGAAATCTGACTAAAACTAAAGGAGGAGTAGATTTTTAAAAAAATTACAGAAATTTCTATTTTAGTAAACATGGCAAAACCGCTCATCAAAATCAAAATCCGATAAAAAAAAATTATGTATCTCGGTATACTTTACTTGTGTGCCAAGTAATATTGAAATCAGACCAAAACTATAGGAGGAGTAGCTTTTGTTGACAGACAGACAGACGACCAACACCTTACTATCGCATAAGCTAGGGATGGGTATCGGCAAAAATTTTGTATCGAGATATATCACGATTTTTTCCCAAAAATATCACAATAAATCGTGATATTTTTACACGCATATTTTACTACAATTTCAAATGAATTTCCATAATATTTCTTAAAAATATGCTATAAAAACATAACTTTACTTTTTAAATTTTCATTTATTTAATATAAAGTATGTTTTGATGCCGTTGTTTAACTGTTTTCAACATTTTTTACACTTCCTGTTATTGTCATTCAATAGTTTGAACAAATAAATGAATAATTTCCGGAATTTATAGTTATGTACCAAATACAGGTATTTTAGTCTCCGCATCACGATACGTATCACGCATTAAAAAATCGCAATATACCGGTATACCAATAAAATCGCGCATCCCTAGCATAGGCTCTTCTGGTCTCTAGCCAGTAGAGCTAAAAATCATGAGTTTTTGACAAGGCTTAATGTATTATAGCAATGAACTGGCTATACATGTAGCTATGGGGCTCATTTTACAGGATCCCTTAGCATGAAAATGCACATTGCAAAAACTGCAAATACATAAAATTGCAAGTTTAACAGAGAGAGTGTTCAAAAGTATGAACACATCAGTAAATAAAATCCACTTTTTCACAGTGCTGTCCAAAGGAGTATTCTACTTAAGTATAGTAGTGTGGTCCCTTTTTACACCCTTGGTTTACCGGTTAAATATTAGCATACGGTATTTTGTTTATTTTCATTATGAACAACAAAGTATTTCTAATTAAAACATTGTGTATTTATAATGAATAATTAAACATATCAGAAAATACAAGCCTATTTTTAACACCTATCGCACTTAAAAATGCCGGAACATTTTCCCCCGATCAGACCACGGTTTCTCTATTACATGGAAATGGGCGGAGACATTTAGATTAGATACTATAAAAAGAAGATCTTGGTATAATATTTTTCTTTCAAAGACGAATTATATGTTCAAGATTCACAATCAATTACAAATACAATTTTCTATTTACAAAACTTTGGGAATAAAAGCTATAACAAGATGAACCAAACAAGTCCATGCTGATCGATATAAAACTGAGTACGTTTCAACTGAGAACTCGCACGTTCACTGGGGGCATTTACCTGTAACGATACAAAACCACGTGGCTTGTTATGATTCTAAACAGGTCATAGAGAGGTTAATCGCATGTAAATGAAGTCAGCGAAGAGATTCAAAATCACAATACTTTTAATTAGAAAACATAGAGCACAAGGTTGTTCAACAAAGATATTTTCACTCAACCTTTACACATATAATATACACATTATATTTCAAACTCGACTCTGAACAAACCTGTGCTCGGTGTTTACGAAAGCTTTGAAGTGTGTATATGTCACTGATTTCTTTTGATATTCATGAAAATCAAAGGACCCTACCTTCAACGCGCAGCTTCGTATGCTGCCTATATCTATTGTTTGACATTTTTAGATGATGATTCAAATAATAAAGACAGCAATTAATAATAAAATTTAATTTTTAAACATTTTAATAAATGTTAGAAATTTGACGAGTAACCGGGGACCACAGATAAGCCTTATTGAGACTTGTTCTTTCATACAGTTCTTCACTGCAAAAGTTGTTTTTAATGCTGATTTTGTTTGCCCTAAAATTATACAAATGAATGAACAGAACAAAGTTTATGTCTTTTTTAATACCATAAAGTCATAAAAACACAACCAGTATTTAAATGAAGTATTTGACAATGCTCAATTAAATTCCTTCAACTGCATTTGAAAAATACCAATTGTATCATGTACATGTTACTTTTACATAGAAAATTTAAAGACAGCAACATTATAAAAAAAATTATTAATAAGATGATCTCTAATTTTAAATTGTCAACAACAAAAAAAAACAAAAAATAAAAACACATTTGAAGGTACTACACTGAAAGAAAGCAAAATATATGAAACATTAATTAGTGTCTAGGAAAATCAAGGAGTCCCGAAACTGTCATGAAAAAAAAAAAAAACAAGAGGCCCAGGGGCCACATCGCTCACCTGAGCACTCTGGCTAGGAAAAAGCAGAAATCAGTTCAGTCTTGAAAAGTTTTGATATAAAAGTGGTTCGAGGAGGGGGGGGGGGTTGATTTGAACTTGAATCTATTCTTAAGAAGACAATTTTTATTGATATATCATTTGTATTCCTTTGTATAACTATGATCCCCTGTTATGGCCCCCCATTCTCCCGGGGGGGGGGTGTCATGATTTGAACAAAATTTGAGTCTACATTACCTGAGGATGCTTCCATTTAAATATGATCAATTATGGCTTTGCTGTTCTTGAGAAGAAGGTTTTAAAAGGCTTTTTCCTATGTATTCCTATGTAAAACTTTGATCGCCCATTGTGGCCCCACCCTACCCCTGGGGGGAAGGTCATGATTGGAACAAACTTGAATCTACACTACCTGAGGATGCTTCCATATAAGTTTCTTATTTTCAAGCACAGTGGTTCTTGAGAAGATTTTTAAATGATGCCATCAATTTTTCACAAATTCATGATTATCTCCCCTTGGAAGAAGGTGTGGCCCTTCATTTGAACAAACTTGAATTCCCTTTACCCAAGGATACTTTGTGGCAAGTTTGGTTGAAATTGGCCCAATGGCTCTTGAGAAGAAGATGAAAATGTGAAAAGTTTACACGACAACAACGATGACGACAGACAACGGGCAAATTTCGATCAGAAAAGCTCACTTGAGCCTTCGGCTCAGGTGAGCTAAAAAAACGTTTCATCCTTTTCCTTTGGAATGCTGTGGACAGCTTGAAGCATCAACTTTGTACCTTGGCATGGTGCAACAGGCCCTATTGCTAAATGTGCTGACATATGTAAAATATTCCTGTACAGTATTGCATAGTCCAATTTCTGAGATACTTGACACTTTAAGGGAGGGTAATCTTCATTTGACAGGATATGCTTTGCATGATTGAACAATTTATGCTGAGATCTTTCATCTTTTGACCAATTTAGATGCACTGATGATATGAATTCAAAATCTGTAAAAGCAATGACAAATTGATGTTTGAATTAAAGTTTATAATTGATATTGCAATAATCATGATAATCAAAGAAGACATTTTAGTACAATAAATTTTCATTTATACCCAAAAGCAAAAGAGCATGTATTTTGATGTTCTAAATGACATTGGGAATTAGGGAATAATTTCAATTTTACAACAAAGGGACCTTGGCAATGCTAGCCTGAATCACCTTTATTTCCTATTTTGTAAGAGATCCAAATGCCTTAAATGGCTACTTGAGTTTAATGCAAACCTGCAAATGATCCAAATATAAAACAAGCTAATTCAGAGAATTGTGGCCCCCACTTATGGGGAAAAATTGAGGATGGAAGAACTGGACAAAAAAACATGCAGATGGAAAAAGAAAAAGGTCAACCTTAACCTTTCAAGCTTTTGGCCTTAAAGTCAATTGGTGTCTTTTTTTTTTTGTTAAAGAAATAAATTCAAGACCTCAAAGAGAACCAGAATTATCACCAGGACATAATTTATTGCAAGATATAAATTTTTCAACTTGACCTTTTAACTTAGAAATCAAAGGGGATTTCTTTAAGTCATTGGGAATTATGATATAAAATTTAACAGAAAAAGCTCAAGGGAAACTAAAGTTATTATTTGAATTTTTTTTTGTATTGTAGGAATTTCTAACCTTGACCTTTTGACCTCAAATCAATAGGGATCTTCTCTAGGCTGTAAGGAGTTGTGATATGAAATGATATTGCAAAAGCTCAAAGGCTTCAAGAGATATTGTTCCCAGATTAAAGTGTTATAGTACATACATGTACAGACAGAATGACACACGGACAGACTAAAATTAATATCCCCACTTACAGTACAACAAATAAGGGACAACAAAATAAACTGTTTACATAAAAACACACATACTTGCCTGTACAAGTTATTTATAAATAATTGATAAACATTTATTTGGGGGGGGGGGGGGAGGCTGTTACCTACAGGTATTAGGTCATATGTTTTCTGTTATGTCCATGACTTCTTCCATTTTCCTCCACTCTTTGCTCTGTAAAATAATTGAAAAAGCCATGAAGTATATATACTCTTATACATTAAAGTTAATGCTAAAACTGCTAATGGTGAAACATTTTGAATGAATCATAATTAAATAATTTGAAAGCTCAAAACTTGAACTATATGGACTGGACTTTTCAGTTTATCAGTCACATATTCAGGCATCTTCACCATTTAGACCTAACTTCACATAAATTGTTCTTTGTTATTTTACTTATCAGTAATGTGAATGAGCAGTTACATGTACATTATCATGATTATAGTAACTTGTATGTATACATTATAAAATGTTAACCACATGTACAAACTCTGGTTCATGTCATTGAACTTCATGATAACAATGTCCACTTAGTTATATTTTTCAGTGTGGAAATGAAACATATTTGTTTTTTGAGATATTAAACATTGACATTATCTTTATTATTATGTAGTACCTTAAAAATATTATATTACAGTAAGTGATCACCTGTTTGGTTTGATTCAATTGTTGCCTTGTCAATAGGAACACATTTCTGCTAAAGAATAAACATTAATTTTAATATTAACTATACAATACTTAATAATCCTCATAGTTACATGAATACTTATAACCAGTTATGTACACATAAAATAAAACAGAAATCATACTTGAGATTTTATTTTTAGAACTAATTCAAAATAATATGCAATTGAAATTTTATTTCCAAACAGGATTGGATCATTTACATGTGAAATCTATCAATATAATGAAACTATTGAGTGTAAAAACCATTTAACATTTACTGTAGAATCCTTAATTTATGTGAGTACTAAATATACTCGAATGAGAACAAGAATTAGCAAGTGGACTGCTGCTCAAGAGTTTTCACTTTTTACATGTATTTCAGCTATAAAATAATAAAAGCAGGTAATTTTGCTTCATAAGTGAAACTTGATGTATAAGCTACTGAGTGAATTTCAGAAATAATTTGATAAAACTTTTACATATAATTATAAACACATAGTATATGTATATGTACCTTTAAGCTCTTCCTTCAGCTTTACTTCCATACTGATTTTTTAGTGTGTGTTTCTATACATCTTTTACATATACCTGTAAGAATTAGGAATCAAATTAGTTGATAAATATAAATCATTATTATAAATCATTATACATGTAATAGATTGGACATGTAAGTTGTATAAACTTGATATCAATAGGTTTTCACAAACTATAAAGACAAAGTCAGTAAATATTTCCAATTATGATATCACTTTGTGATATTATATTTACATGTATAGGGTTGTCCTTAAGACCTGTGGGACTGGGGAATTTCTTCACCTATAATGACATAATTCCCCAAATACTCTGGTATTGCCCTCTCAACCCTCACTAAGGGGAGGAATCCCCAACATGCTTTAATTTTTTTTTAAAAATCTGTTTCATTTCTTATGGACAACCCAAATACCATGTACAGTGTCTCTCTGAAATCTTTAAGGTCAGAAATTAAGTTAATTTCAATGGTTTAGCAAAATTCCTTAAGTTTTTAATTCCTTGAGGGACACACAAAAACTGCATAATGTTCTTACCAGTTCCAATAGGCAAAACCTCATTCAGCTTGACCCTCTCGGTTAACGGGTTTGCATAATAGCGTCTCCCCTATCAGGTATGGGTGACAACATGTTCTTTTTTTCCTTTTCCAGTGTAGACCAAATATATTTCTGTGTTTGACACATACATGTACATGTAGGTTTGTTTACAGAAAATAGACTGTCCAAGTCCCATAACAGCTGCATGGTTCAAGATGGTTAACGATAAGAAGCGTTTCAGGGACAGAAATGTCTTCTGTGCTGCATTTAATATACCTTGTATATTCAGCTGAATCTATTTTACAATCTTTCAACAAAGCTAGAGATCTTTTATCATAATATTGTCGTCAAATCAACACTTCATCTTTTCGTCTGCCATTAAGACACCATACTTTTAATTCCTTTAAATAAGGAGAGTTCCACTAAGGGAGATAATTTTTCTAATAGTTTCAGCCAACTTCAATCTATTTTTAAATTAGCATAATGCCATTTGCAACCAAATTCCTTTTAACTATATATTGATTTTGAAGGATTTTTGCAATTAAACTGATATGTATAATGTTTTAAGCGTTTCTTGGGTTTTTACAGCATTATAAAGATAGTGGTATTTTAAACACATTGATTTAATCTAATTTTAGACCCCACTTTTACAGAATCAGTGTTGATAAATGAAATTAAATAAAATATTTCTAGTTAGAGCACTTCCTTTAAATTTATTTAATATGTAACATTTGAATAAAAGTGCAATTTTTCCTGCAATTTTTTTCTCTTAATCTCTGGGTGTTTTTCAAAATATTTTCATAAAATGTGCTAAAAATAGAATATAGGGCTATAATAGGGATCCCCAAAGGTACCTGACAGTTTTGATACCGTGATTTATTAGAGGACACATGATGCTAATCAGAAACAATAAAATCAGTCAAAATGATCACAATGCCTTTCATAATAAAATTTGGATTTTGCATGGTTTTCTCGTAGACACGCATTTAAGTACTGTTGTGCCTGGGAGAGTCTTTTCAATGTATTTTATAGCGCTTACTGTAGAGAGGAGACCACTGTTTTTATAGACGCTATGCTTCGCTTCACTGAACAAAAATGACACCATACAATTATCTTGCAAAGTACAGAGTGTTTTAGCAAACATGTCCCGAATTTGCGGTTTGCAAACAATTTAAAGAAGGAAATTTTCAAAAATGTGAAAAATATTAAAGTATATTTACAACAGTATATAAAAATTTAAATGAAACTTCGTTCATTTAATACAGAAATTTTCAAAACATTGACATTTCAGAGAGTTTTCGATTTAATGTCATTATATGTACATAATGTCTTGATTGTCAAGTTTCTCTGCCAACAGCCTAATTTTGTTTTTTGAAGTTCAGTGTTGCTTAAATTTGAACACAATTCAAAATATCTGCTTCCTAGATTTTTTTCTTCTGGGTGCTTCTTTTTCAAAATCATATTCACTAGAATTGTCAGTATCAAGTATCGTTATTAAAAAAGCTGGCTACTTGTCTTTTGATAATGTACACGTTTTAAACCAGAGGCCATGAAATTCACAATTCCGAAAGAGGCACACTTGCTCATCATAACTTTACATTTAGTAAGCCTACTTAATACCCATTAAAGAGCAGAGGATTATCGAGGAGTTAATGCATTTTCACTATGTAATCATTAGAGCCCTGCCCTGACACCAGAACCCTGACCCAGGGGCCATAAAATTCACAATTTTGGAAGAGGGACCCCTTACATATCATAACGCTACTCCTAGTTCATCGGCTTAATATCCAGTAGAAAAGGGGACGATTTTCAAAGACTTTTCGCATTTTTACTATGAAATCATTAGAGCCCCACCCTAACACCAAACCCCTGACCCAGGGGCCATGAAATTCACAATTTTGGAAAAGGCACCCTTACTTTGCATTCAGTTTGTTTGCTAAATATCCGGGATCAAAGAAGATTTTTGAAGAAATAATAATTATTGCATATATTCAACAGAGCCCTGTCCTAACACCAGAACCCCTGACCCTGTGGCAGTGAAATTCATAATTTTGGAAGAGTCACCTTTCATGCATTTATTTTGTTTGCATAATATCCAGGAGCAGAGAAGAAGCTTTTTAAAGAAGTAATGCATTATCACTATATATTCAACAGATCCCCGCCCTAGCACCAGAACCCTTTACCCTTGGACCATGAATTTCACAATTTTTGTAGAGGGCTCAATGCTTATTACAATCATGCCAGCAGTTTGCATGCTTGATGTCTAGGAGTAGAGAAGAAGATTTTTTAAGATGGCATTAATTTTGATGGTTTAAGCCCCACCCCTCTGGCCCTAGGGAGATAGGGGTCTTGAATGCTATATGTCAAATTTGGTTGAAAATGGTTCAGTGGTTCCAGAGAAGAAGCTGAAAATGTTCAAATGTTAACGCACGATGAACGACGGACGACGCACGCCGACGGACGAAAACAGATAGCAATAGGTCACCTGAGTAAACTCAGGTGGCCTAATAAGCCAGTCCCTCATTTTCACATTACAAAGTGCTGTTGGTGTGCAATTAGGCTTCTGAAGTTTCATTTTCACCCTAAGAGTCAAATGGTGGTCGAAAAATGACGTTCTTTTGCTTTATCTAGTCTTACTTCATATCAATACTACCCTTTTCCCTATCTTTACGCAAACTCTCCTGAAAATCAATGTCTTGAAGAGCCAATATATTACCTCTTTCTTGGATATTTTCCCTCTATAAACAAAAATAACATCAAATTCAGAATCAACTCTCGTACTGTATCTGTAATGCATAAATACAGTAACAACAAAAAATTCAAGATCATGATGTTTATATCCTCAAATTATTATATATTTTATTCAAACATCAATATGAACAAATATAACATAAGTAAAATATCCCCCCCCCCCCAAAAAAAAAAACGATTTCAGTTAAATGTTAATTTGTCTACTCGATAAACATACTTTCAATGTTGTACCTAAATGCAGAGAAAATTTCATTTCAGAAACATCAGGTAGTGGCTGTTAGAGGTAAAAAGGCCTTTCAATCTGTCTTGATGGCATGGAGACTTAATTATTGAAATTTGATGAACATGCCCACTGAGCTGACTCACTCTCACTGTTTGTTGACAGCCTAAGACAATGTTAACAATAATAACCAATTTCAGTTCATTTAGAGATATGTCCAAAAAAAACCCTCAAGGGGCCTCAATTGCAAAATGAATTTAGTTTGTGGCAGCTCCTGTGGTAAAAGTAAAAAAAAATAAGAAAACGCAAAATACATACTTACAAAATAATAAATATGCTATTTTAACAAAAACAATTATTACCTGGGAGAAGTAGAAACGACATTTCTATCAACAAACCTGTCGAGGAGAATTTTTGCGAACCCTGCGTGGGTCTTACCCAGATCCCGTTTTTTTTTTCATCCAACGAACATATTGACCTCCAAAATATATTTCGGTCTGCGAATTGGCTCGGTCGTGCTTCTTTTCAGTCTTTTCTTTGCAAATTCACTCAAGCAAGCAAGCAGGCCCACCCTGTCTCTTACTTGCCATGCTGTTATGTTTCCGGTAAATACGCATGCGTAATAGTATAGAAGGCGGAACCCCTCATACGTTGCGATTTATATATTTATGAACCATTAATACTCATTTAATTTTAATGAAATAATCAAACTGATTTTATTGTAATTTTGTAATTTTTGTGAAAGTTTATACATTAACGAGTAGTACAAAAATTCAGAATTCTACTGGAAAATATTATCAAATCGGTTTTGTGATAAGATGCACCGCACTGTCTCTTTAACATTTATTATTTTTGTTTCATTTAGTTCATTTCTACTCTGTTTTCAGGAGACCATGTTTGCTCTACTCTCTGATTTTTGTTCTTTATTTTTTTTTTAAGATTTAGATTTACTTTTTGAGAAACATTTATCTCATTGAAGTAATGATAACTGGAATGGTAATATTTGTTATGGGAGAAATGTAATTTTTTGTCCAGGTGAGTTTCAGAAGCCAGATTTGTATTGTCGCAAGAAATGGCGCTGCATACAATACTTGGCCAATGAATTCTGGGTTCGCTGGAGAAAGGAATTTCTTCAGACGCGGACAAAGTGGTCCACAGCAAGACGCAGTATCCAAATTGGAGATGTTGTCTTAGATGATAATTTACCACGAAATCAATGGCATCTTGGCCGTATCTTGGAAACATACATAAGTGAAGATGGGTTCATAAGACGTGCATGTGTATATCGGTTATCAAATTAGACGTGTGTGTGTGTGTATCTGGCTATTAGAGTCAGGAGTTTGGTGAGGGTGTTTACTTCGTATGTTGATTATTTTATTTCTATGCACATGCATAAACCATCCATTTTATTATTGGAGAGAGAGAAAGAGAGATAGAGAGAAACAGGAAGAAAGAGAAAAGATAATTTTATTTTTGCTGGTCTGCAATGAACGTGATTTGTAAAACATGCATGCATGTTTCTAAGTTGAAACACGTATGATTTGAATTGTAAACTGATTCGTGAAGCTAATGAAATAATATATTATAAAATCCGATCTAATGTAAGAATGAGCATATATTGTATGTGACTATATGTACATAACGTATTCAAAATTTAGCGCAATCACCGGGTATGGAGTGGTTTGTGTAGTCATGAATTAGCGCTACTCATGTAGCGCTAAAAAAAATAAAAATAAAAAAGTTGTACTTATTGTCTATAAGTTAAAGTAAAATTTTAATGTCTTACTCTAAATAATTGTTAAACATCATATTAGATTATTGCTGTTCAATTATCGTGTCCACCTGGCTGAAAATGAGCCTTAAGTTATTTATTTTGCGATCGTAGTTTTATTATTGAGCTTTTAATTACCGTTTATTATTAATTAAAAACAATTAACTTGACTTTTCTAATCCAGGAGGATCAATTATGTGTAATAAGAATAACATTGTGTAACTAAGACTGTACATGACGTATATACATTGTCGAGTTCACATATAGAGTACGCGGGTCGACACGGTTGAAATGAATGGTCCAAGTGACAAATGCCAATAACCCATTTTATTACAATTAAATTTAATTGAAAGTGAATTTGGAAAAAAAATCACATTATACATAGATATATATTTACATGCATTTATACTATATGCTTATTGTCTGGTGAAATAGATGACGACCAAACCGGGTTCGAGGTCTGATAAAATGGCAGATCGAAACATGAATAGTAAATGAAAAACATCATATCGTATTCATTAATTAACGGTAATCATGAATTAACGCATCGCTGTCTGCGCCAAAGCTGCTTAAATATGAAGCCCGCTTTTTAGTCCCCTACCGGTGAAACCGGAGGGGACTATAGGTTTCCTCTGAGTCTGTCCGTCCGTCTGTCTGTCTGTCAGTCTGTCCCACTTGGTTTTCCGCACTTTTTTTCTTTATGCTTTTGAGAATTGATTTGAAACTTGCTATGTACCTTTATAGTGATAAACTACAGATCAAGTTTGAATATTATCACATTTAACCAAAAGGTTCCAGAGTAAATCATTTTTATACATTCCTCTTTTTTATAATAGTTCAAGATCGGGTTCGTGCTGCACTATATTAATGTTACAAAACGAGGTTGTCAGGTTTAAAAATTATTGATTTCAAAATTGCTAGGTAGCTTTATAGTGACAAACTATAGATCAAGTTTGAATTCTGTCACGTTTGACCAACAGGTGCTAGAGTAAATCAGTTTTAAGCATTCCTCTTTTTTATAATCGGGTTCACGATCGGGTTCGTGCTGCACTAAAATGTCCCAAAAATGAGGTAAATGCCAGGTTAGGGAAACGAGTAACGTAAGAAATTGTCATGTTATTCATACATTATGTGATTTTAGTCAAACACGTCTTTGTAAGACAGATTTCATTCCAACATTTCATTCATAAACAAGTAATCCGAGATGTCCACATGGGGGGGGGGGGGCAGTTATCATATACAGGGTCTTATAAAATGACATCCTAAAAGGAAAAGGGGATACCGGTAGGGGACATGTATTGCTTATGCAATACTCTCAGAATGCTTGTTAAAGTACACATACAGTATTTATCCTTCCTTTTGTTTTATTTCCTTTCCGTTTCTTTTCTTCACCCACTACTCAATTGAAAATAATTCTCTACCTGACTGAAAAGTGTGTTATTACATTTTGCGTTGTGTTTTTGCTTAATCTCAACGCAAAATGTAACAACGCAAAATATTCCAAAAACGTGTTATTACATTTTGCGTTATTACATTGTGTGTTGATCTCGACGCAAAATGTAAAAAGCAAAATGCAATAATCCCGGTTATTTTATTTTGTGTTGTTATAACATTTCGCGTTGTAGCATAGCATACATTCAGCTATATTCATTGAACAGAATTTATAAATTTGTATCCCCCTCAAAAGTTTATTGTATTGGTCTCTTCGTTGGAAAGAATGGACCTATTTCAATACTACAATGGATGGCGGTACAAGGGGTCAGTACCAACCCAACCACCAGCTTCTTATGAAAGAATGTTAAATCAGAAAAAGGAAACTGTAAATGTTACCCTTTCAGAGAAGATCCATAGCCTGTTCGTTCTGAAGAGGACTGTTACAGGGCTGCCGAACAGGCAAAAACGAAGGAAAACCAATCATGTTATTTAATGGTACGACTGTGTTAAATTGCCTTACTGTATTTCAGATCAACACAAAATTGCGTCCTTCTTGGGTTAACCAAACAACTCATTACTTTATGGGTTGATCCCAAAGACTTAGAAAAAAATTTCATTGGACACATGACGAACCAGGTGGCCAAAAGATTAAAGGCAGTTCAACCGCCATACTTATTTTCAAGACGACCAAGAAAGGTCAAAAATACTTCCCACAAATGGAAGACATCAGAATTTAAGTCTTTCCTTTTATATTATCTGGTTCCTGTGCTGACTGTCACATATCTGCGTCAAGATGCATCAACTGACAAAGTTTGATGATTCTAGGCCAACAAGGATCTGTAATTTTTAAATACTATTACACCCATGAAGTTCCGAAAGTACATCACAATGAGCGTTCTTGTACTTTCTAATGTGCCACTTCTGCAAAAAATTGCATCAATTAAAATGTCATTTGTGTCAGCATACTCCCAGTCCATTAGGATTAAACGTAGATCTTAAACGAAATTATCAAAGGATTTGCCTTCTTAATGTTTACGCTGCATGACTCACTCTGAGGACGTATTAACCTCAGCATAACTTATTATCCAATCAGCAAGGAGTGCTTAACTTATTTTCATTGTTGTCGATGAGGCCCATTGTGGTTTAGAATGGGGAGGGGGGAGGGGTTAGACCAGATTACAGACATATAGCTCACCTTAGGTCCTATTTCGAGAACGTAAAAATGCTCGCTACAAAAGCAACTGCTAAACAAGAAATAGCAGAACATTTGGGTACTGTAGATCACCAAATATTCGCGGGATCTTTTTTTTGCGAAAGTGTCATTTGGTCTTTATAAGCGGGACACAATTTTCGCGAATTAAAGCTTTGCGGCTCTTGATCTTGGATATACTTCAAAAATGTACAAAGTTTTCTTGGGATCATCTTCCTCTCCTTCTTACCAATCAAACGTTTTATATAGCTTGCGACCATGTTTTCCGATCCACGTTCCTAACCATCCGGCCTTGTTCTTTTTGTCAGCTTTGCATAAAGGTCCTTATCGTGTCTATATTTTTCGGAGGAACCAATATTAATGAATGTTTCTCTATGTAGAGAATATCCCTGAATATAACATTGTTCTGGCTTCAATCGGAAATCTATAACATTCAATATCCTATAAAACACACCAAACCTTGTCACTGCGTGGTAGAATACATAGTAGGAATTACAATGTATATATGCATTTTCAATACTCTGGGAACACCAAAATGTGCACTGTTTTGACTCATTTCAATTAAAAACAATTATCCTGTTAAATTATTGTAGAAATATAACTATTGTACGTTTAAATTTCCCCCCTTCGCAATGTTACATTCAACGTCACAAACGTTTGGTGTCCGGTTTAGACAAATTATATTGTATGAGCAACGGCAATTAAAAAAGACAATGTAAATATGATTTTTACTGTAACTTTTCTTGCTTTGTAAATACAAATCTTCATGCGCTTACTGATCCGTCGAGTGCACCAAGTTTAAATGTTTAATCAAGAAAAAGTGAGTTTACCTAAGACGTCCCCAATGACATAGGACGATTATTTTACACTGGGATGTAAGTCCAAGGAGTATATTCCAGACGGGTTCTACAAACGTACTCTACAGATGTAAGGATCAATATTACCGACGAGGATTCCTATGAAGTTCATTTATCGCTAATGAAGGACGTCAGGATTCCAACGAAGAAGCGTCTACCCCAGGGTTTTACACCAGCCAACTGAACGATGCGTTTTTGGAGTCTCCCCGTGTAAACGTCCCCCAGGACAAGGAGCCCATGAAAAGCGCGAGAGGAACAGGGTTAGTTTTTTGTTCTAGTGTATTTTTTTGTAATCTGTATGTGTTGGAAGTTGGAATTCGATAAATCTTCTCAAGAACAACAAAGCCATGATTATTTATTGACTAATTATTTCGGTGATCCTTATCATCTTATTTCTCTTGCTTTTGTGCACCAAAACTTCGTCTATCAGTTTATTTTGTACTTTATGGATCCTCTAAATTGTTGTTTTATACACAGGTGACCGTTTAGGCCCTTAGGCCTCTTGTTTGTGTGAACTTTTGGTTTTAAACCAAAACTGGGAATCTGAAGACTGCACATATGACGTTTCATGTCCTTGGGGATTTAAGATATCTGTTGGACATGGGTACTTCAAAAGCGGCAGATTTGTAAGAATTGGTTCCTATAGTACACGGCGATGTGGAGGACTTGTAAATGTTGGACCATTTTCAAAGACAGAAAATACGTCATCAAAGATCAAGTCTGCAGCTTAAGTAGTATAACGGGCCTGGATGGCTGGGTCAACTGAGTGCACTTTTTTGTCCCCTGTAGGATATGGCTGGTTCAAGCTAGTACACACACCCTGGAAAAACCCATGAGAAAGAAAAAAAGTCGTGTGCAAAGGTGTACGTTTGATCTACGTTTGTGCTTACTGTGTACGCTGTGGAAAATCGCTGAGTCAGTAATACATAGGCAATACACACAAAAACTTGGCAGCGATTCAAATCACAGCTATCTATGCATTGTGACGTCATGCCATTCATTCACAGCCTCGCCAGCTGTTTTGACACACTAAAAAAAAACTAACACATTGAAATAAAAACAATAACACTGAATTTGTAAGTTTTAAGTCATTTTATTAAAGTATTTTAATCATACAAAGTCAGTTTTTCTTCTGCAGTTTCAGTGGCTACTTTGGTTCTCCAGTCTGTTTCCTTTTGTTGTTCACTTGCTTCACAGTGGAAGGAATCTGGTTTATCTCCTGGTGGCTTTTCTTTGTGTTCTTGGTGACTGGTCTTGTTTTCTTGAGCCTTTTCCTCCAGTTTTTCTACCTCTTGAACTAATTCCTCACTGGCATCTGTGCACTGATTGGCCCAATGTCCAAAATTACCACACTTGTAGCATAAGTTCTGTTTTTTTCTGGGACAGTCCGGGGCCCAATGTCCCAGCTCTTTACATACGAAACATGGATCTGTCTGTTTAGTTTTCTTGGCAGCTCCTGTATCTTCTTTTTTCTGGTAGGAGTTTCCACACATTTTTTCTTCCATTCTAGCGACTTTAACTTCTAATCTTGACAATTTACCACGTATCAAACAAAATTCACTGGTGTTGTACTCTTTCAGTTGAGTCAGCATGTTAACAATGCCATCCAGAGTCGTGGTTAAGATGCCCATATCTTCCTTTGTCATGTGTTCTGGCATATTGTAAATTCCCAAATCAAATCCTATGGGGTCCTGTGTCTCAGGCATTGTCTGTAATGCATAGCCTAATCCTTCATTCCTAGGTGGTACATAATTAGGATTCTCCACGGAATTTATCATCGCCTGTGCCATATTTTTTTTTTACGTCTGTCAATTTCAAAGTGCCCACTAAGACTGATCCTAAATTTTCAGCTCTGGTTTATATAGCTTTTCTGGATTTATTTTTTAGCCTACCTGGGAAAATCAAATGCCGAGTCACCAGAAAAATTCGTGTGCAAAATTGAACACCTGCAGTCCTCTCGCGCTTAGCACGAGCTAACATTTTACCTACGGTTTGCTGAGTCAGTACATTATGGGTGTACGTACTGTGTACGTCTTGTGTACATACATACCATTTTGGTTTTTCCAGTGGAGCCATAAATACTCCTTAAAACAGGTATAAATAAGAAAAAAAATGCCATTTCTTCACAATTGACTATCATGTCAACACATAAACACACTCACTCTTTAGTGTTGGAAGGCTATGATTTTTTAATGCGATGTACAGAGAAAAATCAAGAAGCTTTACCCCCGGAGGCGGAACCAGTGTTCCAGAGAGCGACGACCATCATAGAAAACACTCAGGACTTGTGGTTACAATGCCTGGCTTTATTACATCATCCGACAGTGGGGTGACTAGCGATTATACATTTCCTTTGTCAAAGGATCAAAAAGACTCTACCAGAAAAAATGTACGGGATGAAAATAGCGAATATTTAGGAAAACCTTACAGTTTCTTATGTCATCCCGAAGGGAGGAAAGTGTGTCTACTCTGGAAGGAATTAGAAGCGGTAGAGAAAATATGCATCCAATACGGGATGAAATATGTAGAAATTTCAGACATGCTAAAAGGCACAAGTATGTAACTTTTGATACCAGCCTCAATGAAATTTATCATTTACCACCCGAAGATAGAAAAGTCCATGGATGGCTATAGTAGCAGATCGATAACGATTTCAGAGGAGAAATTCAACAGTTTGAACAATTATTAAAGAAAAAATAAAGGATGTAAACCACAATAAGTCTTTGTTATTATTTCTATACAAATATGACGCCATCTTGTGTCCCCCCTTTTTTTTTAGACGCTGAGATTTTATTTTTTTGTTTATTAAGAAAAAAATTTATTCCCATTTCAATTAAAGTAGATACAGATTGATTTGAAACTAATCCGATTCTGTTTATCTCGAAATGTCCATCTTAAAAGGTCAGGATTCATATAAAAAAAATCATGCCTATGTGTATGGAATGCTGTGTCTTGTAATAAGACGCTGTGTTTTGTCAATATTGTTATTTATAAAACATCTTGACATTCCTACTGGAAATAAAGTGGATACAGATTGTTTTTAGAGGAATCCGATTCTGTGATGTAAAAGTTCCAGTCAGAAAAGGTCACAATTTAAAAAAATCGTATATTCTCTATACAAGTCTATACAGTGATTTTCTACAAAAAATGGCCGACCTTCCCCTTCTTGTGTCTATGCCTAAACCGACTCTGGGTATATTTTTACACTTGAAACCATTCCTTTGATTTAAAAACAGCATCAACACTTTTCCCTAGGTTTAATCTCATTGTATAGATTAAGTTTTCCTTGTATCACACTCTAAAAAGGGTTAAAATACTTATTTTACGTATTCAGGTGACCCGATTTTAACCCTTCGGTTCAACATTAATGCTTCTTTTCTAAACGACAGATAAATGTCATGCATCAAAAATACTGTGAAATCATGCCTGAAACTTGCCTTCATCTTATGGCTAAGATGTTGGCATGTATTTCTAATCCCATACTAAGTTATTCTCCCAAATGTATATATTCCAAAGCACAAAATAACACAATTTGACTCCGTCATGAAATTCTTGACTCTCGCCTTTAGGGTGCTCTCTTTTACGCTCGCTGTGTATGCATAAATACGGCAGCTTGCCAACTCTCGGTCTCATTCGTATATGGCTGTTACTACAGTTAACTAGGATGGCTATGAACCAGAACTTACCTCAATACTATCTAATTGAAGGAGTGAGAGTCATTAATTTTTGGATTGTTGAAGAGATCAGTACCGTAAGGGAATTAGTACGATGGGCCCTAGAAAGTTTGATGATTGCTGAGGACGAAACAGGACCAGTCAACAGAAGAAGAAGAAGACAAAACAGACTTGAGCCCTACCACTCACCTGCAGAAAGAAGAAGAGGCGACAGAAGATGGAGGAGCCCTACCCCTTATAGAAACCCCTCCCCACCACCAGAGGTTATGGAAAGAGGCGACGGAAGTTGGAGCAGCCCTTCCCCTTATAGAAACCCCTCCCCACCACCAGAGGTTATGGTAAGAAACTTTGCTATACCGGACACGCCCGAGAGCCCCCCACAATCACCAGAGAAACAGTCACCACCAGTTCCTGATACTCAACGATCACCACCACCCAGATTCAGCACTGACATTCCCTATTGGGGCGCCCCTGTGGAGAGGGAAACCTTAGATCGTTGCCCAGTCTGTTGGACTCAGGGAGTAGATAATGTTTTCATTTGTAAAGGATGTCACCACCGACCAACCTGCAAGAGCTGTACGAAGACTCTCTTGGAACAGCAGGCATCTTGCCCTTCGTGTCGGTATGGACAACCCCCGAGAACACCCTCGCCCCCGATAATACCCTCGCCCCCTATGAGAGCACACAGGTGAGGACACCTTCTTCCACCTAGGCCTCTGCATCCGGAAACTCTTACCCGCATCCGCCAACCCCTTAATCAGAGGCCAGAGTTCAGGGAATAAACCCATAGAAAAAAATCTGCAAAAAAGGCCCTTTTAAGGGCCACTCCAATGATTCGAAAAGATACCTATAAAACAGCAGTTGAAAGAAACGTACAATAACACCAGGTCACTATTGTTAAATTAAAAACATTTCTTTTAATTATTTTATTTTAAATTAAAACATTTTTTTATAATAAATAATAATTTTTAAAATGAAAGATAAAACACTTTTAATTTTTTTTTTATTTCTTTATAACACACAGTCAATGTTTATAACATACATTCAACGTTTATTACACACAGACATTTTTTTTATGAACAATGTACACTTGTTTTTGATACGTGTGTACAAATTGTTCAATGTATTGTCTATAATGAGTCCAATTTCCTCCTGCTAAACCACACCCTATTTTGTAAGGAAAGGCATAAGTTTGTTAAGGTAAAGTTCCCAATTCTTGTAAACAAGCTTGAAACCATTTTTCTCTATTTGCTGGTGTATCCTGATATAAAGTACGTAGGCGGTTGTAATGTCCTGTTCCATAATCCCATTGAGCTAACAGACAAATGACTACAGGTTTTTGTAATCAAAACACTTTAAGGGTGCCTGGAATTCCTCTATCTTCTTGTAGGGCTAAATTTCTAGACCTTAAAGGTCTGCGGGTAGCATATATATTAGCTCTGGGGTATTTCATAGCTATACTTTGACTCAATCCATGAGCTTTTACAGTGAAACAATTACATTGATGTACAATAGCTTCTACAGGAAAGTTTAATAAATCTCCTGGTATCTCCTGTAAACTCATGTTTGGGAATAATTTTTTTTTCAATGTCACACCCTTTTATATAACCTGAACAAAAAAAAAATAACAACGTTAACAATAACAAAAGTCTTTAAAATTTTAATTTTTATTTTCCAGTTTCTTAATCATCTCTCTTTCTTTCCAGGAAATCTCTCCAGGCACCAATTTCCCATCTTATCCAATCTCTGGACTGTAATTCCTTGTTTCTCTCCTCAGGTTTCAGAATTCCATATTCCACAGTTGCCACCTTGCCTGTAAAATATTCTTTCTAATTCTGGTGTGCTGTGAGACATACTAAAATCTGCTTCAATGTGAACTCTAGCCACATTCAGTCCTCCTACAGGTTTTTTCATTTGAATGAATCCCCCGATTTGATGCACTTTTCCTGTCCAGGGATGAATTTCTTTTTGTATGATGAGGTATTGAAATTCATTTTCATAGCTCATGAACATATCTATGTCTTCTTCTCTCACATCATGGATGACAAATGTCCAGTTAATGGCAACTGGATAATCTCTGAATGGGTTATTTGGGTCATGGATCTTCTCATTTTCTCCCAAGTAAACATTACAGGGTTCCTCCTCTTCCAGAGTTTTCACTTCTATTCTTCTTTGAGGACTGGAATGTTCTTCCATATGCATGATCAATCTTTTTTCTAATAACTGTTTTTTCTCCTCATCCAAGATATCTATAGTCTCTTCCTCTATTTTTTTTTCCTTTGACTGACTTTGACTCATGGTTATGGTCAATTGATGTTTTTTCATCCTTCACCTTTATTTAAACCCACCTTTGAAGTTTTATTTTTTTAGTATCTATGGAAAAACCAAACCCCAGTAGAATAAAGTGGGGGATAGGGGATGGTGTGCAAAAATATCAACACCTGCAGAGCATGAGTTAAACCTTTTACCTACGTTTTGCTGAGTCAGTACCTTTTGCGTGTACGTTTTGTTTACTTTTTGCTAAGTCAGTCAATACACAAACCTTATATTATGACGTCATACTTGGTAGCGATTCACAGTCTCGGCAAAAAAAAAAAAAAAAAAAAAAAAAAAAACACACACACACACACACAAGCTCAATGTTAAAACATTTTTTTTTATTCAAGTAAATCTACAATCTCTTGGAATTAATTCTCTGTTTCTCATTTCAGGTTTTAAAGTCCCATATTCTTCACAATGACCATCTTGCATATTAAATGTTCTTTCCAATTCTGGTGTGCTGTGAGACATATCAAAACAGGTTAACCCATGAATGATTTTGTACATGTCTCTCTCATTGGTCCAGTGTTTCAATCTGAAACAATCAATCTGAAAAGCAGGTTTTCTTCGATTTTTCTTTCCTTTACATTCAACAGGAGTATCATACAAAGACATCAGTGTATCCGAATCAGTGTAAATGAAGATGTCTGTCTTAAGTAAATGTGCAGCGATTACTATTTCAACTTCTGTAGCCCAAAAAGTACATTCACTGATCCGTGTTCGTCTAATGTAGTTGGCAACACTCTCTATCACTGGTAAAACCGATGTTAACTTATCATCCATCTTCCTCATGTGATTTATTACTCTCTCTCGTACAACTGAATGAAACTGTTGACCGGCACTGACAGTGTAGGAGATGCACATAAAGAAGCAGTTACCGTCTCCAACTACTTTTTGAACGGTACTTGGTATACCAAGCCGGACATGTGTGTTGGTTTTTGTAGGCAAAGATCCTACAAAATGTCCCATTGATAATAAAGAACTTAATCCTTTTTAACAGGATGAAAGTATATTTCAGTTGTCTCAGATTCAATAATGCAATCTCTTCTCGATATCTCAGATTTTGAAGAATGGAAATTATGAATTGGCATCTTAAAGTATACATGAGTCTTTAGACGCTGTTTTGATGAGAAAATTTTGTAACAAACTGAGCATTTATTGCATGTATGGCTGCTCTAATCCACGTTTAGTCTTTACTGCTTCCCACAGTCATAACATGAATAAGCATTACTACTGTATATCCCTTCTCAAAGTACAACTGGAACAACCTTTTTAAACATTTAAAAAATTATATTATCCTCCGCAAACGAAGTTTAGGGGGGTATATTGGAATCAGCATGTCCGTCTGTCTGTATACGAGATTTTGTCCGGACCATTTCTTGGAAACTGTTGCAAGGATTTGGCTGAAAATTTGTACTTACACTGGATGAAAAAAACAGTTTCCGCATGGTTGAAACACTGCTGAAACTCTGCGGAAACTTAAGCTTACTAATAGTTTCCGCAAAGTTTCAGTACTGAAACTTCAAGTTTCATCAAGTTTCCGCAGTGCGGAAACTTAAGGTGTCCACGAATCCAAATGGTTTCCGCAACTGAAACTTGATGAAACTTGAAGAATATGTAAGGTTTCAGCATGCGTAAACAGTTGATATACATGCAGCATACTATGGTTTCCGCATTGCGGAATCTTGATGAAACTTGAAGTATATGAATGGTTTCAGCTTGCCTAATCATTTGATACACAATTAGTATACTATGGTTTCCGCATTGTGGAAACTTGAAGAAAGTTCAATATATATAGTCTTTTCTATTTACAGCAGATTGACCATACCTCCTTCACTAAACATAAACTATCAATTTCAGAAAACAATTCAAACAAATCATATGTTTTTTTTTATTTAATTTCAATAAGATGTATGTCTTATATAATCAAGAATATGTAAAAGTAATTAGGATAATAAATGCTTAATTTCACATCAATGGTAGCCAACAAGCATCAAGGTGGATTTCTTTGTCACATAATCAGTTTGTAGTCCAACATAATCCAACAGAAAAGTCCTTGAGTGGTTGACTTCAGTTCTTGACGACTCGCTTGCATTTATGTTAGCGGTGGCTTTATGTTTTCTGAACTGTGCAACACAACACTTTAGTCTGCATGTATGACCTGTTCCCCTTTCTGTTGACTTCTACAATGTCAATGCTTAAGTACACCAGAGACTTGTTTTCATCCTTGTAGAAATAATGTCATGTTCAAGTTGGATTGACCTGCTCATCAGCTATTTGAACCTATTGAAAATATATGAATATACATGTAGTTTAACAGAATCGCTAATGCTGCTATAGTACAAGCCCTTGATTTATTAATTATTATCAAATTTCACAATTTCAGCATTTTTTTACTAGAATGATTTTAAATAATCTAAAAATTTATGTGTACTCGCTAGTCTATTAAAGTTGCCTCTTTTAAATTCTAAGGACAATAAAATAAAACAAACTTGAATTTAATCTAAATGTACATGAGTATATACACACATGTTTATGCATATCGATATTACGTGTTATCCCTTTGTTCCAGAGTCTCAGAGTAAATAAAGGATTTCTTTTTTCATTTTACTCGCACATCAAAATATAATCCCCTCTTTTAACCCCACCCTAGACCCATAGGCCATGGTTCAGGATATTTGAATAACATAAATAGGCTTGCTGTTAAATACTTCTTTTGAAATAATTCATATAATTTTCATAGGTAGCTCACAAAGTGTGGCTGACATACTTCCTTTTTTTTTAATAAAAGGGGTCATTTATTTCATTTAATACATTAGCATGTGTGTGACATAAAACAGAGAATAATGTTTGGACAGCCTTTAAAATGACTTAATATTTCTGTTCATCTCTGAATTATTCCTCTTTATTCCTATGTCAAATTCTGACCCTCTATTGTGGCCTCAGTCTGGGCCCAGGGAATATCAATTGAATGAAAATGAATCTGCACTCTATAAGTACATGCAGATCTACGTTTTTGAAAATAAAAATGTATATGTTACCCTAAATTATTCCCTCTTTCAAAGAGGGTGTGGCACTTCATTTAAACATACTTGAATCCCTCTGACCAAAGAATGCTTAATTCCAAACATGGTTCAAAAAATTGGACCCCACACCCACTCTGGCATTAGGTAAGTTATTAAATATACACAGGAAAGTAATTAAAAAAATTACTTGGACTCCCTGAGAAAATATGGACAAATTCTGTTAATTTGGTAGAAAATCATACATATAAAGCTTACACAGTAAAGGAAAACAGCGTCTATCCCCCCCCCCCCCCCACACACACACACACAAACACACACTGACAACCATCAGTGTGACAATGAAAGATAAAAAGATTAAAACTCTGAAATTTTTGATATAGTTAGAATACAATAGACAATAAAAATATCAAAACAAATATTTTGTACTTTAGTCCTTATTCCCTAAATTACAGCAAAATAATAAGTGCTTACTAAGACTTACTTTTTATCAGAAGTATTCTTCATCCTCTTTACATTTTCAGATGATTTGTTAGGTGGATACTACATGTAGAATCTGAAATGAAAATAGAGTTTACGATAGTACAATAATAATTATTTAAAAGAGCCAAGAAAAGACTTGAAAACCACTTGCATATCCATTCCCTCACACCCTGCATGCAGTTTCATTTACAATGAACTCTGATGGACAGTTGTGACACAGAAAAAAATCTGATGGAAACTCGGAACATTTTAAAATGGACACACTTTAAGTGACAGCCAAATTACAACATCAATTTAAATGTTCTTGAAATTTTGTGACCGTCGATCTGGGGAGGGTAGGGGTCCACCCAGAATAGGTAGTGCACACACGTGCACACCTGGCCTCAACACTCGGTCACTCAGTAACCATTAGACATGGTTATCTGTCCTTGACATAGATCCGTCAAGGATTCAGACATAAGATAATTCCTTTTCCAGTCTTTATTACAGAAATATGTACATTATATACATATGTCAAACTGTGTCTGCTAGCTGCCTGCTCTAGCCCTAACTCCTAACTCTCTTGCTGCTAAACTACCACTCCAGCTGCCACACTACTACAACTGAGATTATCTCTTTGTTTTTGTTTGTTTGTTGTTGTTTTTTTTTTTGATAAAATATAATCTTAGCCTTAAGGGGAATTGAATGATTATTTAATTTACTCAGGATTGTTTTACATCTTTACAATAGAGTGATGTGGACAGGTAAAGTGTTAATTTCTGTGACATCTATACTGTCTTCTGGGTAACAAAAGATAACTGCACAGGGGATTAACTAAATGTACTTCAAAGACTAGATAACAATGTTCAAGACATATATACAAGCCATCTGCTTAACTTTTAAGTACATTTTGTATTATTGAAATGCTAGAATGAACAAAATAGCAAACTGTAGTATAAAATAGAAATGGAAATCTTGTAATATTAAAATATATTAATTATAAGTTATGTACGACCCCTAACTCTTTGGTTAGTAGCTATAATTTAATCATTTTTTACAACTGGATTTAATTAATATTTATTTATTTTTTAAGTCAAGTAACCTGTAACATCTAAGAGATATGCAATCATACTCTGAGAGTGGGAAAAATTACATAAATTATACTTTTCCATAAAAGCAAGACTACATACATGTATAAGTTTGTTGAAGATATGTACCCCTTTCCAGATTCAAGATTATAATCTACAGGATAAGGACATGGCCACTTATTTAATTTTCTTTCATTGCATTTCACATCAAGGGCAGATCACTCTATCTGTATAATTAGTCAGAATTAGTAGTCTCTATTGGCCATTGTTTAGAGCTGACTTAGTAATAGAAATAAGGCAAATGGTAAACAGTTAAAAACATATAGAGTACAGAAATCTAATTCCATATCAGTCATTCTATCAAGTCCAAAAAAAAAAAAGATCATAGAAGTATTATGTCAAATTTTCATAATGGGTCATACGGCCAATGTGGCCCAGTGGTCAGAGCGACTGCTCCGAATCCACTGTGGTACGTGGAGTCTGGTCCTTCAGATGAGACTGTGTTGGTGGCATGAATGAAAAATTATCGAAATGGAGTCAAGGGACGTTATATAACAAAGAAACAAATATTATGGATCACTACCTTTAGAGATTGAAAATGGCAATTACATCAGACCACATACTCTATTTATAGAATGCAGAATTCATATTACCCGATAATACTGTTCTGACAGTGTTTTAGATGGTTTTGACTCTACAGTGATTTATGATATATTAAGCAACTGAACCACATTTAAACAGTTCTAGTGAAAATAAAAACATGGTATTTATGATGAACAATTACAAAATCAAGTTTTATGTTACAAAATCAAGTCAAATTGTTTCAAAGAAGATCAAAACATGCATATGTCTTATGTGTCAGTTTAAAATTACACTTGATCTAAATTAATATCATTTTAAGTTTGATTATTAAAATATTTTCTTATAATCATATACCTTGTAAGACAAGTTGCTTATGTATATTGTGCACTTTCAACATGTGTTTAATATATGATCATAGCTTTCAAAACTTTAATAAAATACTTCAACTTGAACATTATGAGGCTTCTGAAAATTATCAAGTCACTTTCATATTATAATCAACTCAGTTTTGTGTTGATAATCTGATAATAGCTAGGAATCTTCAGCCCAAAGTCTGCAGGTTCTCAGAAATTTATGTTACTTTCATAACTACAAATAGGCATTACACAGTTACACAGAGACACAATACTACATGACACAGTGAGGGCATTATCCCAACATGATCTAATATTTACCATTCTATGTTTAAAAAAAATGACCCCCCTTCCTCCGGAATGCAGCACAGTCTACTACCAAAATTATGACACAATTCAGCAAAAATTAACATTGGGTTCAGAAACCTATTTCTATGAATTATAACGAATACAATTAGGTATAATAAACACTATAGCTCACCTTTTCTGAAAAAAAAAAGCGTGGGGTCTGATCTTTCGCCTTTCCGAATGAAAAAGTTAACACCGGATATAAGTACATAACGCTATTACAGTCTAAAAACCAACCTGCATTTAAAACTCTGGAATACTACACGTTGTAAAGAAAATTTACATGACGTTGTAAAGAAAATTTACATGATGTAAAAGAATACAATAGCATATTCTATTTTTCATACGAAATACAAGAAAGATAAAAACAATGGTACAAACTGAATGCAGACTTTCTATAGCTTTCAACGATAAATTATATATTACTACCTAAGCTGAGAATGATTTACCAGTAACTTTTTTCACAATTATGAAAACTGTACTATGGCCATTTTGAATTTTTGAAACGCGCCATTTCAGCCCAACCTTATTTTTACAATTTCAGATAATAAACTCAAAAATGAAGGTCATTGTACTATAGGAAATAGCTACCTGTATCCAATCTGTCATTTGGTATGCTTTTCGTCTATGTAGAATGAAAAGGTCTTCTCATCTAGATATTATTTTTCTTGAGCAAATTCTTGGCATTTCCTTCGCCATTTTGTCCTTCTTTCTTCTACTGAGAATCTATCCAATGAGCGAGAAGCATACTGGCGCGATACGCCACCTAGTGATTCACCGAAAATGGCCGTCCATTGTTTACATTGAAAATTCAACATAATTTTTGCAGTTTGTTTGTTTTTTTTTTTAAAGGAAGCTTTCACGTTTTTACTGCAAAAGTTCTCTTGAATATCACATAATTAGCACTTCTGCATGATAATATCAAATTGATCCTGGGATCGCGGGGGGTATACCTGTAAAACCTGCTTATGTAAAGTAATTATAGTAGTTGTTGAATCGGAGTGCCTTAAATTTGATAGATAGAAAATCGTGTACTCTCATAAAATATCAAATAAAAAAAGTCATGAAATAAACACTGATAGACTGTATTTTCACATTCTAATTATATTTTCAACATTTGAAGTTTAAAATGGTGGCAAACAAGGAATACCACTGATTGCCGATTTCTTTTCATACAATTTTTAAAATAATATCTTTAAATTTTGAAATAGTATATTGAACTAGAGCGAGCTCGTTGCAAAGCAACGATTAGGTCTTCCGTTGGAGCTGCGGAAAGAAGTGACCTTGAGTCAAGGTCATGCCACATTTTAAAGTTATACATGTAAGCAATCTTGTAAGGGGAAGCAACTTACAATATTTCGCTAGGAAAAACTGTAAAGGAATGTACGTGACCTTGAACATTCCAAATGACCTTGCGTCAAGCCATGACACACTCTCGTCATAAAACCCAATCTGTGTGTTACCGACTTGAAAAGATCACAGTGACACGTCATGTTCTTTTAGTCCATACATAAGTCAAAAAATCTTATCCTTAGTGACCTTGAACTTGAGTCAAGGCCATGCCACACTCTTCATGATACCAGCAATGTTTCACTAGTACAAATACGGTAGCGAAATTACAGTTTCTCTGTCAGTGACCTTGACTCGATCAAATGACCTTGCATCAAGGCCATAACACACACTGGTTAAGAACAATCCCAATCTGTGGGTTTCTGAATGGATAAGTTCAGCCATGTTTTTTCAGATCATACAGCGAGTCGGAATAATTTGTTAGGTTCAACACAATGATTTAAAAATTCATTGAGAAAGTTTTATGCCCAGTTTGGATAAGTAGTAAAACGTGGAGATCGGTCCTTTGGATGAGACCGTATAAGGTCTCGTGTCGGGGTAAGTGCTAGCATGAAAAGGATCTCTCATGCTATAAATTTTGAATTTACCGGGTGGCAGTAAATACAAAATTTACAACATGACATGTAAATTTTGTATTTACTGACAACCGGTTAGTTCAAAATTTACAACATGACAGATCCATGGCACTTGATTCTATTTCTGATTTCAAAAGATTTGCACTGTTCCTGATTTGTATTGTTTGAATGGTCTTTTTAAGCTTGAATGTTGCACAGGTGCTTGTGGACAGAACCCCCCCCCCCCCCAATATACACTCCGGGGTCCAAGAATATTTTTATTTGTCTTTTTCCATAAATTAATCTTCTAGTACACATTTACAATGTATCCCATATGAAAAATCCAGAAAATAACGTAGAATTAACGTTTTATTAAAAAAATCATACCCGCGGTATTATGAAATAGAGAAGGTAAGTCTCTTCCATTTGTTAACACTGGACCCCTCTTGGATATCGGGTCTAAAATATCATATACCTACCACATGTCACCAAAATATGTTATTATATTTTGTTTCGGTAGATAATTTTTGTCTTTAATCGTGCTATTTAATTGCCTATGCATTCCACAATAATCCGAGTATTCATCGTCAAACGTAAGAAATGTAAGATTTGGAAATGTCAAAGTAGAAATTATACGGAAGTGATGCAGAAACGACACCTAGCGGGTAACTCTCGAGTTCCGAGTGTTACAGAATTAAGGGAAAAGCCAGAGGTCTATGGAAAAGTTCAGGAAAATTTGATAATAAAAGAAGTCGAAATCGATTCATTAGAATTTAAATTTTGCTGCAGATTTTCCAGATGAGTTAGGGTAGTCAACAATATTCTTTTTAAAGGATTTTATCACTCAAACCAAATAGACTTTTAAAAACGCTTTCTAACTGCACTTAACCAGTTTGTACAATTTTCCTGTTGTTCTTCATACTCACATAATTGTTTATAACATGTCCGCAGAATGCAATTATTTGTATTGAGCAAATTACACCAATATTTCAGAATTCGAAGTTTTCTTTGAACATACATTGGGCATCTACCAAATTCGAAATAAACCATTAAGTTATTTGTAGATTTTCGAAGCGACATAATTTTCTTCAAAAAGATAATATGTACTTGCTCAACATGTGGGGCTTTATGAAATCCCCACATCTCACATTCATAATGAAAAGCAGAACCTATACATATGTATCAAATAAAAAGAGTGTAGTCTCCACATTTAGATTATTATCTTTCACTCTTTTATCCACAAAGAAAAAGTACAATTTTCCTTAACATTTCACCTGTGGAATGCTGATCATTTTCTCCGTATTCCATCATTTACTGCTCAAAGGCCGTAAGTACCATGTACATTATAAAATGTATAAATTTTCAGCCATTCACCATTTATATCCTATTAAAATTTTAATTCCATCTATTTTGTTAACATTAAATTGCTGGAAATATAGTCAAAAATCCGGAATGAAAATAATAAATGTTAAAAGTGAAATTTATTAATTGTCGGAAGTGCAATGCAAAATTCCGGAAATCAAATGCACCGAAAATGGTAACCCCCCCCCCAAGAAACTATTAGTACACACTTCGACGCTCAATTGACCACTCCAATGAACGCATTAAATCGTTACATTTTTTAAGTTTTTGAAATAAAATAAAAGACCTTAAAAGGTTTTTAAAATAATGATATTAATCGTTGCAGACCTTGTTTTTCATTCATTTGACGATACGCGAATAACAAATGTCGCGTATGATTATTGGTTTACATTAAAATAGGTTGTGGATTTCTCTCGGAATTCAACACCAGCCCTCACCTATATGTATACGTACCTGAACAAACGAACCGATTGACATTTCGGCTCTAAAGAAAAACATTGTATTCTTTAAAGGGGGGGGGGGGTGTACGTATCGTGATGAGAGGAAATTTGATCACCTGTCAGTCCATTAAACATTAAAGATTATTTTGGAATATTTGTATACAACTGCGTGGCTTTCTTAGAACCAAATTAGTATTTGTTGGAAAAATTAAATAATTATTTAGATGTTTAAGATTTGTGACATATTTGTAAGAACCACTTTATTTACCAACAAAGTTTCACCCTTACATGGACGCCGTGATATATTTGATAGGCTGTTTAGTTACGGTACTATTCGGATATATTGCCATTTAAAGGACCAACACATTTTTTTTTTAATTTGGATAAAAAGTCCGACAATTTTCAACCACGTTTGCTATAATTTTACCGAATCGGATCTTTTTTCCGTATAGTCGAAATGCATGGACGAAGGATAAAAAACTGTATGCTGATCAATCAATACATCATTGCGATTGTGTATTTAATTTATGGAGACATGTTTTTTTTCTGTTTTTCCTTATCTGTGAATTACCCGTTTGCTTTGTACACAAGCATGTGTATTCTGAAAGCTCAGGATGTATTTAGTTTGGGCGCTCTTCCATGTAAAACTGTATGTACTTTCAAGCATGTATCCGTAAAATCGTGTATTGGGATATTCTGTTTATTCGACGAAATAAAAGAAATGCATAAGTATATCATTCTGTACAATACAATTATAAGTTTGGTAGCAAATAATGCAAACTCAGAAGTGATTAATTTATTTTTCGATTTTCCCGAGAATTGAAAACGTCACCTCCACTTACAATTATTGTGCATGTGTACATGCAGTTTAAAACATGAGACAGAAAAATAAATTGTTGCAAACCTAGTGGTTAAGTCGGCAATTAAAATGCATAAAACTTAAAATGAATAAATACACAGGCGGATAAGATAATGATAAAAAATAAGCGTGAGATAGAGTGAAATAAAATAATATTTAAGATTTGAAATGATTTTAAACACAATTTTCCATTAATCGCTATGAGTACACATTGCATTTTAACACCGATATGACCGCGGCTCGCTAATCTCTGCGGCCACGTGTGAACGACGAGTGGGTTACAGATTTTGAAGTAAAACACAGAGACAGAACGGAATGTTAACTGTCTGCTGTAAGAAGGCGTGAATTATTGTATGTTTAAAAGTATTATTTTATGTATATAGTTTATTTAATATTAAATGAAGAATGAAATGAAGAAACAAGAGACTGATAGTAAAAATTATACTTTACACAAGTACATGTATTAATACTTAATATTTCCATCACTAATTGCAATTATTTGCCGTAGCACCTTTTCAATTACAATTGAAATAGAATACAACATCACGGGATAGAGAAATAAATTGTTTGTTTTGTTTTTTTTAATCGTATTGTTGTGTCGACAGTGACCAGGTCGGTGAAAGCGATTAAAATTCGTTATGATTTTATGTTTGGAATTAAGATTAAATGAAAGATGAGATTGTTATCTTAAAGATTCGATATAAATAAAAAAAACAACTTAATGTTTCATTAATCGTTGTTTCTACGCAATGGATATGTCTTCTCAGATGTTTGTTTTGTTTACATGGCTTATGACCGCAGGTGGCTGGTACACTGGTGACCTCGGCAACGTGGGATCGCGGAATGTGTTACATAACTATAAACATCGAGGTGAACATGGAGAAATGCGTACTGTTAATGATCATTAATTATTCGATGCTTAAAGTTTAATATTACTTATATAGTTATATAGATACATTTAATTCCTTCCTTTATTTGAAGACGTGTTCCCTTTAAATCTAAATTAAAAAAGAAAAGAAAGTTGTAAAGAATAATTTATGAGTGAACCACAGAACACGTTTAAAACCTTATTTAGAAGAAAATTAGCATTAAATACAGTAGGGTATATAATTTATTGTAAGTTTGTTAAAGTTATACACATGAAGAGTTCCGATTTACTTGCCGAATGAAAACGCTTACCTGTTTACGGGACCTGCTTTTTACCTACATATTACGACATATTACGCAATACTCGAACAAAACAACATTTGTATGAGATCAATAAGGTGTTAAAGAACAACTTTAATTCCGAAAGCCATATCGAAATATTTACCGTTTTTGAGTTATAAAGCGAAAACTTTCAAGGGCTCTAAATCCCTAATTTTAGGGGCCAGCCCCTTTTAAATGATATCAAATGAAAGCTCTTGCTATTATGCACAACTTTTATTCTACATGTTTTAACAAAATATTTTTAGTTTTAAAGATATAAAGGAAAATATGTCAAAATTTTTGCTCTTTTCCGCTTTCTAACTTTTGACCCCTCTCTAGCGCCATT
Organism: Saccostrea echinata; assembly: GCF_033153115.1. Classification (NCBI taxonomy): domain Eukaryota; kingdom Metazoa; phylum Mollusca; class Bivalvia; order Ostreida; family Ostreidae; genus Saccostrea; species Saccostrea echinata. The sequence continues at coordinate 3,472,588 of NW_026889785.1, forward strand.
TTTAATGCAAAAATCAAAAAACAAAAACCGATGTGCACAACTTCAATGCTTCTTCTTTTCAATTTCAAAGGGTTTTGTGCTCCAATTATTACAGTCTCAGATCCTTTGTCTGGAAACCAGAGGCATAAAAATTTCAATCAAAGGGGAATAACTCATGAACAGAAGGTAATTTTCGAATTGTATTACAGTATTCTGAGAGTGTTTTGCAAAGTCTAAAAGCTCTGAAAATTTGAACAAATTCCGTTCAGAAATGAGGAAGATATGAAGCTTCAAAGTTGGCGTCTAGGAAAAAAAAAAAAAGAATAATAAGAACTAGAGCCGAGCTCGTTGCAATGCAACGAATAGGTCTTCCGTCGGAGCAGACAGAACATAGCGACCTTGAGTCAAGGTCATGCAACATTTTAAGGTTATAAACAATCCTGTAAGGGGCATCAACTTGCAATGTTTCAACAGTAGAAAGACAGTAAAAGAATGTAAAATTCCCCTGTCAGTGAACTTGAACTTGTCCAAATAACCTTGCATCAAGCCATGACACATTCTGCAACTGGTTAAGAGCAAACACCATCTGTATGTCACCGACATAAAAAATTCTCAGTCACGCATTCTTTCAGACTATTCATCCAAAACATCATATTCTAAGTGACCTCGAATTTAAGTCAAGGCCATTACACACTCTGGATGATATATTTATCATCCTTTCAGTGAAATGCAAATGCATGCAATTTTTTCTATTACAAAATTATAGACCTTTTTGTTTGTTTGTATGTTGTTTAACGTCCCTCTCGAGAATTTTTCAATCATATGGAGACGCCACCATTTGCCGATGGAGATCTGCAAATTTTGACCTATACCCTGCACTCATGGCCATTGAAGAGTGAGGGATCTTTTTCGTGCTAGCACCTACTGTCGGACGGGACCACAGTTTATACAGTCTCATCCGAAGGATCGGTCTCTGTGTCCCTCAGTGGGATTCGAACCTGCGACGTAAGGATCAACTCCTTAATCCACGACTCTAGAGCAGACATTCTTACCACTGCGCTACGTGGGCGACTAGACCTTTTTGAATTTTACACTTATTATATCAGTGACCTTGAACTTGCCTAAATGACCTATGTTAAGGTCAAAAACAACCTTTGAACAAATTATGAGCTTCCAGTGATACTCAATGACAAAGATATTCCTGAAAGAGAATATTGCACTTTTCTGTCAGTGACCTTGAACTTGCCAGAAAGACCTTAGATTAAGGTCAAAACACATCCTTAGATCATAAGCAATCTCTGTATCAAGTAAAAGCTTCCAGTGATTTTATATTACAAAGTTATAGCATGGAAAAAAAATAATATTTATCTGCCAGTGACCTTGAACTTGCCGGGAAAAACCTTTGTTCAAGGTCAGGACAAACCCATCTCTAGCAATCTGAGAAAAAGTTTCTTGTGTTCCTCCCACCTCTTATAAATTTATAATCCAGGCACGAATTTTGCCACTTCTTCTGCCAGTCTAGTGCTATGTTATCTCAAACCAGTGGATCATAAGCAATCTTTGTTCCAAGTATGAGCTTCCAAAATTATAGCACATACAGTAATCTTACACTTTCATGTCAGTGACCTTGAACTTACAGGAATGACGTTGGATGAAGGTCGTGGCAAACCCTTTTGTCATAAGCAATTCCTGTATCAAGAATGAGCTTCCAGTGACTCTCTATTACAAATAAATGGGTCGGACAAAACTTTGATATTTTTTTTCCAGTGACCTTTAGCTTGCCGGAATGATGTTGGATCAAAACCATGACACACCCTCAGATCATTAGTAATCTTTGTACCAAGTATGACCTTCCAGTTTCTTCATAACAAAGTTATATCCTGGGCAAACTATCACGTACAGACGGACAGCTAGGCAGACGGACAGTGTGATTCCAAAAGACTCAAAACACCCCCACCCCAAACCCACACACTTCATTTGGGGGATATATAAATTCCTATGTTAAATTATGAACATTCTTTCCGGCCCAAACCTTCTCCCTGGAATCAAGATTTGAAAATAACAAGATGTGTTTGTGAAACACTGATGTCCCCGTATGGCAACTTATAGCAAATGTTACATTTTCTCAAATGCAAACCAAATATGTTGATACCCAATGTAAGGTCTTGTGAGGAATATACCTGTGAAATATAAGAGCCCTAGCAGCAAACATTGAATAAATATGGAAAAGGTTAAAGTCAAGGTCAAATGGTCAAAATTAATGGTGCCTAAGGAAAGGCCTTCTCACATGAAATATACTGGTGAAATATGACAGCTGAGGCACCAATCGTTCAAAAGTTATGACCTAGGTTTAAGTTTTTCAAAAGTAGGTCAAACTCCAAGGTCAAGATCAATGGATTACAATTGTTGGTATCCAAAGGAAGGTTTTGTAACAAGGATTACATATGTGAATTTTAAAAGCCCTAGTACTAACGGTTCAAAAGTCATGGCCAAGGTTAAAAGTTTTTAAAAAGTAGGTCAGACTCCAAGGTCAAGGTCAAAGGGTCAAAGTTGTTGGTATCCAAAGGAAGGTCTTGCCACAAGGATTACATATGTCAAGTATGAAAGCCCTAGCACCAACGGTTCAAAAGTTATGGCCAAGGTTAAAGTTGGGTAAAATTTTGCAAAACTGGGTCAAACTCCAAGGTCAAGGTAAAAAGGTCAAATATGGTGATACCCAAAGAAAGGTCTTGTCACATGGAATACACATGTGAAATATGAAAGCCATAGCTCAAACCAATCAAAAGGTATGGGCAATGTTAAAGTTTTTGCGGACAAACAGACAGACAGACGGACGGACAGGGCAAAAACTATATACCCCTGAATCTTCGATACGGGGGCATAAAAAATGAATGTATGCTATGTTGGAAATTTTCTCATTCTAGTCCAGGGGTTCTTGAGAATACTATTTTCAAATGACCCCATGCGCGGATCTAGAGGGGGTTGGGGGGGGGGCAGTTAACTGTATATACTAAACCAAGTAAAAGTGGCCATGGACCCCCCCCCCCCCCACCGCCCCTAGAAAACGCGGACCCTTCCTCGAAAACGCGGACCTGTGTTAAAATGGTATGAAAAGTCTTAGGTATGAAGCTTTAAAAGTCAACGACCCCCCCCCCCCCCTACACACACACACAAACACACACACGAAATATGTTTTTCACGTTTGGGAAAAGAGTTTCTTTTTTTGGCTCGTCAAGAAATTTCTGGATTGAAATATTTTTTTTTATTGGGATCACCCCCCCCCCCCTTGCCGTGGAAAAAAAATCCTTGATCTGCGCCTGGACCCCATATAATTTTTACTACATGTATCCGTTAAAAGAGGATGTGACCCTTCATTTGAACAAAACTTTACCAAAAATAGTCTATGTTAATTTTCGTTGTTATGGCCCAATGGTTCTTGATAAAATAAAAATGAGAAAAATTTACAAGTAGCTTTAGAACGACAACGACGATAACGCTTATATACACCAAGAAAGCAAACAAAGATGAAGAATTATGAACAGAAAAGCTTACTTGGGCCTTTGGCTTGGGAGATGAGATCCTTATTAAAAATTGAAATTATTTTGTCATTTTTTTTATGATCGACGGGCCTGTATTTCAAAGAGAGAGAGAGAGAATTTCTAGCTAGGTCTTTGAATAACAGTGACATGTCAGAAAACCAGGTCCCTAGGAATGTACATGTATATAAAATAGGCAGTGCCTTTCTCTCGGAATTCATCACCTGCTTCTGTAAAGCTCCATCCTCACTTGTACTTACATAACCGACTGCGAAGGAAAACATTCTATTTATTTCGGGGATGGGGGTATACGTATAGTGATGAGAGGAAATTTATTCACCTATATGTTCATTAAACATGAAAGATTGCTTTTGAGTATTTGTACATGTTGTATACGATCGCACGACTTTCGTGTTAATTTATTAAAGTTAGATTATGTAAGCAAAGAACTAAACTAACATTTGTTCTATTCAGTCGTTTATAAGTTTTTTTTAACATTTGTAAGAACCACTTTATTCTAAAAAACAAATAATCGTCCTATTATGGACGCCCATGATATATTAGACAGGATGTTTAATTAAAATATAATTCAGATATCGACATCCAGGAGAACAACACATTCTTTTTCAGTGGCGGATACAGGAATCTTGAAAAGGGGGCCCGACTAGTTAGAATAATCTAACTGTGTCTCGGGACTGGTCCTCACCACAGTTAGAATGCCTCCAATATACCCGTAATGTAGCAGAAAATTGCAGAATCGCTCCGGAACAATTTTTGAGAAAATTAATGAAGTTGAATTGAAAATAACAGTCAAATTAATCATAACAAACCTTTTTGAGACAGTAAATACCTTTCATTTAAAAATTTAATCCATATAATGGAAGAATTCAACACTTTTTCACCAACGTTTTTTACTCGTTTCAAATTTATACACAATGTTGACATTCGGAACTCTCGGGATTTTTCATAGTAAATGCACTGAGTTAGAGTTATCTCCCGTATTTTCTTTGCTACATAGACAATACACGAAACGCATTCTATCGTTAAACTGGGTCCGTAGGACATTTATCACTTTAACGATAGAACATTCTATCTAGGGGCCCGACCAGTTTTGGGTCGGAGTAGGGGCCCAAAGCCACATAAAAAATTGATTTATTAAATTGATTTATTAAATCTTGTGTATATTTTGGATACAAAAAGGAGGCAGGCCCCCTGAACCTCCTCTAAATCTGCCAGTGTTTTTTCATTATTAGTCAGCCCGCGGGCTGACTATTTACGGTGGGATGAAACTGCAAGTGCGCTTGCGTAATTTGGAATTCTGGGAAAAAGATTTACACTTTGCTCCAACCAGAGGGCGTGCTTCTTCACACACAATACAGTCTATAAATAGATCGAGGCCGTGAGTGTGCTTCGTTCTCGACGAAAAATTAAAGACATAGATTGTTCTAAGTAGGAAATTTGCGCTGTTTTATATAATTCTATGAAAATATTTCAGTGCTTCTTATAAAAGATGCGAAGTTTGTATGTTGAGCACATATAACAATTGGATATATATAAACCCTCAATTGCCGTTGCAAGTCAAGGATTTGTGTGTACCTGATGCAAGACTCCCTCGATCAATACCTTGCATAAGACATGTACGGGGCTACAAAGGTCCCAAAACAGTGAAAAAATCTCTTTTCACTTTAATGATAAAAGTTATGAAAACATCAGAGATAGATTTTTATAATTTACATGATGATGAAAAAATGACCACAGTAGAACTGCGATAGTTGAGAGAAACTGCGCGGATTTATAGACAGGATCCCCCCCCCCCCCCCCCCCAACGAGAAAGAGTGAGAGAGATGAAATCCAGTATGTTAATTAATCTAGTTTTGGTTTGATGGTAGACATCATCAGTTACATTTTAGGGTATATACGCACTGCATGTATAAACATATTTTGAATTTCCAGTTTGAATTGTTTTCCATGGCTTTCACTACCTTATTCTGGAAGCAATTCTTTTCTTTCTTAATAACACTAAAATGGATGCTTAAACTAAGAAATTGATTTAAATATACATGTACTATGCACCCCCCCCCCCATCATGCATTGCCTGGAACCTGCACGATTAAAAACTTTTATTTGATAATAATTAAAACAAGCTAACCCAAAGTCTACCTTCTTTTTTTGTATCACAATCTATATCATTTATAGAATTTAACAATGAAAATGTACGAGGGTTGTTAAAAACGCGAACTTTTTAAACATAAACTACCTGACCAAAATTATTCATTTTTGCATAAAGTTGGGAAATTATTTTTTTGTAATTTTGGCTAAATATAATAAGGTTTCAATGCCATTTGCATTTTTAGACATCATTCAATGTGTTAAATATCGGTGGCCGGCGCACGGCAATTTCTTGACATTCAAAAATAGCATTGACAGCAATGTTTTCTTTATTACCAGGCTATACGGATATATAATGTGACAAAAATTATAGAAACTTTATGATCTAGAGTACTCGTGTGTAAAAAAAAAATCAATACTCTGACTTCATAAATAACAAAAATATTACGTTATATTCACAAACACTTATAATTAGATATTGCTAAAAATGGCAATGTCGAGCGATAATGCGGCGCACCAAATTATCACTATGTGTTGTGTGGAGCGGGGTTTGACTCCTGTTCATACGGAAAAAGAGCTGGAAACGAGGGAACGACACAAATACATGTATCGATCACAGGTTCGTACATAGTAAAAGAGGTTCAAATATAAATGGACTGGTTATCCGAAGGAAGAAGCGTTTGGTTGACCAACAAAAAAGACGATAAACTGAAAAGGCTAGAGTCATGCATGGAGACCATCGTTAAGTATTCGAGCAGTTAGGTTTATGATCGGGTTTGGGAAATTTTTTATTAAAAGAATTTAATCCTTGATTTATTCTTAACTGCAGTACACGTGTGAAATAAATAACTCGGTAACTAAAAGAAAATAAAATGCACTATCGAATTTATGCATAAACGATTTTTTAAAGACGCACGATTCCTGAACAAATTCAAAAACTCCACGAATTACGTTTTGACGTCGTCGGTGTTGCGCCGGCAGCTGTTTTGAATGATTCCTTTGCCAAAATAAAAAAAAATCTATTTATAGATATTATTTACTGAAATTTCTGTGAATTATTTCAAAAATGTTGATTTTAATGCATGCCAATTTTTAACTTTATAATATTAGTGAAACAAAAAATATTGAAAATGTTCGCGTTTTTTTTTTTTTTGGGACAACCCTCGTATACATCCTTCAACGTTCAATGACTGGGCTCTAACTGGCTTTGTTCATTTCTGAGACGAACTTTCTCTGATGTCCGCGCCCAAGAGAAATTAATTGGAGGTCATTATAATGATCACGATGTAGTCTAACTAAAATTTATTCTATGCTTTATTATTTATACAACATTGTGTTCCAAGTAAGAAAACGATTAGGCGAATTTAATGTAGATTACAATGACTTTTAAGAAACACAACATGATGAATAAAACAAGTCATATACCATCACAAAGCATGAAAGAAACTTTCTGTATTCCAGTGGCTGACTCTCAGCTTTTTTTAAAAAGCTAACCTTGTAAAGACTTGCAGAATAAGCGAAATACTCCAGACATTTAATAAAAATCTCGAACCCGAACTAAAACGCGTTGACTAAGTCAAACCAGACGGTCTTAGTTTTTATGGCATTTTTACAGTGATATGCGAAAAGTCTGATAATTGCTGTTAATTTTAAGAAATAAAAAAGTTCGTCATTTTTCAACCTCGTTCGGTATAATATAATTTACTGATGATTTTTTCCGTTAAGGAGGAACACTTGCACGAAGGATAAAAAAAGCGGTATTCTGCATGTACATGTATACATCATTGCTATTGTGTACTCGGATTAAACCCAAAATCCTTCGTAACATTGTATTGGGTATAACTTTCACATGTTCTCAGGCGGATATTCATTTATTTTTATCTGTCTAAAGACAATAATTTCAGTTAATAGAGAAATGTTTTTATTTCATCGTTTTCTCCCATCCTTTTGATTTATACGTTTGCTTTGTACACAAAAGCGTGTGTTCATATACCGCTGTTTCTACGCGCTATCGATATGATCACGGAGAACATGATATTCTCCAGCAATTTACTTCTAATGAAAACATGTTAGCTGAAAATATATATACCCGTTAGTATCTTAGTACCTGTTTAATTGCAATATCACCAACCGTAACGATCGCTGGCCAGGACTTGAATATAATTTATTACCGTTATTAAAACAACTCGTCAGCTGAGCGGACCTGTGATTTAAACAGGAAAATAGGGAAATTCCAGAGTTCGAAGTGTATTTATTTGGGCGCTCTTCCACATAAACAAATAAAACCGCATTTACACGTACTTACATGCATGTACCAGTAATTCATATCATGGGTTAATTCAGTTTATTAGATGAATTAAAACAAATGCATAAGATTAATCTTCCTAAACAACATGTTTTTAAAACAATCTATCTAATATAACTGACGGTATAAAATAACAAAGAAAATAACGGATTTGTGTTTGTATTTAATTTGGAATGAGAACAAATCTTAACCTGTCAAATCATTTATAAAACATACTTCGTTTTCCAGACACTAATTGCCATGCGTAATCTTCACATGCACTGACCAAGATGTCACAAGTTTGAAATGTATGGCTTCTCATTGCGTGAGTTTTGTCAACACATGTCGGAGTAGACTTATCTAAGCCAATTGATTCCCAAAGAAAACTGCATAGGATGGTTTTTTTTGTACACTTTTTAACGGGTAAAATTCATTTGACTCTCGATAGAATTTTCAAATACAAGTGAAATATTTAGGTTATTTGCGTCCGATCTAGTATTTTGTATGCAATAATATTGTAAGTTAGGAAGAAAATAATACAAACTCAAAAGTACTTAATTTTATTTTCGATTTTCCCGACAATTAAAAATGTGACCTCTACGTACAATTATCGTGATAATTATATACATCCTGTTTAATGTTCATGAAAGAAATAGCAACTTGTTAAATAATAACATGAGAGAAATAATAATATTAGAGAGATAAATAAACTGTTTCTTTAATAGGCAAACAAAGTGGTCTTTTCGGCATTCAAAATGCATTGAATTTGAAGTCAGTTAAGACTAGCTGATTAAAATGAGCGAGTGATAAACAGTAAGACGAAATCATATGAAAGATTCGAAATGATTTTAAAGTAATTTTCCACAAAGCGCAATTATCTCGATATCGAGAAATACAATGTTTATAAAAATAAATATGCAACTTTCTTGTAATTCAGCGAATAAAATATAAATTGAACTTGTACTAGCGACTTAATCAAAGATATGAAATAATCTGAAAGATTCAACATTTTTATCCACTCATCACTTAGTTTACAAAATGTATTTGGGATGGCCATTCTATGGTTTGTTTTGTGTACGACCTTAGGTCGCTGGTTCACACGCCGATTGATCCCCGGTGACCTCCTTTGCCAGGCGCTATCGAGGGAGAGGTTACATAATTGTAAACACAGAAGGTGAATGTAAAAGGCGTGTACTTAATGGCTGTGAATAGTCTATGTTTAAAGTTTTGTTTTATTTTCCAACTTTATTGTTTGTTTTTATATGATAAGAAGAAAAGGTTATCTTTTTTTCCCCTGTTTAGTAGACTGGTTTATCCAAATTTGAAAACAAACGAAATAAAAGGGAAAGTTGTCAGTAAATAATTTGGAAATAAAGCTCAGAATACTCCAAGAACCTGATTCTAAAGAATATTAGCATCTAATGTAGCTAGGTTTATTATTTATAGTAAGTTTATTTTAATTACACGAATGAAGAGCTCTTGTTTACTTGCTGAATGAAACACTTACCTGTATATGTGTTATGCTTCTAGCTCATTTAGAACACAAGATTCAAACAAAATAACGTTTTCTTGAGATCAATAAGATGTTAAATAACAACTTTAATTACGACAGCTTTTTCGAAATATTTACCGTTTTTGAGTTATAAAGCAAAAACTTTAAAGGGCCACAGATCCCTAATTTTAGGGGCCAGCCCCTTTTTAGTGGTGTCAAATGAAAGGCCTTAAAATTGTGCACAACTTTTATTCTACATGTCTTATCAAAATATTTTTAGTTTAGAAGATAAAAAAGAAAATATGTGTAAATTTTCGGTCTTTTAGGCGTTCTAATTTTTGACCCCTCTCTAGCGCCATTTTGAATACAGAAATTGAAAAACAAAAACCGATGTGCACAACGTCAATGCTTCTATTATTTAAATTCGGTAAAATTTTTACTCCAGCTCTTGTAGTCTCTGAGCCTTTGTCTGGAAATGAAGCCCCCTAAATTTTCATTTAAAGGGAAATAACCCAAAAGCGGAAGTGGATTTTTGAAATGTTTGACAGCATTCTGATAGAGTTTTGTAACGTCTATAAACCCTGCAAATTTGAGCAAAATCCGTTGAGAAATGAGCGAGATATGAGGTCTCAAAGTTGGCGTCTAGGAAAAAAAAAAAAGAATAATAAGAATAATCTTAACCATCAGAATCAGTAGAAGGTCTTCCGCCTGGAGCGGAAGACCTTAATAATCTTAACCATCAGAATCAGTAGAAGGTCTTCCGTTGGAAACGGAAGACCTTAACAAGCAAATATTTTCCGATTCCCAATAGATTTATACTAGATTGATAGAAAAATATCTAAACGGTTTGGATGTTTTGTTTTCTTTTAATCAACATTAATCAATTAATTACGCTTAAAAAAAATCTTACTCGACATTTTACGCTTGTATGAAACATTTTATATAAAAAATTATATATATTTTTTGTAACAATTTGATGTGTGTGATTTTATGTAAAGTTTTATTTAGTGTTTACTAGATTTTTTTTTAATTTGCCTATTCAGTAACCTTGGTGTCACTAGTAAAGGCTACTGGTGTGTGTATACCATATACAGCTGATGTATATACGCTTGGTCACAGTCCATTGTTCCACCTAGGTAGAAAAACCTCTCAAATCACATAGAATATACAAAAAATACACTAAAACAGAAGCAGGTGTCTTTGCGACACGTGTCCTCACCTGTGGCACATGAAGACAGGTGCCCGTGAGTGAGGTTCAACATAAATAATTGAAAATATGATCAACTTACACACTGCATGGTATTATAAGAAATTTACTTCTACATTTTAAATCACATACTCAGCACATTAGGCTTCTCAATACGAATATAATTAAACACATTGCTAAAAGCTATACCGCATTTACGGTAATATTGCATTAACACTGATTAAGGGCAGACGATACAAACAAACTTTTGTCAAAAAATATGAAAATAACAAATCGAGTCATGTTTATATGAGTAAAATGAACAAATTTTACCGCACAGTTTTTAATTTTTTCATTCAAAGTTTCACAATAACGGGATTTGAAGTGAAAAAAAATTGTAAAGATTAATAAGGATGGTTGCAGAGAGGTAGAATTTTGAACATCATAGAAGGTTTACAATTTTTTAATATTTTAGAAATTTATTATTTGCATTATTTGCAACAAAAATAGGCCCAAAAATATTATACCAATCCAGGCATCCCTTTTTTTTGTTTGTATCATCTGTCCTTAAAATCATGTAGGCAAATTTGATAAAAATTAATATGCTGCAAATCCTAAGGAACATTTACATCAAATTTTCAGGACATGTTTTCTCGTAAGATTTTTTTATGCAGTAAATCCGTGGCCTTCCTTAAATAAATATGAGTGATTCCATGGGGGAACGGATAAGATTAAAGTCTTTTAATTTAGGGTTAAATTGTATTCGATCATGAGGACAGAGACACAAATAATGTTAAACATAATGTAATAATTAATAAAAATATCTAACTACTGCGCTATATAGTTCTGTCAAACACTGAATATATAGTAAAAAGAGTTTACACATCAAGTTAAATGGATTCCTGTAGTCAGTAGTGTTGTGCTGTTAACAGAGTAAATTATTGAAGCATTATCACGTTTATTATTTCATTATCAATGAAAATTAGAAACAAGTAAACAACATCAGTATGGCACACTTGTCATTATAATCATGCAATGACACGTATGTAAGAGCTTCCAAAGTTCCTAAGGTTGCGTGTATTTCTCGACAGGTGGTATCAGAATTATAATTATGAATTTATTTTAGCTAACATGGCGCTTTCTTGTTTCCTGAATTACTATACATATGTTCTTATTTTTTTTAAACACGTTTATTAGATAATACACAAGTGAACGTGTATCTAAACAACTAAATTAAACATATGATAATCGACGGTGTAAGAGAGAACTTTTGAAATACATAATTAGTAATATTTCAACATCATTGAACATATGCAGCAAGATGAAGTCAGATGACGGCAGGGAGAAACGTATATCACTTCATGTCTGATAACTCTAGGTGCAGTCATCTTGTTATCTCGGATCATGTTGGCTCTGGTAATTATCTGTATTTCATGCAATATGAAGACAAACTATTTATTAAACACGTTTAATTTTGTAAAGCTGTTATTGTAAATAGAGGAACCGGGAATTATACACCCCAAATATACCGCCCCTTGACAGAAACGTAATTTTTGTGTACATGATGTATGCTATGAAAAGAATCAATTCCCGAGGGGGGGGGGGGTCTCGAGCAGGGAACTGTAGAAAATCCTCGCGAGAGGAATTGATTTCATTTAAAAACATACCATTATTTTTTTCATTTGCTAAATATCCATTTTTCAATTGAAACAAGAAAATCAAACCTAAACCATTAAACCAAGTAACAGTACTTATAATTGATATCAATACCAGTATGTATAAGTATACGCAGAACTGAATATGAATTATTAGATTTAATAATAATAAAAAAAACCCCTAAATTTTCTTTACATGCATTAGTAAATAAAAAGGTAACGTTAGTTGATTTATCTACTCTTTTAAAAAAATGATGAAAAGAATTTCAGTTTGGTTTCAGCATTGCGGAACCATAAGGAATCGAAATTAACAGTTTCCGGAACCTGAAACTTCCTGAAACTAATAAGTATTGTTACATTGTCGTTAAATTTAATTTCACGCTGGTTTCCATTTTGCGGAAACCATAAGGAAACAAATCTAATAGTTTCAGTATACGGAAACCCTACAGAAACTTACTGAAACTATTATATAGTTTCCGCATTGCGGAAACCATACAGGAAACTTCAATGTCAAGTTTCAGCAAGGTTTCCATATAGTTTCAGTTTTGCGGAAACTGGACTTTTCATCCAGTGTTATTATTCGCCATATGAAGGTGTGCACCTGGTATTTTCATCATGATTGGATAATTTTTTTTTGCATTTTACAGGTGTGTTTTTTTTTTTAGCTCACCTGAGCCGAAGGCTCAAGTGAGCTTTTCTGATCACATTTTGTCCGTCGTCCGTCCGTCTGTCTGTCCGTCTGTTTGTCTGTCCGTCCGTCTGTAAACTTTTCACATTTTTGACTTCTTCTCAAGAACCACTGGGCCAATTTTGACCAAACTTGGTACAAAGCATCCTTGGGTGAAGGGGAATTTAAATTGTTAAAATGAAGGGCCAAGTCCCCTCACAAGGGGAGATAATCAAGAGAAGACAAAAATAGGGTGGGGTCATTAAAAATCTTCTTCTCAAGAACCACAGGGCCAGTAAAGCTGAAACTTATATGGAAGCATCCTGGGGTAGTGTAGATTCTAAATTGTTCAATTCATGACCCCCGGGGGTAGGGCGGGGCCACAATGTGGAATCAATGTTTTACATAGAAATATATAGGAAAAATCTTTTAAAATCTTCTTCTCAAGAACCACAGGGCCAGAAAAGCTGAAAATAATGTGGTAGCATCCTGGGGTAGTGTAGATTCTAAATTTTTAAAATCATGACCCCCGGGGATAGGGCGGGGCCACAATAGGGAATCCAAGTTTTACACTGAAATATATAGAAAAAATCTTTAAAAATCTTCTCAAGAACCATTGGGCTAGAAAAACTGAAACTAATGTGGAAGCATCTTGGGGTAGTGTAGATTCTAAATTGTTAAAATCATGACCCCAGGGGGTAGGGCGGGGCCACATTAGGGAATCCAAGTTTAACATTGAAATATATAGAAACAATCTTTAAAAATCTTCTTCTCAAGAACCACAGGGACAGAAAAGCTGAAACTAATGTAGAAGTATCCTGGGGTAGTGTAGATATAAATTGTTAAAAGCATGACCCCCGGGGGTAGGGCGGGGCCACAATAGGGAATCCAAGTTTTACATTGAAATATATAGAAAAAATCTTTAAAAATCTTCTTCTCAAGAACCACTGGGCCAGAAAAGCTGAAACTAATGTAGAAGTATCCTGGGGTAGTGTAGATTCTAAATTGTTAAAATCATGACCCTTGGGATAGGATGGGACCACAATAGGTGTATTACATGGGGGAAAGTCTGGTGAAGAACAGCAGGGCCAAAGTTACTCAGGTGAGCGTTGTGGCCCATAAGCCTCTTTTTTTTTTTTTCTTTTCATTTCTATTATGTGGTTTTGTCCGGATCTGTTCCAAGAGACTATTACATAGATTAGTATGAAAATTTGTACACTTATTATTTACCATATGAAGATGTGCACCTTTGTATTTTCAACATTATTTGATAATTTTTCTGCATTTTACAGGTGTTTTTTTTTTCATTTTTATTGACTTAGTCATTTCGGGTTCATGTTTAAGGTTTGAGACATAGAATCTAGAACTTTTGTAAAAAAAAACGTGAACTACAGCTTAAAACTACTCTTTAGAACTAAAAAAAAACAAGATGTGTTTGTGAAACACTGATGCCCTCGTATGGCAGCTTATGGCGAAGGTTAAAGTTTCTTCAAATGCAAGTCAAAATCCAGACCAAAAGATAAGAAATGTTGATACCCAAAGAGAGGTCTTGTCTCGAGGAATACACCTGTGAAATTTGAAAGACCTAGATACAACTGTTCAGAAGTTATGGCGAAGGTTAGAGGTTTTTTAAATAAAAGTCAAACGTCAAGGTCAAAGTGGTTGGTATCCATAGGAAGATCTTGTCTCAAGGATTACATATGTGAAGTATGAAAGCCCTAACACCAACCATTTAAAAGTTATGGCCAAGGTTAAAGTTTTTCAAAAGTAGGTCAAACTCCTAGGTCAAGGTCAAAGTGGTTGGTACCCAAAGGAAGGTCTTGTCACAAGGATTACATATGTGAAGTATGAAAGCCCTAGCATCAACCATTCAAAAGTTATGGCCAAGGTTAAAGTTTTTCAAAAGTAGGTCAAACTCCTAGGTCAAGGTCAAAAGGTCAAAGTGGTGGTTGATATCCAAAGGAAGGTCTTGTCGCAAGGATTACATATGTGAAGTATGAAAGCCCTAGCTCCAACCATTCAAAAGTTATGGCCAAGGTTAAAGTTTTTTCAAAAGTAGGTCAAACTCCTAGGTCAAAGGGTCAAAGTGGTTGATATCCAGAGAAAGGTCTTGTCACAAGGAATACACTTGTGAAGTTTGAAACCCTAAGCACCAACTGTTCAAAAGTTATGGCCAAGGTTAAAGTTTTTCAAAAGTAGGTCAAACTCCAAGGTCAAGGTCAAAGTTGTTGGTATCCAAAGGAAGGCCTTGTCACAAAGAATACACATGTGAAGTTTGAAACCCCAAGCACCAACTGTTCAGAAGTTATGGCCAAGGTTAAAGTCTCATAAAATTTTGCAAAAGTAGGTCAAACTCCAAAGTCAAGGTCAAATATGATGGTACCCAAAGAAAGGTCTTGTCACAAGGAATACACATGTGAAATATGAAAGTCATAGCTCCAACCAATCAAAAGTTATGGGCAAGGTTAAAGTTGACAACAGACAGACAGACAAACGGACAAACAGACAGACAGGACAAAAACAATATACCCCCGGGATCTTTCGATCCGGGGGCATAAAAATCACAAAGTATTAAAAACAGTTTTTACATTACACAGCAGATAGTGTAAATCCATTTGTCCCTTGGGAGTAATGAGTGGACATGCATCCAGTTAAAGATTAATTTATGAGTTTAGTGTGGGAAGCTGTTAGGGCATCTCTGATCAAACAGGTCTTACCGATACCTCCTAGAAATTCGACAGAAAGAAATAAAGATCTCTGTTGCCTAAGTCTCTTAATTGTAATTTATGTCTGTCAAAATACATAGTTACTGGAACCAGCCTCTTATTTTTAAATTGAGTTTGATATAAAGGCATTAAGATCAATTTGATTTTGTATAATTAATTATGATTTTTTTTTCAACAATCAATTTGCAAAGTGTCATGTCTCACAAAGATGACAGATAGTTGCAAACTATTATGCCCCCGTATCGAAAGATCCTGGCGTTATATTGTTTTTTTCCTGTCTGTCCGTTTTTCTGTTTGTCTGTTGTCAACTTTAACCTTGCGCATAACTCTTGATTGGTTGGAGCTATTTGACCTTGGAGTTTTTTCACCCACTTTTGCAAAATTTTATGAGACTTTAACCTTGGCCATAACTTCTGAACAGTTGGTTCTTGGAGTTTCAAGCGACACATGTGTATTCTTTGTGACAATGTCTTCCTTTAGATACCAACAACTTTGATCTTTTGACCTTGATCTTGGAGTTTGACCTGCTTTTGAAAACTAACCTTGGCCATAACTTTTAAAGAGTTAATGCTTGGGGTTTCAAAATTCACATGTGTATTCCTTGTGACAAGACCTTCCTCTGGATATCAACCTCTTTGACCTTGACCTAGGAGTTTGACCTACTTTTGAAAACTTTAACCTTGGCCATTACTTTTGAACGGTTGGAGCTAGGGCTTTCATACTTCACATATGTAATCCTTGTGACAAGACCTTCGTTTGATACCAACCATTTTGACATTGACCTAGGGGTTTGACCTATGCCTTTAACCTTGGCCAGAACTTTTAAATGGTTGATGCTAGGGCTTTCATACTTCACATATGTAATCCTTGTGACATTACTTTCCTTTGGATACCAACCACTTTGACCTTGACATAAGAGTTTGACCTACTTTTGAAAAACTTGAACCTTGGCCATAGGTGATAGGGCTTTCATACTTCACATATGTAATCCTTGTGACAAGACCTTCCTTTGGATATCAACAACTTTGACCCGGACCTTCATGTTTTTTGTTTGTTTATATGTTGTTTAACGTCCCTCTTCAGAATTTTTCATTCATATGGAGACGCCACCACTTGCCGGTGGAGAGCTGCAAATTTTGTCCTATATTCCCATAACCTTTGAACAGTTGCAGCTAGGGCTTTCAAATTAAATATTTTTTATCTTTTGGCCTTGATTTTGACTTGTATTTGAGAAACTTTAACCTTCGCCATAAGCTGACATATGGCATCAGTGTTTCACAAACACATCTTGTTTTTTCAATGTAATATAAACACTGTAATTATAAGTATTGATGTTTTATTAGGCTGCACCTTAGTTTCATTCATTTGAAGAAAATATAATGAGTAATTAAATTTTCATTCTAATTGTTTAAGCAAATTGTGAACACCTCTCACATCTAGAAAACATTAGTGATTTGGTACCTTCTCTGAAAAACCCAGTGAGGGTATTTGTCCTTTTTGAACAGTTCTAGTTATAAACCTAAATAATGTAATAAATAAAGCAATTAACAGTAAACACAAAAGACAGGATTTCTTTAAAATGAATTCAAACCAATGCAAGCCTCATCTGGTCAGTCTGGTCTATTGTGGTAATGTTAGAGACAGAGCAGTTTTTTTACATCAAAATTCAAAATGCATAACCGTAAATAAATAGGATTTAGTAGCTAAGTTGTAGTCCTATAATTTTTAGTTTTCATTTGTTGTTTTATTCATTACTTTTTAACCTTTTCTTTGTCTAGAGGAAGAGACAGGGTGTTACAAATATTTTTATGGGTTTGTGTCATTGGTCATTTTTAGTACTTTTTATACTAGTAAATTTCTATCCATGACCTTGTATCTGTTGAAGGTCAGACGACATGTTCCTCGAAAATATATAATTTTTCCCAAGAATATGTATTTGAAGTATTGTTACCTAAACAAGTTTCCTCACAAAAAATTGGGGTACCTTACCAGGCATTTGGGCAAGATAATAGAGGGTGATATTTCTTACATAATCCTTATGGGTTATCTTCTGAATTGCCACTGTCACATTTTTTGGTGTATTTATTTTTTTAAACATATTGAAAACAATTTCGAATTCACAAGAGAATGACAATTCTGAATAATTTTTGATATAATACCAAGAGATACAAAGCAGGTATTTGAGGAACGTGTCGCCTGACCTTAAGTAGATCTGACACATAGGATATACAATATAGGTGTCTTTTTCAATGTTTATATACAAGTTTATATTTGTAGTGTTTTAAGATAGTGCCCTTGATATTTAGCATAAATTTTCCTCTTCAACTAATACATCCTGATTAACGGAATCCATCTTGAACCTAAAATCATTTTCTTTAATTTCATATAACAAATTGTCGAATTGTTAAAACAAATTTAATTCATCGTAACAATTTTTTTTCAATTTGTTATAAATTGTTTTGTAATAAAAACTTTGTTGAATCTACAGTACCTAAGGCGTAATAAGAAAATATGTTTCTTTACGGTTACCCGACCGACCCTATATTTACTCGCCGACCCAAATTTTTTTTTCGTCGAAAAAATCCAGAAGTCACTCACCGGACAGTTAAACTTTTACATGCATCTTAATCGGTCAACAGTTTGAAATCGAAAGTACTAGAAATAGACCAATTCTAGTACTTTCGATTAAATTATTATAATTTTTTCCCCAGGCCGTTTTTGCATGGCGATACCGCCATGCATTCAAGATCTCCCGCCATGCATCAAACATTGCCGCTATGCTTCCCGCTATGCATGAATTATTAATGGTATACATTTTTTAAGAAGGTGATTTATTTTGAATGTTATCAGTTATTAATATATTAATAAAACTATTCACTAGAATCCTACAAACATGTTGCGTACCTGTGGTGAACTCGATGCGAATCACGGTAAGGCCGGGGTATGATGCAATAGCTGTCAATTTATGTTTATTGGTTTATGGATAAAACTGCCGACTCCTGTGGTTCAACATCAAAAAGGATTCATTAGTTAAACACATAATTCTTAAACCATTTTAAGCACAAATATATGCTTAAAATAAACATGTCCTATAAACATTATCTCTATGAACTATGGGCTAGTAGTAGTACTTCGGTCAAGCGCACTTGCTTTAAAACACAATGACCACAGGCGCTTGACGTTTTTAACCTTTCTTTCCATAAATAAAAAAATCCCCCATACTATAATAATAACAAGGTTCGTCACGGTCGCCATCTTGAATTTTACAGTTTAGCTACTCCGCCTCGATTTTTAGTCTACAATGTGTTTAAAATTAACGGATACAACCGTTTCCCTCAAGTACTTACTTTAACTATGCCTCCACTTTTGAGGAATTCAACTCAAATCACATTAAATCCTCTCTAATTCTTAAAATGTTGCTTCAAACTCAGTCTACTGCTATCGATTCCGTAAAACTTAGAAAAAGGAGGCCGGAAGTTGATTTAGAACGTCACAATCCGGGTAAGCCCTTTTCTGATTTTTATTAAAGTAAAGCATCGCACAATGGTAAAACTGTTTTGTATTTCAACCAATTCATGTGAATTTGTAAATAAAAAAAATTCAATAAAATAGAAAAAAATTCCTACCTACCGACCCTATTTTTTTTTCAGCATGTAACAGTAAACAATTTTTTTTTTGTTTGGCCTAATTTATGTTTCATTTATAGTATAATCTTGGAATTATGGTTCTCATTATTAGTTTATGAAATGGAAATAATTCATATTACAACAATTTTATTTCTCAAGAATTTTATTTTGAATTATTTCAACTACTTCTCATTTTTCCAATTGTATTTATAACACTTCTGGTGTTGAAGGTGCACTCCTCTGACCATCTTCTCCCTTTCCTGTTGTATTCCCTGACAAACCCTCATCAGAATGTTCATCACTGTTGGAATAAAACACAGATGACACAATGGACTGCGATTGATTCAACTTTTCTTTCAGTTTGTCTTTCTCCGTTTCCATATCTAATGATTGCTTTTTTTTTAACCTTCAAGGTCTTTATTCAGATTTTCATTTTCTTTAAAGATACTTATCAAATTTGCACTGAAGAGATTTATCCGCAGCTTTACATTTTCTTGCAATAGCTTTTAAGTCCTTTTCTCCTTCATCCATCTTTCCTTTTTTAATCTTGTGCAAAGCACCCAAAATGAAAAGTTCAGTATTTTTTAATTGATCAGTTCTCTTAAAGCTCTGTATGATCTGTAAAGATAGCAGTTTTTATATGCTTTTTGGTTTTCCCCCCTAAATATCTGTTTGAGAATAATACACGGATCAGGAGTTCCGAAGAAATTAACCATAGAAATCCAGTGACATTGAATAATTCAGCTAAAGAACCTCTGTTGCCTAAATACGTAGCTGTAGTGGTCTTGGAGGTGCAGGCCACGGATTGCCCTGCTACCTCCGACCACGTGGTACACGACACGCACCTGCTGGGACGTGTACTTATTATCGCTCTCCTTTTCCGTTATCTGCTGCAGAGTACAGACGTGTCTCTGTCAGCTCCGTCATTATTATATTTGTACATATATACAGTATATTGCTGGCACTAATAAAGAGCGGATTATTATACCATAGTGTTTTCTCTGATCCGCTATCACCGAACTTAGTTATTATAGTTATAATACAGAGAGAAAACGCTATATTGAAACTGCGAGCAGGATATTTTAGTTTAACTGCAGGGTATTACCTGTCCGCACGTGTAAGTATCCGTCACCATCTTGGTTATGTAAGGTAGCAGTATTTGACTATTTGTTATATATTTTTATTATGTATATACCTTTATACTTGCGTCTCTTGTTTAGCGGATTAACCGCCTCATGTAAATTTATATTTGTGCCGTTTTGAGGGTGCCGGGGGAGATGGATGGTGAGTTTAGTTCCTTGGGATTGGGGAGGGGGACTCTGGGGCGTAGTAGGGACTGGGACGCTCGTGTTGGGGAAAATGACCATGAGGGTCTGGGGAGTACCCCGGGAGTGCGCCGTCCGCGGGAAGTCTTACTTCTTGAGATACTGGTTGAGGGGTCTCAAATTTATGATGGGTCTCATTTTCCTACCCTTTGGGGGGGGGGGGGGGGGGGACAAGGAAAAATATGTAAAAACCGGTTTGACTCTCCTGATTCGAGACAGGCTTTATTTCATTTTTTTTCTAATAAATTTTATACCTCTTTTTACAAACGATGTTTTTTGGAATCATTGTTTTCTTTACCCTTAGACACTGAGGTTTTTGAAGAAATTCCAGTTTGTAACCCTCCTTGATTATTGATAATACCCAACTGTCTTGAGTTACAAGAATCGGATTTCCTAGAAAATATTTGAGACGACCCCCGACTCGTATCTCGGGAAGCATAGCAATTTTTGGTTACCTGTCCTAATTCTAATCTCGAGTCATTTACTGGATTTCTCTGGGATCCGAAAGGAACCAATTCTGTCTTCTGCAGCAGACGTAAACTTGTTTCTTGAATTGTCCTCTTTTGGTTTGTAATCATAAGACCATCTTGAGAAATTGGGTCTCTGAGTAGCTGTTCTGTTATTCATTACAGCATATGTTCTAGTTTTTTTTTTAAATTTCCAGAGTTGTCACTGGAATTTTCTGAAAATATCCGTTTCTGATTTTTTTTTCATTCCATTCAGAAATAAAATCCTTCAGCTTATAATCTCCCGGCCTTATCACAAAGTATATACTGCTAAGAATTTCTGCCTGTAAGATTTTCTTTGTACATCTACTGAAATTCAGCAACATTTTCAGCTTTGGCAATATTCAAAGGAATTGCATTTAGATCATCATCTTTAATTTCTTTGGAGGAAGATTTTTTTTCACGAAACTCTTGAAAAAAAGATGAAATGTGACCAACAGCCAAATATTGGTTTGGTTGGAATCTTTTTTCCCCATTTTCCTCTTTAGCAACCCTCATATTTTGAAAGACGACTGATGCATGGACCTTTGTTCCACCATTCTCTCCAGACTGGAAAATTTCGTTGAAATACTATTTTCCGTCATCTGTAAACCTAACTTTTTTCCTCTCTTTTTCAAGCCCATCCCATGGACTGCAGATCTTGACTTGTGACTACCTCCCCAGTACTACTGTATTTGAGTAAATCTTCTGACAAAATACAACAGAGATCTCTCCACCTCGTCTTTATGTCGTCATATATTGATCATGTCTGGAGTTGATATGTTCAATATTGTTCAGTATTCCTTTTAGACATAAAGTTGCATTTGGGAGTAAATGACAGCAGTCACATACAAAATCATGTTGATGATCAATACAGCTTTCTTAAAACTGTTTATGCTTTTTTGAAATTTTATCATGTGGATCACTCAAAGCATAGTTTATACAATGACCACTGCAGTGGTCAGTTTACAAAAAAAAAGAAAGAATTAAATAATTTGTTTAATTAATTAAATTGCATAAGCAAAGGAGAGCCTTTGGATAACATCCTTAGATTATTTGTTACACAGTATACATCTTAATGTATATGATATATGCTATGAAGATGGACATGCATTCCTTAAATAAAATATTAATCTTCAACTGAGCTCAATTTTGTACTAATTCTGTTTCACAATCATTTTAAATTTGACAGCTATAAATTATAAATTTTTTCAAATACCTGTTTTACATGCATTTAAAATTCTGTCTTCATGTTAATCCTTCTGGTAACGATAGATTCTTTACATTCTTTCAGTTCCAGCATTAATATTCATTTGTTACATACTTTTCCACATCTAAAATTATACGTACCTAGCAACGCTGATGAGAATTACCCTGGCCACAAGACCATTAAATGAAAACAAGACTTGAGTCAAAATTTCAAACTATTATAACTTTTGAAATAATTTTGATATTGAAACAAAGTTTTCATCATATATTTGAATTGAAGTATTACACATTAAAATTTTTAAAGCAAATACATTAAATAAAACTCAAGATATTAAAAATCAATATTTTGACTTAAGTCTCTTTTCAGTTTATGGTCTTGAGACCTGGTTAAAAAAAACAAGTTGTGTGTTCACAAAACTTTTTCTACATGAAATAAATGAAAACATTTTTTTTCTATATATTGACAAATGTAGTCCCTCAAACAAACGACACACCCTCTAACCATCAAACAATTTGTGTCATACATATAATATCTCTAAATATTTGCATTTCAGGTTATCCTGTGTGGAAAAGTCCCACTAAATAACGACATCAATCAACAAGTTTCTCCACCCTCCAACGCAAAGAGGAGATTCTGAAACGAGTAAGTAAATAGAATTCAATATTATGCCCTTAATTCAAAGACCATATACAAATGCAAAACTTTACAGTCAGTTGAAAAGAAAATTGTTCAATTTGGTGTATTTACTTGAAGAAATATTATTTTATTGCTCAACAATGTACAATGATCTTGATTGAAATTCATTGTACACTGTTGCACAAGCATTTTCTTAACAATAAATCAATATGATATTTTACAATACAGTTCCCAAAGCTACTTCATAGATGTTTAACAATATATACCGTATTAAAAGTTGTTAAACATTCATTGCAAAATGCAGATTTCTGATATAAAATTAGAGCAGAAAACGAGTGCATTTTTCTTTTATATATTTATAGTAAGACATTGCTAGGAATGGTATTATTTATAAAATTTGAAAAAGGTGGACCCCGCAGGTGAGTTAAGGCTAGGTATAGGCATTTCTATGCAAATGAACTAATTAAAATGCCTAAGGACTATACAAAGAAAGTTAAAACTTACTGTGTAATACATACTTAGTACCCACAACATGAGATAGCCAGTACAAATTATGACGTCATATTATGACGTCATTGTTCTATACTACACAAGATTATAATGGACATCAACAAAAATGCTTAGGTGCAAGGACATGCTCAATTTTATTTAACTGAAACAAGGTGTTTTAAGTATTATTTAGAGAACGAGACAGGTACTGTATCGTAGATACAAATTTGGGGTGGACGAGTGCGTAGCACGAGTCTCCACCCCAAATTTGTATCTGTCGAGTTCTCTAAATGATTTGTGACTCGATCAAGCAAAAAAAAAAAGCACCGCCCACTTCATACCTGTGCAGCATCCAAACTTCCGCCAGAGTTCGTTTGTTCTTTCTGTAGATGAGGCCTCGACGGGGAGTATACATCCGCAGTATATATATATTTTCACGGACAACGTAAGATTTAGTCAGATTAGTTTTGACAACGGGGGACGAAACGAAACAGACTCAAAGTCAGTCTTAATTGATAAGGTGGACGATTTAACCTTGTTGTAAATGGAGATTGATCCGAATTTATTTCAGGGGTCTTAAAATCTCAGTTAAATATTGATACACATACAGGCGATACAGACAGTTTTTTCGATGTACTTTGATGTTACGGATTTTTATTTAGGTCACCTGAGTCACTCAAGTGACCTATTGCTATCCGTTTTTGTCCGTCGGCGTGCGTCGTGCGACGTGTGTTAACATTTGAACATTTTTAGCTTCTTCTCTGAAACCGCTCAACCAATTTCAACTAAATTTGGCATATAGCATCTATGGGTGAAGGGGAACAAAAATTGTGAATTTCATGGTCCCTGCCCCCCTGGGGCCTGAGGGGTGGGGCTAAAACCACCAAAATTAATGCAATCTTTAAAAATCTTCTTCTTTACTCCTGGACATCAAGCAGTCAAACTGTTGGCATCATTGTGATAAGCATTGAGTCCTCTACCAAAATTGTGAAATTCATGGCCCCAGGGTCAGGGGTTCTGGTGCTAGGGCGGGGCTATATAGATCATATAGTGAAAGTGCATTATTTCTCTGAAAATCTTCTTCTCTGCTCCTGGGTATTAAATAAACTAACTAAGTATATAGTTATGATGAGTAAGAGTGACTCTTCCAAAATTGTGAAATTCATGGCCCCAGGGGCAGGGGTTCTGGTGTTAGGGCGGGGCTCTATTGATTATATAGTGAAAATGCATTAGTTCTTTGGAAATCTTCTTCTCTGCTCCTGGGTATTAAATAAACTAAGTATATAGTAATGATGAGTAAGAGTACCTCTACCAAAATTGTGAAATTCATGGCCCCAGGGGAAGGGGTTCTGGTGTTAGGGCGGGGCTCTATTGATTATATAGTGAAAATGCATTAATCCTTTGAAAATCTTCTTCTCTGCTCCTGGGTATTAAATTCAGTAACTAAGTACATAGTTATGATGAGCAAGAGTGCCTCTTTCAAAATTGTGAATTTCATGGCCCCTGGGTCAGGGGTTCTGGTGTTAGGGTGGGGCTCTATTGATTATATAGTGAAAATGCATTAATCCTTTGAAAATCTTCTTCTCTGCTCCTGGGTATTAAATAAACTAACTAAGTATATAGTTATGATGAGTAAGAGTGACTCTTCCAAAATTGTGAATTTCATGGCCCCAGGGGCAGGGGTTCTGATGTTAGGGCGGGGCTCTATTGATTATAAAGTGAAAATGTTTTAATTCTTTAAAAATCTTTTTCTCTGCATCTGGGTATTATTTAAACAAACTAAGTATATTGTTATGATAAGCAAGGATGCCTCTTTCAAAATTGTGAAATTCATGGCCCCGGGGACAGGAGTTCTGGTGCTAGGGCGGGGTTATATAGATCCTATAGTGAAGGTGAATTATTTCTTTGAAAATCTTCTTCTCTGCCCCTGGGTATTGCTTAAACAGGCTTAAGTACATTGTTATGATACACAAGGATGCCTCTTCCAAAATTGTGAATTTTATGACCCCAGGTTTAAGGGTTCTGGTGAAGGGGGGGGGGGGCTTCTATTGATTATAAAGTGAAAAAGCAAAATTTCTTTGAAAATATTCTTTTCTTCTTCTGGTTAAAAAAGCAAAGAGGCTAGGTGTATAGTTATGATGAGCAAGTGTGCTTCTTCCAGAGTAGTGAATTTCATGACCTCTGGGTCAGATGAGCTGGTGTTAGGGTGGGGCTCTTGATAATTTAGTGAAAATGCATTAATTCTATTAAATAATCCTGTTTGCTCCTTAGTGTTAAGCAGATAAACAAAGTGATGATGAGAAAACATATGGTCCCAGGGTCAGAAGCTCTTGTGTTTTTTTTGGGGGGGGGGGGCTCTATTGATAATATAGTGAATCTGTAGTAAAAATGCATTATTTATTTAAAAATCCTCTCTGCACCTGGGCATATCTGAGGCAAACAGAGTAAAAGTTTTTATAAGGAAGGGAATTTTTACCAGATTTTTGAACATCTGGACCATTTGGTCAAGTGTTCTGGTCCTGGCCAGGGCTCTATTAGTTTGTATTCTACTGAGAGGAGTTATTCCCCTTTGCCATTTACTTTTGATAATTTATCACTGTAAATAATGTACTTGAAAGGTTAATAGAGAATTATGCAAAAACTTTTATTGTATAATACAAAAAGTACTTTCATAGTTTTAATGATCAGATAGATTTGTAAGTAGTAGATAAATAAAAATGAGACAAAAATAACTTGTCTTATTAAATATTCATCAAAGACCAAGAGATGCCAATGTAAGAGATTTCAACAAAGGATTAAAATAGTACAGAAGCATTGATAATTTGTTAATATACTGTATAGTGATAAATGGGGAACAGATTAGAACCTAATTTATGAACTGTTAATGAATATTAAGACCAATTATTTTGTTGATCATGATCACCCTATTTTTCTTGCTTTTGGGCAACAAAGCTTCACCTTTCAGTTCATTTTATACTCTATGCATCCTTGAAATTGTTTTATCATACTCAGGTGACCGTTAAGGCCCTTGGGCCTCTTGTTTCTTATTGAAATGCGACATAAAAACGAAGTGAAAGAGATGTGCGGCAGTCGTCAGCGATAAGGATTTAAGATGAAATTTAAAAAAAAATCCTGAAAAATAGACTTGAGTTTACACCAGAAGAGTGGAAAATGGGGGGGGGGGGGTGTGCGAATATCACGTAATGTATGCTGCATCCGCGAACCCATTGGCTTTACTATTTTGAAGTGACACAAAAAGCAGGGAAAGCAAACAGGTTTTCAGGAATTTCTCTAACATGGGATGTTTTCCATAATTGCGACTTTTCCGTTTGGATCGAAATAACGTGTAGATTCTGTGTGGAATAATTTTTTTTAAAGTGATTGAGAAATTTTGAGATTTTACATTCCTAAGGAAATATTTCTTCAAATTTATAATAGGAAAAAAAATCAGCATTTACTATTTGTACGTGCTTATGATAAATTGAATCAGAGATATTTTTAGACCGTACTGTATTTTAGATACAGAACAGTTGGCTAATACAGGACAGTATACAGAGCTAATACAGAACGGAAAGTAGCTCCGCCCACTGTATTTCCGTTCTGTATTGCTAATACAGAACAGCAAACTTCAAAGAAAAACACCGCAATCGTGTCACAAGAAGCAATACATTCCAAAAATTGCTGGTATTGCTATTTGAAAAGTTTAAGTTGAATAAGGGTAAAAATGTACTGTCCGGTACAAATTTCCTCAAATTCCGATCAAATGAGAAAAACCCAAGGATTTTTGCAGCAGTTTTATTAATCTATAGAATATTCTTTTTAGCATTATACAATTTTTATGTAAAAATAAATAGGGTAATCCCTGGCGCCGAAGCTAGTTTGTTGATATTATTTATTACCTGAGTAGGTTGGATCAGTGACGTCATAATATGACGTCATAATGTGTACTGGCTATAACATATCGTGGGTACTAAGTATGCATAAGAAAATAAATCAAAACTTTCTCTGAATAATAAATATACCTCTTACGCATTTTTATTAGCTTTTTTGCATAGAAACGCCAATACCTAGCCCTAACCCCCAATCCCCCCCCCCCCCCCACTTCCAAAAAAAACCCCACATACACGCACACAAAACAAAGCAATTCTATAATAAAAATGTATAATATTAATTCAAAATCAGAGTTAAAAATGATATTCTGTATTTTTGCATCCTTTGTATAGTGAAAATGACACTAATAAAAAATCCAAGTTTAAATTACATGTAAAGGCAGTAGTAGGGGGTATAGTCTGGGGTCTGTATGGGGTAAGTAAAATGAGGTCACCTTGAAAATTTGGGTCACCTTGAGGCTTATGAGGTCACGTGAAGGTCACCTTAAAACCTGGGTCACCTTGATAACAGGGTCACCTTGAGGCTAATGAGGTCACCTTAATATATAGGTAACCTTGTGGGCACTTTGATAACCGGTCACTCTGATATATGGGTCCGTTTGAGGTCATCCGTCTGGGGTCAACCATCCCATCGCACAGCCGTCTGGGTCACATAATAATGGGTTCGTCTGAGGTCATATTCCGTTTAGTCCGTCTGAAGTCACTTTCCAAAATTCTAACATCAGTTAAGAGTCATCAACCACTCCCAAAGCCGTCTGGCGATTTTTATAAGAAGAGACTAAACTTTATCATAATTCTTTATAAAACAAGAAAATGGATGACTATGGGAGCAGTGAGGATATTCTTTGCAATGATGAGATAAACTTTAGAGACTTTTTAAAGGACGGAGCAATTGTTAAAAAAATCATTGATAAGTATATCGCAGAAAATGGAGATTGCCGGTCCTGTGACTGTTGTAAAAAGCAATATTCTCTGAGAACGAAATTTATACACGAGAAACATTGTCTGGTGAAACTGGCCAAGGAATCAAAAATCGATCCGCTGAAGATGGCAACCTTTTGCTTGCGGGCATGTGATCTTGAAGACGTGCCTTTGGAGGAACCAATGGAGTTCTCAGAAGTCCTGAAAACTATCATGGCCGACCGTTACCGTACATGATCATGAAAGACGCTTATTACGATTCTCTTTTTGAAAGTTACTACAACGGTACGATGACTTTCTTATGGCTTGATGGAACGTGGCGACACGAAGAGTATTTGGGTGACTGGACGCCCAATGAACAAAATTAGTGCATAGACTTAGGCATCTCGTCATATTCATAATTAATTTGTATAAATATATTGAAGGAAGTGTGAATATTAGCATTTCTAATCTGTGTGTGTGTGTGTGTGTGTGTGTGTGTGTGTGTGTGTGTGAACAGACACTCCTTTTGTGAAATAAAATGAAATCAATGCAAAAAAATTTCAATTTAATGATCATGTGCATATAATTGCTATTCCTTATGAAGAACGAAAAGGAATATGGATGCAATATGCTGTTGACAGGGTTCATTTTAAAAGAAGAATTGATCAAGTCGAGATATTGTTGTCACCTATCCTACTTCAAAAACTAAATAACATCAAAATGTCTGAGGTTAACTGTAATTAATGTTAAAAAAAAGGAGTGACGCGGACCGTCGTGTATAAGACATCATCCCTTTTGTCGAAAATAGAAGGTTTGGCAATGGAAAGACAATTAAGAAGAACAAAATTACAATGGAACAAGATTTGTAAAAAAAACTTTTTAATGTTTTAACCAATCGAAAAGAAAGAGAGTTGCTGATGCACATTACACGTCTGATGAAATGTGCTAGAAGCGCACTTGCTCTTAAAACACAAGTCAAAATTATGAAAAGAGATAATATTAAAGTGGGCGCTTCAGACTGGAGAAATCTTAAAGACCTAGTGGACGAACTTAAGGAACTGTCAGAAAAAATGGACTACAGTCTTCACTCGCTTATTCACAACAAAGAAAAAGTACGTCATGGAATTCAGCTTTATGTGTTGAGGAACATGGTGGATACTGTGGAAGATATTATTAATATAATATCAGAAACTCTTTACTACATTCAAACATAGGCAATAAACTAAATACTATCAAAATGTCTATGGTTAATTCACTCTACAGTCAGGATTTACTATTATCTTTGAGAAAAAAAAATGTCTAGTCAATTATGTCAGAGGTCAATCCCGTCTGCAGTCAGAAGTGTCTTCGGTCACTTTTCAAAGAACAGGACACCCCTATTTAGCTGTGAAAAGTCTACGGTCAACCAAATCACGTGATAATTTTGTTAAATAAAACACGTTAATTTAAAAAATTTTCATCAGATGATCTGACTTGATCAAAGAAAACGCATCATCCTCTCGAGCAAAGATGAAACAGAAACATCAAGACATAATCAAAGCAAACTACACGACTCTGGTGAAGAAAATGATGACCTCTTCGGTTGCTGGTCATCTTTTTGCCTCCAACATTATAACCGACGAGATGAGGCAGCAAATCGAAGCTGAAAAGACCAGTTTTGATCGTAACAGAAAGTTAATAAGTATCATTCAACGCAGAGGACCAAAGGGTTTTACAGGTCTTCGAATGGCACTTATGAAAGCTAACCAAACAGACTTATCCAAGCTTCTGTCAGCCAGTGATAATAACATGTCCGAGTACGAAAAAAAGTTAGCCATGGCCAGGTCGCTGGTTGTTAAGATGCCAGAAAAACGAATTATTAAGACGGAACCGAAAAATTATCCTTCAGAACAACACAACTCACAAGAAGAGCGGTGTAGAATCGGTCTGGATGACTTCAACGATCTTTTCCCTACAGCCGTGCCATTCAAAGGGGATATCAATGTTCACATCCGTCACTTTACAGAATCTAACGGTCGTTATTTTGCAACAAAGAAGGGGTTGACATTCCCTTTGTGCCGAAGGCTGAAATTTGATTCTCTTCTACCAGATATCGCCAACTATCTGCAAAACAATGAAACACATACAGGCGATACAGATGGAGAGATGAAATGGCATATTGGAGGGGATGTCTTCGTCTCTGTTTACCCTGGGTATACCTCAGTAGACATTAGACAATTTTGGAAGCCAGACGATGCCCCTGAACCTGTACCAACCAGGAAAGGAGTGTCTTTGAACAAGTACAAGTTGACCAGATTACTACAAGCCGTCGAAGTACGAGAATATGTTCCAGAGTTAAATGATACAGAACTGTGTGCGTTCAGTGAGTCCCATCTAAATCAGCTTGGAATGTTAAGTTGTCCAGAGTGTACTCCTATTGGATATAATCCGGAAGATGTGTCCATGGAATGTAATATCGGTGACGTAAAAGACTTACAAGCAATCGAAAGTGATTCATAATAAAAGTGCTACTGAATAAAAAAAAAGTACACAAATTATTTTGTTTTAATTGTCAAATATATATACTTGTTTATGTATATGTATAATAAATACTTTTAAATTCATAATAAATTATACATGTACATCTAAAAAAATCCTTGTGTTTGATTTGGTATATAATACAAAACACATAGGTAATATTAATCAGTTTTGTACAGGATGGCAAAGTACACAGACTATTTAAGAAAGCTTTACTATACTCCCGGAAATCCAGGTGCATTTGCAGGTCCTGAGAAACTTTATCAGGCTGTAAAAAAAGATGGAAAGCATAAAATTGGAAGAATGAGAATCAGACAATTTTTGAATAAAGAGGATCCTTACAGTTTGTTGAAACCTATCCGCCGGTCATTTCCTCGCTCTAAAGTTGTAGTGAATACGACTGACTCCATGTGGGATGGAGATTTAGCCGATTTCAGCAACATTTCTTCCGAGAACGATGGTTATAAATTTTTGTTAGTGTTGATAGATATATTCAGTCGCTTTTTATTCAAAGTACCTTTGAAAAATAAGCAGCATCAAAACGTCACAGGTTTAAAATCAGTTTTTCAAACAGGACGAAAACCCAAAACGCTCAGAACAGATAAAGGGAGTGAATTTAAAAATCGCTGGGTAAAAGCGTTTTTAAAAAAGGAGGGTGTCCATGTCATATACACCCAGAATGAAACTAAAGCAAACTATGCTGAAAGAGTTATTCGTACCATGAAAAATCTTATGTATCGTTATTTTCTGAAAAATAGAACATACCGTTATGTTGAAGTTTTACAAGACTTAGTGACTAGTTATAACCAGAGACCTCACATATCTCTTGGAGAGCAAGCACCTGTTACTGTCACCAAGGAAAATGCAGATGAAATGAGACTCATTTCTTATCTCAGTACAAGAAAAAGAATCCTTTGGGGAAAACAAGTTGGAAAAAACAATCAAATCATTTAGTAAAAAGAAAAGGACTAAACCAATTTTTAAGTACAAAATAGGTGATGACGTACGTATTACACAGCTTAAACATCCATTTCAAAGAGACTACCAGCAAAAATGGACTGAAGAGTATTTTAAAGTGTCTAATCGATACAAGAGAGCTGATATACCTGTATATAAAATAAAGGATTTAGCCGATGATCCAATAGAAGGCACTTTTTATGAATCGGAACTTCAAAAAAGTCGTGAAGTCGGGAGATATTCTGTATAGGATGGAAAAGGTGTTGAAAAAGAGAAAGCGCGGTAATACAAAGGAAGTGTACGTAGAGTGGGACGGATGGCCTAGTAAATTCAATTCGTGGATTCCCGAAAGTTCTCTAGAAAACACCAAATAAAAACTGTTCTTCTATCAAAAAATCATCAGTCAAGATGAGCCATCGAATGGTGTTGAGGTCTACAGACAGCTCCGAATAGTTTGACAATAAACCCAATTGTTTTCGAATTCAATTGAATAAACAGATTCAGTTGAGTGGATACTGGACAGTTGCTTTAACAGAATTCACTACAGAGAGCTGGGATCCAGCCAAGATTACCCTCCAAGGAAGATATAGAGCAATATACAGAGGCAGACCTGCCTACCCTTCCGCTTTTGGCGTAATTCTTTCGCTTTTTACCACAAAATTACGCTGTTACGCCATGAAAACTAATTTTACGCTTTTAAAAATTTGTCATAGAATACATCTTAGTAAAGTTAAAGGCGTTCCTAAATGAAACAAGAAGGTTAAATAATACTAAAATATAGAGGGTCTCGATTCTTAACGATATGATTATTTACGATACAATCAACATACGTAGAATACTTAGTAGTTATAATATGCCTTTAAAACGGGTGGCATGCCAAAAATTATAAAACTATTGAATGATATATGTAATAAGTAAAGTAATAAGTAAAGTCAGTTCAATTTTCAATTAAGTTTATTCTTGCATTGCTTTAAACAACATAGAGGCAAGTAAATGTAAAGAAAACAAAAACGACAAAACGCAATAATGTACAATTTGTATTAACATTGAAATGTAACTCCAAATCATGTCATTTGCTGGAAATTAACCAAACGTTCATTAAGCATGTAAGTTGTAAGTGTAAAAGTTTGATATGACTGTATTTAGGCCAGGCCCCAAGACCATAAACTGAGTACAGACTTAAGTCAAAATTTTGATTTTCAATATCTTGAGTTTCATTTAACGTATTAGCTTAAAAATTTGCAATTGTGCATAACGCTTCAATACAAACATATGATGGAAATTGTACATGTATTTTATAATCAAATTATTTCAAAAGTTAAATCGATTTGAAATTTTGACTTAAGTCTGTTCTCAGTTTATGGTCGTGGGGCCAGTTTTACAATTCATCGACTTTTTGTCAAAAAACGAAAACATTCATGCTTGCTTTGTTCAATGTACAATTACAGGTTTATTTAGACAATATAGTACCATTCCAAAACATCAAACTAGGAAAACATAAAAGGATTACGCCTTTATCTCTGAAATTACACAAACTTGAGCATTGAAATTACACTCTCCCAATAAAAAGGGTAGGCAGGTCTGCAGAGGGTGTGAACCACACGATAGTGGTATTAGACGATCTTATGCTACAAGTTGCTCAATCGCAAGATTATGTACATCTTTTTACGGTGACTTCTCATCACCGTAATGTTACCACGGTGATGCTCTCTCAAAACTTGTACCCTCCTGGTAAATATGCCAGGACTATATCCCTGAACTGTCTTAATGTGATTTTATTCAAGAATTACCGCGATTCCCGCCAGATCATCACATTTGGGTCACAAATACTACCAGGATGTGTACCGTTTTTCAAAGCAGCATACGAAGCTGCAACACGTCCAAATTTTGGCTATTTGTGTTTAGAACCTACCCAGAATAAAGAATACCAACTTCGATCCCACATCTTGCCTGGAGAGGACATGGTTATTTATCAACCCGTATAAATACATGTACTTGATCACGATTTATTCATACTGCAAAAATGAATCGAAGAATACGGAAGCATAGAGCATTTATACATTTTCTTGTAAGTGCAAACAGCGCTCAACAGAAATTGATTGTTAAGTCTTTGACTAATGAGCAATACGATGTGATCAGTGAAATAGCTCTGAATATTTACACGGGAACTTATCCTCTGACGAAGAAGTATAGAAAGCAGCTGAAACCTTACCAATTGTACATTCGATCACTGGGGTCGAGAGAAGTCAGTACGAGGCAGAAACGGGAGATTTTATTGATACATCTTCCATTAGTAACACTGTTACTGAAACCCATTGTTCATCAAGTAGACAAAAATGGCCAGAGAAATGATACTAGTGCCTAAATTAAAATACGAACATCTAAAAATAAAATCGAGGATAAAGAAGAGCCTGTTAAACCAGACATCGAGTATGACGACAAGGATCAAAACAGATGTCTGAAAAAACTTTAACCGATACAACAATGAGTGAATCAATGAATGACACCTCACAGACAGGGACTGGTTACGTCAGTAGAACTCAAACTATAGGAAAACCACCTGGTGTGTCCATGAAACGACGCAAGAAACAAATTCCCTGGCTTACGTACTGAGTGTTATAGTGGAAGAAAAAAGACTGTTCTGTTAATTAAACAAATTTTATTGTACATAATGTAACGTGCATTATATTAAATGATCACATATACATTGAAATTTCATAATTTGAGCATTGAAATAAAAATGGGTATTACAATGTACATTTTTTTATTGTTTTAACAAAATCCAAATGGCAGCGTATCTAAATTAGGTAGAATTCTTCTTTTGGTGTAAACCATTTGATATCGTTTGGTTTCCATGCGGTTTAACAATTTTCTTTTCCGACTGTCCCTTGATATTTTACAGGGGTTGATAATTTCAATTTGCTTATTGAACAGATCAAGGACTTGATAGCTTCAAAATTGATCACTTTTGAGTTAGCCCAGTTTAATGTAAACCCACGAACTTTACATTCTTCCCTGCCAGAAAGTGTACGGTATGCATAATTTTTCAGACCCCCCGAAACGAATTCCACAATATAACTATCTTCTGCTTTGATCTCATTGGTCAATTCCCCTAAATAGTTTCCTATAAGCAGATAATGTAAGTCGTCCGATTTCTGTGTTTTAAAAATGACACTGTCTGTATCGAAATACAGAACATTTTTCCCCAACTGATCTTATACACTATATAAGTGCAAGCGCGCATGCGCAGTGGTGAAACTTGCCAAAAATATGTTTGTTTTGCGGTCCGGGGGCATGATCATGGGATGATTACTCCATTCAAATTGAAGTGTGTCCCTGGAAACAATGTGAAAATTATGAGGGATCTTAGTAGGATCTTAGGAAATTTGAAAAAAAATTATCAGATTCAGATTCTTGAAAGAACATGGATTGCTTCATGCTTAATCTCTGACCAAATTTCCCCCAAAAACTATTGAGACAGAGTTTGGCTAAACAGCGCAAACCTGGATTTTTTTTTTAATTTTGTCGTACTCTAAGTCTATACCCTCTTTTTCCTTGTATTGTCGAATATATTCTCGTTTTGACTCTTCGCTGTCACACTCGGGAGGAAATCCCGAGGCTTCTTGTTTAATCTTAAGGAACGTATTGACGTACTTTGCAAAGAGACCCCCCTCACCTGACGAAGGGTCATATTGGGAAGATTGCTCAAAATGATAGACCTCATACATTTTCAAAATTTGGTACCCTTTTGACACTGCCATTTGGATTTCGGGGGTACACCACGTGCCCGTGATGGCTCTTTCCTCTACAGAACAGGTACAGTTATGCTGGTTTTCAGCGTCGGCACACGTTCGACACAAAGGAATTTCAGTTTTCCTTGGGATCGGTACGGAAGCACGGGATGGTACAATTTTCTAGGTGGTAGCACTTTGATTTTGGCAAGGCCGAAATAATTTGATACGTCCTTAATATCTTCAGTGATAATGGTCGGATGACCCACGGGATAACGACAGTATATATTTGTCCAAGGGTTGAGACTGGTAAAATCGTAATATTGAATGGTTTCATCCTCTTTAGCTTTATAATGTAGCTTTATGGCATTGGTGCGACCCCCAAAGAAACTCACGTGGATCAAGTCTGTCTTGCAGATCCAACGTTGAGATAAATTGTTGCAAATCAGTGTTTTTCTCCAGTTGGTATCGAAACTGATGCTCCCATACGACAACCAGATCGTATCCAAGCTCTTCGAGTTCTCGTTCTCGCTTTTTGGTCATCTTGAAGAGTTCATCTAATGTCTGGTTCGTTGCAGGGTGGTTGACATCAGATCGATCCTGTTGAAAGCAATCTGGGCATCCGTGGTACACGCAACCTAACAAAAACACACATAAGATGTAAACAAAAACAAGTTTTCAACACAAGGTTCGCCGCCGCCGCCCCCACCCCTCCCCGTCGTTAGGGGAAAGGGGGCCAATTCAATATCAAACTTTGTAATAAAACAGACCATAATAACAGAGTAAAATTTCTTACCATAAAAATCTTATATGGTGCCTTTCCCCTTACGATTCTCGACAAAACCATCGCATCGGTAGTTGATGCCTGGTACGTGGTACTCTTCCCCATTGAGAGCGTGAAGGATATGAACAGGTGTTCCTCGTTGTCGACTTCGCTCCATGAGCCATTCTAACCACTGAATGGAGATCTTACTATAATTCTCTTTGCTGGCGTATCCCTTTGAAGGTACGACGGCAATGGGACTCGTCAATTGTCGTTTTCCCACTTCGGTATTTTCCTCTTTTTCCAAATCACTGAGGGCTACCCATTTTCCATTAAGCCACACCCCTTTTACCCCCTCAAAGTTCTCCATCTGATGCCAGGTGGATGTCTCGTCCCTCGTGATTTCTACTTCAAGGTTGTGTTTAAAAAATAAAGTTTTATAAATACCCATACAAACACTGGCAATCGTTACGTAATCAAAGGGGTCCAAAGGCGTAATCAAAGGCGTCGTTGAAATAGTCCCATCGGGTTGAACGTGTGAAGTTTCTATTGTCGGGCTTGAAGAACAGTATTCCGAAAGGCTAGACAGCCCCTTCTCAAGATGTCGACGTCCGAGCGACTCTTTTTGAAAGTTAAATACTTCAGAACTCTTACTTGAATGCCACGTGGCTAATTTCTTTCGCTCTCCCGACGACATGAAATTGTATCCGTAGAATTCTAGAGCCGGATAGGGACCCACATATGTCTGATGTTCTTTCGGCCGCGACTGACCTAAGTCGATAAATAATGGGTAGCAACTGTTCCTTCGCCATGCGCTCGGCACTTTGAAGTGAAAGTTGCGGGTCCTTCGGATGAGACTTTAAAAACCGAGGCCCCGTGTCACGGCAGGCGTTGGCACGATAAAGATCCCTCACTGTTCAATGGCCCCGAGTGCCGAGCAAAGGTCAAAATTTGAAGCCCTTCACCGGTATATGGTGGCGTCTCTATATGAGTGAAAAATTCTCGAATGGGACGTAAAACAACATACAATCAATCAATCCACGTGATACAAATAAAGACGTGTTTGTTCCGTATTCTCTTTCGTAACTCGGACAAATTTGTTTCCTACTCGGGACGACACCACATTGATACTCACATCAAGCAGGGTCTCAAACAGTTCGATATCATTTAACCCTAGATATCTGTCAAGAGGGACGCCTGCTTTTTCGCAAAGCCAAATCGACATTTCTGTTTGGTACTTTCTACGTGATTTTTTAAGTAAATTACCATAATAGTGTTTGGGAACGGTTTTGTGTTGAATCACGTGATCCATCCTGACCCCAGAATCGTTTCCGGTTAAACGAGACCATGTCTCGGCATTTACCTTTTTACAGGTTTTCATGAAACAGAGACCTATGGCAATGGGTAAGCAGAGATTGTTGTCGTTTTCGACGTACAAAACCGATTTTTTTCTTTTCAAAGAATTATTTGGTCCAAACATTGACGTAACCGATAATTTATTTCCACTCCAACTCCCGCCCTTTGGTAAATCGATTGATCCTACATAGGAGTGAAACGGTTCACCGCGGTATCGATGCACCGCGGTATTTTTTCTCGGTTTGATACACGGTGCAAAATCTCTAATTTTCGGTTCGGTTCCTTTTTCGGTCGGGATCGTTATTCAGTCGGGTTTGGCATAAGGTATAACACGTTACTCAGAATAAATAAGTATGTTTTTGACAGTCAAATAATTTTAATCAATTTCTTCTAGTCAATTTGCAAATAAAATTCGTAAAATATGTGACTAGATTTAGAAAAAGAAAGCATAAAACAACGTAGAATTTGTTTCCTTCTATCAAAATGTATCGTATCGAAAATAACCGAACCGAGACAAAATTATACAATACGTATCGAACCGTGAAGGAGGTGTATCGTTTCACCCCTAATCCTACAGTGACGAGTAAATGTTCATCAACAGGAATCGTTTCGTTAGAATTAAGCACCTTGGTAATCTCAGACATCACCGTATCGGCATTGAGATCATCCCACGATTGTAATGGGACGACAATGGGGTTGTTTAAATTAGGGTGACTAAGCACCACCCGCCCCAAATCAGCTTCGTGTCCTCTAGCCTTTGACAATACATCATTGAACATATCATGTAATTTTTCATGAATATCTATTAATCTATCTCCCCTCCATTGGTCATTGAACTTTACCTTGAAGGTCGTGTCACGGGCCAGATTTTTTTATAGGTCCGAGTTTCCCTTTTCCAGATGAAATAAGGTTTCTCTCTTTTATCATCCCCACCCCCTGACTGAATGCTAGTAGACGGCTGGTCATTGTCAAGTGAATGTCTTTGTCTCTTAGATGCAGGTTCCAGGTCAGACAGAAGCTCTTCCCATAAATTATCTATGTGATGATTCCATTCAAGTTCCTTTAATCGTTTCTTGACCTCAGTGTCTCCCGTAAGACCATTTGCTTCCGCGAAAAGATTGATGGTGTCCTGATCATTCAAAG
This sequence comes from Saccostrea echinata, assembly GCF_033153115.1. Taxonomy (NCBI): domain Eukaryota; kingdom Metazoa; phylum Mollusca; class Bivalvia; order Ostreida; family Ostreidae; genus Saccostrea; species Saccostrea echinata. Next base: position 3,511,253 of record NW_026889785.1, read on the forward strand.
AGTCCAGAATTTCCTTCAAAAGACTGTCGTTTTCCATGTCTAATTAAAAAAAAAACATATATACAATAACTTTTTCTAAAGTTCACCAAAGTATCTCAAAATAAAATGTAAATGTTTATGAAGTTTATTGTTAACATATTTTACTTTCATATTTTTATCTATGGGTAAAACGAGTTCTCTCACTGGATCAAAATCCTGTTTCGCCACTTTTAAGCAGCACAAATCATCTTCATTAAACAACCATGATTTTTTTTTATATTTGTTACTGATTTTCTTTTCTTTTTTTTTCGCCACTTTTTTGTCATTGGCGAAATTGGCGACTCACAGCTCAAGCACTGGTAAAACAATAGATTTTCTGGTCATCACAGAGAGTTGCTAAGTTACTATAAAATAAAACAAGAATAAATAGATTTTAAAAAATTTTAATCAGTAAAGTAATTGGCGAAACAAATAAATAAAATATAGAGTATATTAGACATATCCTTTTCAAAAATGATTATATATCAAAATCAATACAAAAGAGTCACCTAGACCTGAGTACACATCCTTAAAAATAGATCACGCCAAACAAAAAAAATTACGAAAAACCACTTGAACTTTTGTACACTTCCTTAAAATGGTTATAGGAGACTCAATACAAAAAGGCTTCATAATCTCAATTTTAATAATCAATATGGTATCGTTGTTTCAAAAGAAAGGACTAAAGCACACATCCTATGACCATTTTGCTGTAAAAAAAAAAATCATTTTTGAACCACAAAATCTTGGGTAAAAAAGGAACCCAATAACATAACTCTAAAGAAAAAAAACAAACAAAAACATAATGCAAAATGTCTAATTAAATGTATTTTTCCTTACATTAAAGAAGACACTTTTTCACAAATCTTAATGATTATATTACAGGGGGCATAAAAAATCACAACCTATGTTCAAACAGGAAATTAGAGTTACATACAACATGCTGTGAAAAAATCTTGATATGCTAAATTGTTCAATTCATTTCTAATCCATAAAAATAACATGTTAAATGGTAGCAGTTATAAACCTGCCTCAAATAATTTCTATTAACACAATAAAGTCCATTTGCATTATCATACATGTATACAGTAATATGGGACATTTTTAATTTCTGAGGGATTTAATAAATTGAAAAGTTAAATAAGTCAACTTTAAAAACCAATTTACCCAAAGCACAATATATATTCAAATTTACAGTAAAGCAAAGAAAATGATAAGTTGTTTTCACAGGTGGACAACTTAAAATCTTTACAACTTAAATCATTTTTTTCTTTTCATTCTTTAAAGCAACAAATTTTCAATCACCAAATCTACAAAATTAAACTTTATAACATTTCTGACTTCACAGAAAAACATACCATTTGACTGTCTACTTAAGAAATTTTCTACAAAATGGCACTAAGATAAAAAGAACACTTCGTATGTTCATAATTAGTGCAAAAAATGTCCAGCAAACAAAAGAACAAAGAAAACCCTTTGGTAAATGCACCTTCAGATATGAGGTATGTGATTTCAGGTTTTGACAAAAATATAAAATAAGGCCAAAATCGTGTTCTTTGTTTTAAAGAATAAAAATCTGTATTGTTTACACTCTACTTTCTTCTTGTTCAAATTCCACCTTCTTTTTTGACATTTGTAACCTTGTTCGCTTACTAATCGGTTCTTTAGGAGGAAGCAAAGGTTTCATAGTGGCTGGTGTTGACGAGACTGACATGGATGGTACTGCTTCAGGTGTTGCAGGGGTTGGTGTTGCAGTAGGTGGTGTTGTTGCAGTAGGTGGTGTTGCAGGAGATAATGTTGCAGTAGGTGGGAACCTTAATTGTCTCAATCTTGTGTATAGTTTGATCAACAGGACAATTAGCACCTTCAGTGCTATTGTAACAGTGATAGCCCATGAAAGAAACCCTATAAAATGAGCACATAAAATAAATATTTTTTCTTACAATATATGATTTAATGAACATTAAATATGTAATATAATAAGCTATTCAACTTATGAAAAAATCAGATTCAGCTATTTCTTATTAAGCATATAATTTAGCATTAAAGTTAACATCCTCATAAAACTCATCATCAAAATCATCATCATCAAAAGTGCTACAAGATGGAGTTATAATTTGAAGCTCATATTTTGATGGTAAACTATTTTTCTTTACAATTTGATTTTTTTTTTAAACAACAATGTACTAAGCTTCTTTCTTTTTTTCACATTTTTGTTACAATTTTTATAATACAGATTCCCGAATTTCTTTGCTTTAAATAAAAACAGAACTATAAAATTAAGCGAACAAATGACAATAATATAGATAGTTGAGCCAGATGTACCTTCGATTAGATCATCCTCCTCATCCTTTTCACCTAAAAAAAATATAAACTCTGATTATGTTAATTCTACACATTCATTATGGAATTTTTGTCAAACAAGAAGTCTGTGAGCGAATGCTCACTAATAATACCCCCGCTCTGATGTGAATACACAAGTTCGGACAAACACAGTGATAATCAGGAAATTGACATCGGATTTGTAAAAACTGAATCCCAACATATGGCATGCCTAAACAAAGAAAAAATTTCAAGCATCTGCGATGTGTAGTTGCTGAGAAAACTACAACCATAATTTATTATGTATGGTACGGACAGACGCATGGATAAACAGGAAGTTGACATCGGATTTGTTCCAAAAATGAATCCTATTATATGGCATGCCTAAACAAAGATTGTGCTAAAATTTCAAGCATCTGCAATGAGTAGTTGCTGAGAAAACTACGACCAAAATTTGTTACGTATGGTACGGACAGACGCACAGATAAACAGGAAGTTGACATCGGATTCGTACAAAACTGAATCCCACCACATGGCATGCCTAAACAAAGAGTGTGTTAAAATTTCAAGCACCTATGATGAGTAGTTGCTGAGAAAACTGCGACCAAAGTTTGTTATGTGTGGTACGGACAGACGCACGGATAAACAGGAAGTCGACATCGGATTAGTACAAAAATGAATCCCACCATATGGCATGCCTAAACAAAGAGTGTGTTAAAATTTCAAGCACCTGCGATGAGTAGTTGCTGAGAAAACTGCGACCAAAGTTTGTTATGTGTGATACGGATCGACGCACGGATTAACAGGAAGTTGACATCGGATTCGTACAAAAATGAATCCCACCATATGGCATGCCTAAACAAAGATTGTGCTAAAATTTCAAGCATCTGCGATGAGTAGTTGCTGAGAAAACTACGACCAAATTTTTTTATGTATGGTACGGACAAACGCACGGATAAACAGGAAGTTGACATCGAATTCGTACAAAAATGAATCCCACCATATGGCATGCCTAAACAAAGAGTGTGTTAAAATTTCAAGCACCTCTGATGAGTAGTTGCTGAGAAAACTGCGACCAAAGTTTGTTACGGACAGACAGACAGACGGACAGACAGACAGACACACAAGGGTAAAACAGTATACTCCCCTCTCCTTCGGAGCGGGGGTATAATTATATTTTATGTGATGACATAACTCCAGAAAAAAATAAAAACATTTGTTCAAGGGTTAAAACACGATTAGAATCATTATGTAAAGTTAGTGGTAGTTTGAATTATGATAAAGCTAACAACTTACTAGTTACCAGCCTTGAAGGTGTTCTTGATGTTAGGAACTTCCGACTAGTAGTTTTAATAACAGGCTTCCGAGTAGTGGTTGTAACGGGTTTCCAAGTAGTGGCTGTAACGGGCTTCTGAGTGGTTGTAATGGGTTTCCGAGTAGTAGTTGCTATGGGCCTTAGACTAGTGGTTGTAATGGGTTTCTGAGTAGTCGTTGCTATGGGCCTCAGACTAGTGGTTGTAATGGGTTTCCGAGTAGTCGTTGCTATGGGTCTCAAACTAGTGGTTGTAATGGGTTTCCGAGTAGTCGTTGCTACGGGCCTCAGACTAGTGGTTGTAATGGGTTTCTGAGTAGTAGTTGCTATGGGCCTCAGACTAGTGGTTGTAATGGGTTTCCGAGTAGTCGTTTGTTATGGGTCTCAAACTAGTGGTTGTAATGGGTTTCTGAGTAGTAGTTGCTATGGGCCTCAGACTAGTGGTTTTAATGAGCTTCTGCATAGTGGTTGGTCTTGTAATTGTAACAGACTTGCTAACCTCAGGACCTAAAAAGAAAAAAAATGGAACAGTTCTAGTTGGAACAGTTTACTAGTCCCCATAACAAACGCACTTAAACAATATAATACAAGGGTTAGGCCCTTAGGGTTGTCAGTTTTTATCATATTAATTTACTACAAGGGTTAAGGTTGTAACATTTTGACATGTGCACATGCAAATTATAAAAGCGGGGGTTAGAGTCAGAGGATTTTCGGGTTAACGGACGAGACGTACACGTATCATACAGCTCTGTAAAATAATTCCGACTTGGTAGACTGAAGAGTTACAATTTTGCTATTTCTGTAGCATTGTCTGTTCATTAATATTTATAAAATGTCATTTCACAAACCTGGGGGGAAAACAATATGCGGATTCTCTGTAAACAAGCTAGCTATATCCTTGACGTGTTTACCCAGTGCAATTGCATTATGGGTAAACCGAAACAAGGGTTCCCTTGCTAAAATTAGACTCTGTCTCAATGTGTACACCAGGTCACGTGATCCTGATGACGCGACCTCTAATTATAGAATGGACTCGCGTAGTTACGATTGCGATTTCTATAGGCAAAAAACCTAAACACCCTTGCTAACCTTTCAAAATCAATTGTATGTATATACATATATGCATAAATATTTTAGTACAGTATATTATATATATATAGATAGATAGATAGTCTATTTGTTTATATAATATAAATATATATTCATGTAAAAATAAAGACTCTTTAAACACAAAACACTGAAGTACTTACTTGCATGACACCGCTTTCCACCAAAACTGGCCAATGTCTGCAAAAAATAGGGAATGATTTTTTGACCGCAACGTCCTACAAATACGTCCCTCACATCACTATTTGGGATCCTTAAGCAGGAATATCCTACCAAATCTGTGCAGATAGCAACTCGGCTGCTCACCGTCTATATTCCACATTTCTGCGCATGAGCAACTGTTGGTAAAATTACCAAAAAAAAAAAAAATAGCAAAAAATCGCTCGAGCAAACGCATGTTGAACAAGTTTACTGTCATGGCGCTCGATTTCCCCCTCCGAAACTCAGCGCGTGCAAGATGGTCATGTGGCATTATGAATACCCTTATTTGGTTAAAACGGGCCGTTGCTGAACAAAAAAAGACGCGGGTCTTTTTTTTTTTTCAATTATGGCCGATGACAGCAATGTTTTAATGTTTAATTAAATGTCTTAGATCTTTCCTCGGTAGAGGCACGGGAAGAAAAATCTGAACATAAGTAATTCCGTTTCTATTTAATTTACAACTCTAAATTTCTGAAAAATAATACTGTTACAGTGAATTCTAATTAATCAGTAGTAATTAAGTAAAACATTTATATAATAAGCTTTTTAAAATGATTTTTATTAGGTTAAAAAGATTTTGTTCAATGTTTATCAAATAAATAATGTCATTAATTTTGATAAATCGCTTTCATGATATTTATTTAATTTTAAATATGAGATGAACATGCAGAACTATACGCTATGACGCAAGAGGTCATAATTTGCACCGAGGGTGGGAATGACCTACATACTGTGTTTTGTGGGTTAACTTTTAGAACATTTTTCTTGAGATATGAAAAAATCATGTCACATGCACCTGCGCAAGGTTGTCTTCAGATAACTTTTGGGGGGGGGGGGTTAAAAAAATTTTTTATTGCAGATGTTCAAAGCGTACATGTATTTCATACATTAATTGTATTACATTTTCTACAAATATTTTGTAGAAACTTAAGATATACTTGATTAATTGAGTGTATAACTTTAATTATTCTTGTTTTTTTTTAAATACATTATCATTTATCTGCCTAAGATCACAAACTTTGTTTGCTGAAGTACGCAATTATCGTTGAATTAAGAAATTTAAAATCACCTGTTTTCTAAACTGTGCTTTCCTTGCACCGAATGCCCGATAACAACCGAATAGCCTATAACGCGTTGAGCAGTGTGATACAGTATATTAACAAACTATCAGTGCTTCTGTACAGAATTAGAAAATTGTAACAAACTGCATTTATTTATTGATGATACTTATTATGATCTATTCCCCTTTTCTACTCCTCATACACGATGACGAAAGAAATGACGTCACACATTGGACAACGTCAAATAGCATACTTGATTGTGATAGAATTCGGCCAAGCCGAACCAAGCCGGGAAACCCCGGTACGCTCTTAGAATCAAGCAAACAGGCTCATGTAAAGTAATAGAAATATTGTATTTCTATCGTAAAACATTATCTAGCATAGAAAAGGACTACACTTTTTGAAAATATGTTCATTTCACAAGCGTACCTCGATCAAAAGCTTCACGTCTTAAAACAAACAACTTTCAACACTACTATCCCCAAGGACGCTATGTTGAAGCCGCCCGAGCCTATCAAATTTTTCCAGCTCAATCGGCTCACCCGGCTTGATGCGTGCGCAATACCGGCTCAGAATCAAGTGTGTCGCCGGTCATCGCCGGTTTACCCGGGCGCGCCGGATGGTCAGAATCAAGTATGCAATATTATGATTCAGTGAATAGGATTTCTCACCATTTATTGATTTTTAACAGAAATGAGCATGTTCATATCTGCAATTCTGTCGACAAAGCGTGAGATCTATTTGTGGAATGCCTCAGTGCATGTTCTAATAACGCGACGAGACGTGCAACATTTTCTTTACGGAAACGATATCATTTCCGAATTTCCTGATCGTCCATATTTGGCAGCGAAAATCTCCGACTAAAAGCTCGATCTTTACCCCGTCTGCCTAGCTGGCAAAACATAAGGCTGGCCGCCATACTTATTGACCACTAAATGAAGCCCCCTTACCTTCATTAAAGTTGACGAATTTAATGTTCAAAGCTTTAATGTACCGATTTGTTCATTAAAAGATTGATACAACGGAATTTAATGACACATTTAAATGATGAATTTAATGAAGTTTTAATCATTCATTAAATATTGAAACAACCGGATCTACATTGATATGTGTTTGACATGTCATTGTGACTTAGACAACACAAGTAATACATATAAAATAATTTTTCTATCCAATCAGACGGTGTCTTACAATAAATTCGCCTCATTAAATCGCGAATTAAATCGCCTCATATGTTTCCTCCAAGTATGAGGCTACCACAAACGCTACAGATAGTCCGTTTCTTTGACGTTTCTGCTTCAATGAAAAATATTAAAACTTAATTTATATCTTTAAGGTTTAACTCGCACAGTGTCGGCATACCTTGTAGAAAATAACTTGGTAAAGTTTATCGTTTTTTCTTTAAATGAAAGAAATCTCTCTTATAATAGGGTAAAGGACCCTTAATTGATTTTATTTTGAATCCCCCCTTGATGGATGAGTAAATAAGAAATGTTTGGTTAAACCTTTTGTTGTATGTGCGAGAGAATGACCATGTCTTTCTGTTGTCCTTCATCTCATCTGTTAGGTACACTGCTCTTGTTTGGCGTACTTGGTCCTTAAGTATTAATATAATCAGTGAGCAACTTATAACCAAGACATTTGGCTTTTTACAGTTCCAGTTGTATACTGTAATATTTCTACTAGTAAATAATTTGGTTACTTGGAAATTTCAAGTTTTAGTCAAGAATCCGCTATTGTGGATATTTCCAACTAGCTTTGTCTCTTTCTGGGTATGCCTTCTATATACTAGATGTTTATGGACCTGATATTTTTTTCATCAATTTGTTCTTCAATAACTTATTGTTCATACGTCAAGCATTCTCTTGCGTCTCGAATCATCTGAGAGATATAAACCCCGTATGCAGGTAACGAAGGTATATTGATGCATAAGTAAGAGAAGTTGACCATTGAAAGTTTAAAGTCATCACGTTTATCATAAAGCTTGGTTGTTAGATTATCATTAACGTCTTTTTGTCTTTTTCTGGTAAAATATCAAAATATGATACAGATCTGTCAGATTCTGTGGTATCTTTTATTTCAAGCTAACCGGGATATATATCGTTATAAGAATGGAAATGATCATTTAAATTGACAATACGTCGTCGATATATCTTTAATGTCGAGTTGAAGGTCACAGAAAGAGTTTTCTTCATTTTACGTACAAGATTTTGAACAAATTCTGCTTCATATGAATACAAAATAGATCTGCTTAAAACGGGACACAATTGGTACCCATTGGAATTTTTTGGTTTTTGTTTGTTTCTTTAAGGTCCCTGTCGAGAATAGAGACTCCACCATTTGCCGATGGAGATCTGAAAATTTTGAAATATACTCGGCACTCATGATCAGGACCTTTGAGCAGTGAGGAATCTTTTTCGTGCCAGCATCTACTGCGACACGGAGGCTCGGTTTATACGGTCTCAACCAAAGTACCGGTCTCCACGGCCCACAGTGGGATTAGAACTCGCGATGTAAAGACCATCTTACATCGCAACTCTAGAGCAGACGCTCTAACCACTGCACCACGCAGGAGACTGTAAGAACTGTAAACAAATGTCAAGTAGTTCAGATTGGGACATTTAATTTCTAAGACTCCATGCATAGGAATAGATTGGGATCAATTATCTTCCTGTCTGGTGATGTATCTTGGATGATATGATTTATTGCAAATTCTGCTGCATACACATTTTTGCTGTTATAGAGTTATATGACTTAGTGACGTCGTTTTCCTGCTCCAAACTAGACGGCAGTTTGAATTTGATTGCTCGAAAGGAGACGATCAGCTAGTGTTTTAATGATCCTTTTTTTCCAGAACAAATTATTTCAAAACGACGTTAATCTTCCTTTTCCTATTTTTTTCCAAATAAGGAATATTTTTTTTATTGTTCAGTAGTGTTTCTTGCAATGTCAATTGACTCGCTTTTTGAAACATTTCTTCATAATTTTATTATAACATTCCTTTATAATGTAATTTTCACCCACTGTAAGATTACTTAAATTTTTTTTACACAAATACATGTCCGGGTAGGTAGGTGGATAGGTTGGAAAAACATCATTGTTAATAACAGCATCTATTTGATTTTCACAGTTTTTCTGCTAAGATTATATGGATCACTTTGGAACAAGTCGAACTTAAGATTCGAAACTGTCAACATCATCAATGGAGGGTGGCAAGAGAGTTTTAAATTGTGAAATTGCAGACTTTAATTGAAATTATAAATTATTAACGATGTTTGAAAGTGCTTTAATTACTATTATGGGCAATAAAATGTAGATTTAACACCATCAGTTCTCTTTTTGTATTTGAATCTTACGGACTTGTATGACCTCCACTGCTTGTGGTTTACTACCATAAATCCAGGTCTGAGATATGAAGGTCTTTGAGATGACAAAGGAGACAGTTTTAAGTCAATTTTTAGAAGTGACATAACAGGTATTGTAACCCAAGAATATTGATACATTTACCAGAGCCACTTTCAACACATAGGCGTCGGAACCGGGGGGGGGGGGGGGCTTACCCCCACACTTTTTTGCAAAGATAGACATAATATAGGCATTGAAAATTGGGGCTTATCTTTTTTTTGTTGGTTTAGCCTCCCCCCCTTTCAATTAGCCACTCCACTCAATTTGCTTCCGACGCCTATGCATAAATTAATTATGTATATATTTTAATTTGTGTTTGGTATATTTTGTTATTTCAATATTTAACAAAAAATGTTCTGTGAGATAAGTTATGTTCAAATGCTTGTCATAACCTTCCTTTGTCACTTGTCCTTTTACTGTGAATATGCTCTTGAGTGGCATTTCTATTGCATCCACTACTTTCTTAACTGGGGATGTAGGCAGGTTCAGCTTGATTGCCATTTAGGTAATTGCTTCAGGGATTTTCAATCTTTGCCTTTCCATTATGGAGGATTTGTTTGTATGTTGTTTAACGTCCTTCTCGAGAATTTTTCACTCATATGGAGACGCCACCACTTGCTGGCGGAAAGCTAAAAATTTTGACCTATACTCGGCACTCAGGGCCATTGAGCAGTGAGAGATCTTTTTCGTGCCAGCACCTACTGCGACACGGGACTTCGGTTTATACGGTCTCGTTCGAAGGACCGGTCTCCTCGACCCATAGTGGGATTCGAACCCGCGACTTAAGGATCAACTTCTTGCTTTGCGACTCTAGAGCAGACGCTCTACCCACTGCGCCACGCGGGCGACCATTATATTGCGATATGGCGATTTTATCACTTTTCTCGACAAATTCAAGAACATGAAGAGTCTTTCCTTCGACAATTCTGCAATGCTTAGTTTTGTCGGTTAGGGCTGCAAGCGTTGCTCCTGATTCATCTGCAATACTGAAATTAAGAATGTCACCAGTCTGTCCATTTACATCTGTAAAACTTGGCCGAATGTCCTACTCCAACAAGTTTTACCGTTATGCTTGCTGAGTATGGGATGGGTCGGCTACAGGAAAGAATTTGTGTGCCATCCTACAATGAAACAAATGTCTGTTTAAAAGTTAACATATTTAAAATGTAAACAAAGCAGTTTTTCAAATAAAGCATTCGGTGCACAAAAGAATTCAGAAGATTTATAGTGGAACTTTCATCTATAATCTCTCGCAACATAGTTTGAGGAGATATAGTAATGCAATCGTGTGTGTTTGTCGGCGAATGAGTTAGTGCTGTTTGAAACGGAATTGACGTAGTTTGCATCAAGTCGATATGCTCTTTTTGAGGGAATGCTCCGCCTTGCGGTACTCTTTTTATTTAAGTTCTTAGAACTTGAGCAACTTCTGACATTTATTTCTTACAATTTAAAACAAGTTTTTTTGCCTTACAAAGTCAAGTTTTTGTTTGTTGTTTAACGTCCCTCTCGAGAACTTTTCACTCATATGGAAAGTTCAAAATTAGAGGGAAAAAAACCACAGTAAGTGAAGTAAATATGTAAGCATCCTTGGTTAGTATAGATGCAAGTTAATTCAAATCATAACCCACCCACCCCCTTTTAGGAATAGGTAGGGAACAATTATGAATTTAAGCTTTTTAATACTGGATTGATTTTTTTTTCTTTTTCCTACTAACAGTAATCAGGTGAGCGATATATCCCATGGGCCTCTTGTTATACTTTCTTTCAATACTGTCCCACTTCCTGCAGTGTATTACACCTTTATTGGTCTTACTTTCCTTAGTGTACTCTTGACATTCGTCCATTCCTGGACTTTTTTTTTTGAAGACCCATCTGAACAGGATAAAATAACCCCCCTCCCCCTCCCTTACAAAATATCAAAAAATTGTGGCATCATATCAACACTTATCTTTTCAATTGTGTTTATATAGAATGGACAAAATCTCAAAAAAATACTCTGTGTCAATTTTTATCTATAAACAAACTCATTATACTTCAATCCTACATAATATTTGAAACTTGTACCCAGAATTATAAAAACCACTGAATTTGTCAATTCTAACAGCTGCAAAAAAATCATCCATCTATTGTTCGTCCCAAATTCGCTTCCGTGTTTCCAATGCCTTCAATCTGGGCATGGACAAAATATTTATAAAGGCACAGAAATATGTTTCAGGTATGATGAAGAGGAACATGATGACAAAAGTAACCTAAACGTAGGAACTGTAAAGGTAACCATATGGCTTCCTCAAAACAATGTCATTCAAAAATATCCTACAGGAATTTCTAATTGAAAATAAAATCCTACATGAATTTATGAAATCATAAGGGAAATATTTTTCCAAAGGGATCTTCTCTCTCTCCTATAGGGAATTAAAATCCTAAAGGATAATAAATTCTCCCATAGTAAATTAACTTCCTGCAGGATTTCTTAAATACCCTGCAAGGAATAATGAAATCCTGCAGGATTTTGATAATATATCTCAGGAATTTTATTTTTCCTATGGGAACTTTATTTTTTCCAAGGGAATTTTCTTTTCAAAGGGGATTATCTCACCTGACAGGTGAGATTTACCTGTAACAAGAGTAGTTTTGAACGCTGTAAGTGATGGTTTATATGGTAAAACATGGGTTTTATGCCAAATAGAGTTTGACGGGCGCCGATTTGCCACTTTTGCACTGTGTTATACATATTGTTCAGTCACGTTTTTTCCGCCGTCACACTATGTCCGCCGCCACGAAATGTCCGTCTTTCCGAAAAAATCATCACATTATGTCCGCCAAGATTGAAAATAACGATATATTTTATCATTTATATGTGTCCCGCTGGTATCCAACCTTTATCTTGATATGTCTTTTCGCGCAATAAAATATATGTATCTTTAACAACACTTGTAATAATGCCTGCCTTCAGATGAAGCCGCCAATTAGAATTTTAAAGAAGTTTAAACTGTATATTGTTTTAATCTACACAATCTCACAGACTCGTGTTGATGCTGACAATGGGATATATTATTTCTAAAGTCTGAAGTTTGCAAGTTGAATTTGTTTGACGAGGTAAATAATAGACAAACAAGTTGATGAAACAAGAATATCAGCAGTCTAGTTTAGGACTGGACAGGAAAAACCATGGGACTCCATCTTGCTATTGGACCACCATTTAATTGTGCTTAAATGTAAGCGTAGAAGATGGATTAACAAATGGAGACTCCTGTTAAAAAATATCTTTGATTACCGCGTCTTCTCATCACAGCGTGCCAGTATTGTATGGGTTGAGCTTGAAAATTCTTCATCAGGCTGTCAGTGGCGAAAAATATTCAAATCTATCTAAGGCAGACATTCCCCAGTCTTGGACACCAATACTGGAGGTAACAGGATGTTTTAACATTCAGCATTACAAATCCTACAATTTTGTTAGAAGGCAATTTCCCCTACAGATGTCTGCAGCAAAGACCATACATAAAGCTCAAGGGTCAACTATGAATAGTGCTGTGCTACATTTCGGTAGCAGAAAAAATGATCACATTTATTATGTTGGTTTAAGTCGTATTAAGAACTTCTCCAACCTCTATATCGTGGAATTCAATGCAAAAAACAATTAGCATTTGTTCAAATGTCAAGGATGAAATGAATCGTTTGAAGTCAACATTTTTTCAACGTTTTATTTAAATTCCTTTCCTAAGAAATAACTCAACTTTATAAACCCAAATTTTAAAAATTTTAATTTCAAAATACATGGCAAATTCTTCAAATTAGTACACTGATTTTCAAAATGATGTTGCTTTAAACAACAAAAAAAATACTGGTTACAGAATAGGCAAATGTTAATATATGTCTCCTTTTCAAATTGCAGCCAGCGCTTCAATCATGCCAAAAAAAAAAGAAGAAGAAAGAATGGAAAGTACAAGTCGGACTTGGTGTTGTTTGTCTTTTAAAGCAATACGAGCTGCAACTTTGATGTCGGAAATTTTTGTTGCAAAATTGTAATTAACTATTTCAACGACAGAAAAAAGAACACATAAACTTCTGTTGTTCATATTTGCGAAGGAAGAACTATATATAAGCTTTGATTGAAGCAAAATTACATTATTGTCCTGTACAATATTAATTTCTTGAATAATACTATATATTTGATTGCATCTAAGGACTCTTTCAACTGAAACAATTTTAATACATGTACTTTATTTTAGTCTAATTGAGAATAAGGGTTAAATTACATATAAATTTATCCTAATAACATATTTTAAGGTATGTCACTCGTGAAATTTGTTATATCAAGGATTTTTTGAGAAGTATATTTTAGATAAGTACTCATATAGCATGACTCAAAATTGCAAAGACAATGGACTGAGCTACGGTACAATTAAGTTGACCTTAAACTGTAACTGTGGTTAATTACTTTACTCTTTATCATATTTAATCAGATGTAATTATGGCAATAAATATAATCTTATTTTACGTAAAATACTTTGAATAATATTTATAATTGAACAAATCATACAAAATAATGTGCATAAATTATTGTGTGACCTTTTTGCACTAAAAAAAGTATCATGTTTGGGGTATAAAAATCTAAAGAGGCAATAAAATATTTACTTTTATCAAACTTTTTATGACTTAAGTGCAGACAGATTGGAAGTATCGTGTTGTTTAAAATAATGAAAGTTGGGGTCAGTGATGTAAATTTTTGAGATATTGGTCAAAATGTGTGATTTTCAGGCAAAAAACTGTGTAAATTTTATCTTGACTTCTTTAATATATCTTCATTTCTTGACAAAGTCTGTTCAGTGAGTGTGTAAAATTTGTTCTAAAAATATAAGTTGGGACCTATATTTAATATTCCTAGCATATCATAACGGAAAATATTCTCTAAGTAAAATATGAGAGGCTTAAGTTCCAAGATAATAAATTTGACAAATGTGTAGATTTGAAGAATTTTCTTCAAAATATCCTTCCACCACAAGAAAAAAGTCCCTCATAAATCTTGCTTCTTTATAAATTTGAGAGCAGTTTTTAAATTGAATGTTGAATAATTTGCAGTGTTTCATTTAAATATGTTATAAAAATTGAATTGTAATAAATAGTTTTGAAGTTAAAGGTTCTGACTGAACTTTTCTAAAAAGCTGACGAGTGACATACCTTAAAGGGTTTTTATCACGTATCTAAATTTCTTAAAAATGAAACGCTATTATATTCTTGAAACATATAATTATCGTTTAATTTTTTAAATAATGTTGAAAACGGCCGCAATTTGACGAGAAAAGGCCCGTAAAATGGGGTCCTCGAGGTAAAAATCTCCACTAATTAGATAGGGTCACGTGGAACTGAAGCGTCTTAGGTGTCAATGGTCAATAGAACTCGTAAAGCTTATCGTAAGAAAAAATATAATGAATAGATTTTTACGCTAAATAAATAGAATACACAATATGGCCGGTTAAAATTTTGACATCGGCTATATTCCTTTGGTTATGGACGGTCAATCTTCTATGTATGAACGTCCAGCAGAGAGAAATAATACACCAGGGGGTAAGGAGGGCTGTTCTTCCTCCCATGCATATTTGGACTTCTCTTCTTTTCGACCCACTAGACACTAACGTGATATCTCCGACCTAAATTTTGAAAACCTGTATTATACACATATTTCAGAGAGAGAGAGATTAACTTACACTTTTCACTTGTACGGGAGCAAATGAAGTCTTGTGCCATTTGGCAGGGCGGAGGCCTCCGACATGGAGTAAAGCTTGGGCTCGAAAAAGTCTTGTACCGTTTTTTATTCAGCCTCGCTAAGTACAAGAAACGTCTCCATGATCTATATGAAAAATGTGAAATGGGTAAAGGTCTCACTGAATTTATTGTTAATCGTTTCGTAATAATTGTTATTGAGCGAATTTTAAAAAAAGGTTTATATATATTTATAATTATTATCTATATAACTTTTAAAACAAAATTGATGAGAAAGGCGTTCAAAATGCTTAGTCTTTAAAAGTCATATTCATTTTACGAATGAGTCTTTACGAAAATTAACTTCTTAATTTTGTAGGGTATGAAATAATGTCGAACAAAACTTTTTGCGAAAAATTTAAAGAGTTTAAAATAAACCCAGTAAAATGAATATTTTTAAGACTCGATGTTTCTGGTTGTTTTTTTAAAACACATACCATACAGTCAGCTTTCAGCTCACGTCCGAAGACTTCATGATAAGTGCTATTGATGATTTTTTAATATTTCCCAGCTTTCATTTTGTCTGCTGTGTCTTTTTAGGTCACCCGAGAGTCACTCAGCTAGAATTAACACATTGATATAACTTTCCAAAGTATGTATAAAGTATATTTATTATGACGTTCATTTAATTAAATGGTATGGTGAAGTCAATGGTATTTTGACCGAAAAATTATCAGCCTAGTAGTAAACAATTATTGAACTAATAGAAATAGCATACCCATTAATTCTGTCAAATGCAATCAATACCTTTTTTTAGTTTCTACTGTCAGGCTTGTTAAGAGAAAGGGGCACATTTCATTGGAATGAAAACTGTTACCTCAGGGCAAAATTCATTCCTGGGACAAGGTTGTTCATGTACATGGAAGTGTTGACAGATAGCCATCCAGTAAATGAAGTTTGACCACGTGTATACATATGTGAATGTCAATTTTCAGTTTCTTTCAAATCATCACATATGTATACACGTGATCTGAGGAAAAGTGGATTTTGAAGCGCCTCGCGTTTTAAAATTTTCTCATTTTTGTATGTTTTGTTTTTTGTTTGTTTGTTGTTTAAAGTCCCTCTTAAGAATTTTTCACTCATATGTGCCGGTGGAGAGCTACAAATTTTGACCTATACTCGGCACTCAGGGCCATTGAGCAGTGAGGGATCTTTTTTGTGCCAGCACCTACTGCGACACCCGACCTCGGTTTATACAGTCTCATCCAAAGGTCCGGTCTCTACGTCCCACAGTGGGATTCGAACCCGCGACATAAGGATCAACTCTTTTTACTCCGCGACTCTAGAGCAGACGCTCTTACCACTGCGCCACGCAGGCGACTGTATGTTTTGGTTGTTACGAAACAAGGCCAAAGATTGACAGTTCTGTATATATCATTAAAACGTCCATTTCTCTCCATGCAGTTTGTCTTCAAGTCCCAAAATACAAAATTACGCTTGGTGGTTTTGTTGGCGTTGAAAGATTTCAAAGTATCTCATGAGCAATGTTGTGGAGTTTATGTTGGCCGCTGTCTGTCTTTTTAGTGTATCTATATACTTTATCCCTGATTTGTTTGGCATGGATTAAATCAACCAGCATCATCTGGCGATGGTCTTTAGAGGTTTTTGGTAATTCCTGCAGCCTCTTGGACAATGGCTGGATCAGTACGCAAATAGGGCACAGATGTTCTTGTGCTGTTTCCTTGGGGAATCTTATATGAGCCCCGGTATTCGACGATTGCAATTTTTTCTCTGTCCTGGTGATAAGGTGGTAATTTAGTAAATATGGTTATCCTCGTTTTGTTATCCTCAGCAGTCCTTATTTTTTTAGTTCGATCTATGGCACTTCACAACACTGTATTCATCAGGAACGTAATGTCTTTGGTTTTGGACGTTTTTCTCAACACACAGACGGTTTTCCTTAACGACCACTGTCTTCAGTTTATCGTCATTTTCTGTAAAAGTAGAATTTACCATTGTCCAGTACGCCCCCACTCTCCACAATCGTCTGGGAATCCGGTCCTCTGTACAAGTACAAAAACCTTTTCTTTAAGCCCAGGTGATATGTTGTTTACAAAGTCCATTGATGTCCATTTGGTAAAAATTGTGTTCGCGGCGTCAATAGATAGATTTGGCGCTTTGGAAGGTTCTTTAACACTGGTCTGTCCCACTCATTCTGGTTACTTTCCACTCCCTCGTCATCCTCGATTACTGAAAAGCTGATTTGACAAATTCAGTGAAGAATTTAAACTGGAGTTTAGGGATATCAATGGCGATAATGATTTTGGTCTTTTTCTGAAGTTTGGAGATGTGGTATTGACTCGTGGTTTTTTTTCACTTATGTGTTGATGGTAAAAACGAAGACGAGGGAAGTGACATGGATAAAATATATGGAGATATTAAACAGTATTCAAGCTCAAAAGTCCATTAAACAATACAAATCAAAAGCAGAGCAAACAAGGACCTCTAAAACATCAGAGGTGGGATAAGGTGCCATGGAGGAGTGAGCATCCCCTGCCGACCGGTCATAACTGCCGTATGCTCCTTGTCATGATCGGGAAATAACGGAAATACCTGTCAACAATTCAGTGTGTAAAATAATGGCGATTAAGAATGTATTTTTTATTGGTATTATTTCCATTGGACACCTTAACTGTACTGCGCAGATTAATACTATATATAACTTAAGATTAAATTTAGTTCAATCTCAATTTTCGATAATTAATAATTTCATATGTATAAGATTTAAGACACTCTGCTTGACCTTTGACTTACTTTGCAAAATATACTGCAGAGGGTTACATTTAACTTATGTCTTTTGAATTTAGAGAGGCAGGCTTTTTATAATTAGCATTTATACATGTTTTCGAGCTCATGGCAATGTACTTTGACAATGTATGAAAAACAGTAACCACAAAACCCGAAATTTAAGTATTATGAAAATACATCGATATTCCGAAATGGATGGTGAAGACTGACAATTGCGCGGAAGAGACAGACTGAAGTCTCTTGAGAAGGCCCCGTGTCGCTGCGGGCGTTGGCACGATAGAGATCCCTCACTGCTCAATGGCCCTTAGTACCAAGTAAAGGTCAAAATTTGAAGCCCTTCACCGGTATATGGTTACGTCTCTATATGAGTGAAAAATTCTCGAATGGGACGTTAAACAACATACAATCAATCTTTATTCACAGATTTTATATGTTTCAGATGGTTATTTCTGCAGGCTCAGCATTTGTTTATAATATTATTAAGAACTCCCGCCATTTATTTTGTATTCAGAGTGGCAATTTGGCAGGGAGTATTCCCATGGAAATGTCATATAGACTCAAAAGAGCTGCATATTAAGGTTTCCCCTTCCAGGCTCTCGTCTCAGACGGAGTGTCAGATAGTTCAAACATCTTGCCTCTGTCCTTCCCTGTCATCTTAGGAAAAGAATTGAGTTTCTTCTTTAGTGCAACTTCGACATTTCGGATGAGCCATAACGACTGTCCAAATGCTTCCAAAATCTGTCGAGCTGTCACAACAGGTCTTCCTGCATCAGCCACTTTCAGGCTTTGAACTTGCTTTGACAACTCGTCTCCTGTCCAGCGGAGTAACAGGTCAAGTTCTTCTGCCGGTGAAGCATCTATCTCAGCAGCTACATTCTGAAAGGTATATTTTCAAGAAATTTAGTGCTCTGCTTTATCATCAAACTTGTAAAGCAGTGTTGTAAGTAGTTCTCTCATAACAAGATTCTTTGCAAAGTCTCTACTCTGAGAATCGTTAATGCACTGAGAATTGTTCACAAACTCTGTATTCCCTAGCAAAAAATTATTGGAAATACTTTTTTACTTTACTTTAGTACTTTTTCAAGGTTTTAAAGTCGCCCGCGTGGCGTAGTGATTAGACCTTTTGCTCAAGAGTCGCGAAGTAAGGAGTTGAAATTTACGTCGCGGGTTCAAATCCCACTGTGGGACATGAAGACCGTATAAACCGAGGTCCCGTGTCGCAGTAGGTGCTGGAAGGAAAAAGAGCCCTCACTGTTCAATGGCCGTAAGTGCCGAGTATAGGTCAGAATTTGTAGCCCTCCATCGTTAAGTGGTGGCGTCTCCATATCAGTGAAAAAATTCTTGAGAGGGACATTAAACAACAAACAATCAATCAAGGTTTAAAGACTAAATATTTCTTAACATATTACCAGGGAAGTATTTCTTTTAAATAATATGTAAATATACAAGTAATATTTCTTTTCAATTTAAGATAATTGCTTGTAGGAATTACAAACAAAATGACAATTTGAATACATAGTAAAAATACTTTGATCAACTAGAGTAAAAAAAAAACTTTAATTTTCTATAGTTAACGCTAGTATACTATAGTACTTTTCTGTTAGGGTTGTTCAAGGGTCCATTTTTCTTTTCTTTATACTATAAACCAGGATATTTTGGTCTCTCTTATTTTCACCTAATTGGCTTAGGTCGTCTGTGGGAGAACTGTGTAAACGAAATGGTTTGAAGGTATGACAAGTAGAAAATAAACTGAAAAATAAATATGTATGCTGTATTTTTTCACATTTTGAAAAAAAATTAAGTCTAAAAATCTAACTTACTTATTGTACTATACAGAAATGTGATCTTATTCTTGCTTTCATTTTATGTAATCTTTTATCATAATTGTTCTATACGTTGTATATGTGACCTGAAAAGCATATAAAAATTCTATGAATAATTTTTGTTTCATGTCTTATTAGGAACAAGAACCTTCTCAATGTTTATATCGTCCGTCACATTATTAAATCCAGTCTTTCAAAAAATGCACTTGCCACGGTTCAGTGGCGCGCACTGCTTAATTCGTCTGACAAAGGTCCTCCCTTATCTATTTCTGAACGCGCACCTTTAAGTGTCTCCAGAAATCTCGTCTTTTTATAGCTGACCCAAGTGACTGTGAAAATTCTTTGACTTCATTGTTTACGGCATACCACGTGATAAGCAATAACGCTTTTTTTTAAAGTCGAGGGAGTCTACAGTCACTGATGACGTGGCCTATGGATATCATAACAAATTTAGAGTTCACAGTCAATCACAGTTTACAGGCAATGATGACGTGGTATTTAAAGGGAGTTAATTGTGATCATATCAAAAGCATCTCTCAAATAATACTTAATGCATTCAATTCAGAATAAAAGAAATTGTATCAAAAATTGATTTTAAAATTAGCAACATAATTTTAAATTTTTATAATTTTAACTGGATTTTTATTTTAACATGATTTTTGTATTATTTGTGCTATTAATTTGATAATAAGTTAATAATAATTTGAAGTTTTTAACACTGTTTTATTAACGGAATTATTAAAGTCACTATACAAGATGACATCACACGCTTCAACATAGTAAAAAAAAAATATCACTCCCTTGAATAATTTATTGCAACCAATAGCGGAAATTGTTCCGTTGTAGGGGGGTGATTAACTAAGTAAACTTTTCATATAAGCAGCCCCCATTTTATTCCCCATCCCTCATAAATTTCATCTACTTCCAAGGATAAAAGTTCTCTCGTGCGATACTCGTTTTCTATAGTGACAGCAAATTAACATATTGGCACAAAAAATAATCTAATTATTCCAGGCTAACAAAAACTACCCAAAATAATACTGTATGGGTAAATGGCGGGAAATGGTCGCACCCTTAGGAATTTCCAGGGGTATCAAATGTTTTCACTGACCCCTTAAAACCGTACCCATATATTTCCCCGGGGGGTATCGGATTTAAACCCTCCCCTCCAATTCCCTATGTTACACCAAATTTGGCGGGGAAAAAAATGACCTATACGTACGGCCTTGACTACTATAATTATAAAGAATTGCTTCACAACCTATTTTGACTTGACAGCAAGACGATAATTTTTAGAAAATAATTTAAGAGACGTGTCAATAATTTTCCGTAGATTATAAAGTTTTATTAGAGTCTACATAATCCCAGTGTAACAAACATTGCACAAGAAATCCTATCTCAAGAATTAAATACCGATTTAATACGAGAAGTATGGTGAAGGACCCGATCAAGCCTGTGGGGTAGCCACACCGACGATTGTTATTCAGGTTTCATGTAATCATGAAATGAGAACAAATAAATATTGAAACTTAAAAGATATCGTTTTATTTATTAGGTCACCTGAGTCACTCAGGTGACCTATTGCTATCCGTTTTTGTCCGTCGTCGTGCGTCGTCCATCGTGCGTTAACATTTAAACATTTTCAGCTTCTTCTCTGAAACCGCTCAACCAATTTCAACCAATTTTGGCATATAGCATCTGTGGGTGAAGGGGGACAAAAATTGTGAATTTCATGGTCCCTGCCCCCCCTGGGGCCTGAGGGGTGGGGCTAAAACCACCAAAATTAATGCAATCTTTAAAAATCTTCTTCTTTACTCCTGGACATCAAGCAGTCGAACTGTTCACATGATTGTAATAAGCATTGAGCCCTCTACCTAAATTGTGAAATTCATGGCCCCGGGGTCAGGGGTTCTGGTGCTAGGGCGGGGCTATATAGATCATATAGTGAAAGTGCATAATTTCTTTGAAAATCTTTTTCTCAGCTCCTGGGTATTATTGAAACAAATTGAATACATAGTTATGATAAGCAAGAGTGACTCTACCAAAATTGTGAAATTCATGGCCCCAGGGTCAGGGGTTCTGGTGCTAGGGCGGGGCTATATAGATCATATAGTGAAAGTGCATTATTTCTGTGAAAATCTTCTCTACTCCTGGGTATTATTGAAACAAATTAAATACATAGTTATGATAAGCAAGGATGCCTCTTCCAAAATTGTGAATTTCATGGCTCTATTTACTATATAGTGAAAATGCATTAATGCTTTAAAAATCTTCTTCTCTGCTCCTTGGTATTATTTAAACAAATTAAGTACATTGTTATGATAAGCAAGGATGCCTCTTCCAAAATTGTGAAATTCATGGCCCCAGGGACAGGGGTTCTGGTGCTAGGGTGGGGCCATATAGATCCTAGAGTGAAGGTGAATTATTTCTTTAAAACTCTTCTTCTCTGCCCCTGGGTATTATTTAAACAAACTAAGTACATTGTTATGATATGCAAGGATGCCTCTTTCAAACTTGTGAATTTCATGGCCCCAGGGTCAAGGGTTCTGGTGAAAAAGGGGGGGGGCGGCTCTATTGATTATATAGTGAAAAAGCAATTTTTTTCTGAAAACATTCTTTTCTGCTTCTGGTTAAAAAGCAAAGAAGCTAGTGTATAGTTATGATGAGCAAGAGTGCTTCTTCCAGAGTAGTGAATTGTATGACCCCTGGGTCAGATGTGCTGGTGCAAGGGTGGGGCTCTTGATAATATAGTGAAAATGCATTATTTCTATTAAATAATCCTGTCTGCTCCTCAGTGTTAAGCAGATAAACAAAGTGATTACTTATGATGTGCAAACTTCTGGTCCCAGGGTGAGAGGCTCTGATGTTTCTTGATGAAGGGGGGGGGGGGTCTATTGATAATATAGTGAATCTGTAGTAAAAATGCATTATTTCTTTAAAAATCTTCTCTGCACCTGGGCATATCAGAGGCAAAAAGAGTAAAAGTTTTAATAAGGAAGGGTATTTTTACCAGATATTTGAACAGCTGGACCATTTAGTCAAGTGTTCTGGTCCTAGCTAGGGCACTATTAATTTGTAATCTACCGAGAGGAGTTATTCCCCTTTGCCATTTACTTTTGATAATTAATCACTGTAAATAATGTACTTGAAAGGTTAATAGAATAAGAGAATTATGCAAGAATTTTTATTGTATAATACAAAAAGTACTTTCATAGTTTTAATGATCAGGTAGACTTGTAAGTAATAGATAAATAAAAATGAGACAAAAATAACTTGTCTTATTAAATGTTCATCAAAGATCAAGAGAGGCCAATGTAAGAGATTTCAACAAGGAATTAAGATGGTACAGAAGCAGTGATATTTTGTTAATTTACTGTATGGTGAAAGTGTTAAATGAGGAACAGATTAGAACCTAATTTATGAACTGTGAATGAATGCTAGACTAATTATTTTTTTGATCCTGATCACTCTATTTTTCTTGCTTTTGGGCAACAAAGCTTCACCTTTCAGTTCATTTTATACTCTATGGATCCTCTAAATTGTTGTATTATACTCAGGTGACCGTTAAGGCCCTTGGGCCTCTTGTTCAAAATACGATCATTGTTGTTGAAATCAAATGAATTACCTGTAAAAACAAATGAAAACGTGCAATGACATTATCAACATATACTTCCGGTATTTATAATAGTAGAACAATGATGATCAGGACTGAAAATTCCGGATTTTATTCACTTTCTATCTCTCGAACTCCTCGATCTCTCGAACTTTTCTTGCGGTCCCTTGAACTTCGAGAGATCGAGAGTCATCTGTAATTTAGAGAAATGTGTTCTTTATAAATTTTTTCTTGCATTTGATTGTGCATCTAGTGGATTCTAGTGCATTTTGTAATTGTAGCAAGTTTGTCTTGGGTTTTGCTTATACCACTTAGTATTATTTTGGGAGTAAATTAGTATAATATTTTGTATTCTGGTAATGTGCACTAAATGTATGTGTAGTGTAGAGGATTTGAGGTTAGGCAAGCTTGTCATAGTTATATATTGTGTATACTTATTTACGATAATTGGATAATTATCTTATTTAATTTCATTTTAATGATATATTTAGAGGGTGATTCAATATATTTTGAATGTATGGCTCAGTTTTTGCTGTGTGCATGATTTACATTGAGTTGGTTTATAATTTGCGCATTATGGTTGGTTTGTAGATATTTTTATTTCATGTTTTATAATGTGGTATTAAATTTAACTACATTGTGTATCTATTTACTAGATGTCGATATTTCTTAAGCAGAAACACTCACTGCTTGGCAAGAATCTGCTACCCCTAGCATTGAGGTTAAAGGATGTGGAGATTCAGGATGAGAGGGAATTGGCAAGATTGAAAAAGGAACATCCCCTCACTAGATATTCCTTGGGGGAACTAGAGAATGAATTCAAAAGCCTCACAGGGGAGGAAGCGAAGGTGGTGTTGAGTCTAGTTAGAAAGCAAAGGGAAATCGATAACATTCGTCTCCTGGTACATGTTGCTATTTGCATGGCAAACGATGCTGGGGTTCCAACGTCAACCCCAATTGCTAGATCATCTATTTTGGTAGAGCCTGGTTCACGCCTTTCGACATCTCAGTCTGTAGAATCTCGGGAGGGTGAAGTGTTTAAAGAATTGAAGGATGGAGGTGAGCTTCGTCTACAGCTTAGTGGTATCAGTGTATGAGTAAGCATGTAAGTTTCAAGTCTTTTTATGGTGCTTGTGTGTTGTAGAGAAGAAAAAGGATGACAAAGAGATGATACTGGAGAATATCGAATCGGCGATGAAAGAAGTGACAGGGAATACAGATAAAGAGGTGAACCTGGCATTAAAGAACATTTCTATTTTGGCTAGCAGGCCCAAGTTAACGGCTCCTGCGCTTATGTTGCCTGCTGTTGAATCATTGGTAGATATTGCAATTTCATCTGGTCATAAAGAGGCTGATTACTATGCTAAGGTTTTGCAAACTTGTAGAAAATTTGAAAATTATCATGATATTTTTGGTTTGTGTCAACGATTGTTTGGAACGGATGATAAGAAAATTTCATCAGTTGTGTCAGAATGGTCAAAGAATAAAAAGTATTTAGATGAGAACAAAGAGTCTAAGGAGAAAGTAAATTAAATGTCTACTGTAGGTTTCGCAGGTCCTCAGGGGTCTAACTTTGTACCGGGTAGCCCCAATTTTCCATTTTGGCAACTTCCCATTGGAGCTTATGTATGGGCCTATGCCGGCTATGTTTCCTAGGCACAGATCTAATTTTGGAGGTGCATACGTTATTCTTGTAAACGCCCAGGTCATATGGTGGCTAAGTGTCCAAAACTGATGAAAGAGAAAGATAAGAAGGCTTATATTGTAAAATGAAGCATGTAAATCTGATATATGCAATTTAGGAATTTAGTATGTCGTTGTTGAATTGTTTAATAAACTTGATAAATATATCTTAAGCTTCTCATTTTTAGTAATTTCAACCATCATTCCAAAGGACTCCGATCCCTTAGTGATTATTTCACGCGGGTTAAGGGTTGGATTACCTCTTCTGGTATTTTACTTTCAGATAAAACGAAGTTGTGCCTACTTTTGATAAAAATGATCATCACTTTAAATTGGTCACAACTTCTAAATGAGAAAAGATAACACTTTCACATTACTTATGTACATTGCCTGTGACAAGGTCATTCCAAAAATACTATGATTTTTTACCACGTTACCTTGACCTTGAAGTTTGACCTTTTCACAATTTTTTCTTTGCTTATAACTGAATTGACAAAAAGATAGGGCTTTCGTATTTGACATGTGCACTACCTGTGACAATATGTTTCCGAGCATGCTATGATTTTTTACCCCTTGACCTTCATGCTTGACCTAGTAATCAAAAGTGTTAACTTTGGTGATTGCTTTTGAATGACATATGATAGGGAGTTCATATTTGGCAGGTGCATTACTTGTGCCAAAATGTTCCCGAATGTGCTATAATATTTGACCCTGTGACCTTGACGTTCAGGTTTGACCTAATTTGGAAAAAAAAAATTAACATAGCCGATAACTTTCGAATAAGAGAAGATAAAGCATTTACAATCGACAAATCTTTGCCATAACTGTTAATTCAATAATTTGTCTTTTTTGTATGATGCACAGAAAAGACAAGACACGCAAACAAGACAGTTACAATATGCCATAAATAATAGCATCCCATCCACTAAGACACCGAGAGCGGGGGACTACAATTCTTTTGGGTTTGGAATTTCCTTCAGTTAGTAGTTTTTACTTCTATCAATGTATAGAAGAAGGCTACACTATGCTATTTGATTGGAGTTTGGGGGTATTAAATAGTGGATGCGCAGCCACGGATATCCGTGAAATACAATTTCGGTATCTCCACAACACGTCAGCAATAGATCCGAGTTGTCGTCAATCTATAGTAGAATTTCCATTGCCAAATGCGATGCTGTTTGTAGAAATTTGAAAAGAATACTGTACTACGATCTGACAACACTATTTATTTTTTAAATATAAATTGTGTACATTGTTCATCGTATGACATACTCAGATGATAATTTGTAAACGTGTTTTCATTATGTAACTCTAATTACTTAGGATTCTCCTGCTAACCTTCCCACAAGAACCTTACCCATTCCAACGAAGCCTGCCACTACCTAATCTAACACAATGAGAAAATCTTCCTCCCAAGATGATAAGGTTCGACTACATTTAATCAATACTGAATGCATTTATTAGTTGAATGTTCATTGTTAAATGCAATGGTGTTTGTAAAAAATAACATAGAATACTAAGAGCAAACTAATTTGTGCAGGTGTTTTGTGGCGATGTGTAATGTGTATGCACTCTTTTAATTTGCGTTTTCATTTTGTAACTTTTATTTTTTAGGAGTTTCCTCCATACCCTCCCACAAGCAGAGAATCTTCTCCCATTTCACCGAAGCCTGCCACTACCTTACCTAACACAATGAGAGAATCTTCTCCCATTTCACCGAAGCCTGCCACTACCTTACCTAACACAATGAGAGAATCTTCTCCCATTTCACCGAAGCCTGCCACTACCTTACCTAACACAATGAGAGAATCTTCTCCCATTTCACCGAAGCCTGCCACTACCTTACCTAACACAATGAGAGAATCTTCTCCCAAAATGTTAAGGTTAGGGTGCATTTTTTAACGTTTACTGAGAATGCAGTTACATTCAGATTGTAGTTCTAACTTCTATAACAATATTTAGAAAAGTTATACAAATTTTCTATCTACCACTTAAAGTTTTGTAATAGGAACTAAGTAATTTGTAACCGAAATCAGCTTGAATAAAGTCTACGGCCAGTCGTAATCATGATAGTGATGTTATATGAAGAATATTTAAGCACTCTGATTTATTCCCAGCCCTTTTTATAGTTTTTATGCCCCCGTATCGAAGATTCGGGGGCATATAGTTTTTGCCCTGTCCGTCCGTCTGTCTGCCTGCAAAAACTTTGACATTGCTCATAACTTCTGATTGGTTGAAGCTATGGCTTTCATATTTCACATGTGTATTCCTTGTGACAAGAGCTGTCTTTGGGTACCATCATATTTGACCTTTCGACCTTGCAGTTTGACCATGTTTTACAAAATTTTACCCAACTTTAACCTTAGCCATAACTTTTGAACGGTTGGTACTAGGGCTTTCATTTATCACATGTGTAATCCTTGTGACAAGACCTTCCTTTGGATACAAACAGATTTGACCCTTTGACTTTAGAGTTTGACCTCCTTTTGAAAAACTTTGACGTTGGCTAATACTTTTGAACGATTGATGCTAGGACTTTCATACTTCACATGTGTAATCCTTGTGACAAGGCCTTCTTTCGGATATCAACAACTTTGATTTTGACCTACCAGTTTGACGTACTTTTGAAAAACTTTAACATTGCACATATCTTTGAACGGTTGGTGCTAGGGCTTTCATTCTTCACGTATGTAATCCTTGTGACAAGCCCTTCCTTTAGATACCAACAGTTATGGCCCATTGACCTTGACCTTTGAGTTTGACCTACTTTCGGAAAACTTTGACCTTGGCCATTTCTTTTGAACAGTTGGTTCTAGGGCTGTCATACTTCACATATGCAATCCATGTGACAAGACCTTACTTTGGATACCACCAACTTTGACCGTGATCTTGGAGTTTGACCTACTTTTGAAAACCTTTAAGCTTGACCATATCTTTTAAACGGTTGGTGCTTGGGCTTTCATATTTCACATGTATATTTCTTATGAGAGGGCCTTTCCTTGGGCACCAATAATTTTGACCTTGATGTTTGACTTACTTTTGAAAAACTATAATATTTTCCATATCTTTTCAATGATTGTTGCTAGGGCTTTCATATTTCACAGGTATATTTCTCGATACAAGACCTTAATTTGGGTACCAGCTTATTTGATTTGCATTTGAGAAAGTTTAACCTTCGCTATAAATTGCCATACGGGGCTTCAGTGTTTCACCAACACATTTTGTATTGTGTACTGTTTTCATCATTATCATTCTCGTGTATCAAAAATATAAACGTCAACAAATAGTTTAGGATTTGAAGAAGAAATTAATACTGCTGATTCATAAAAAAGAACTATATCCATACATGAGAGTGAAATGTCATAATAAATACAACATTGATTTGCTTAGGTTCCTGATTCTTTTGATTGATATGACTAAATAAAAGATTTTTTCTACAGTAGGTCATTTCATGAATCATAAACATAATTAATTTCCATTACAAGCTTTATGCTTCTAGTTCAGTATGAAAAAGCTATATATTTTAGCTTTTATATTTAAGCTGCACGTGTTCCCGAGCGAGGGGCGCTAGCGAGGAGGAAACGTTTGAAGTTGCCGGCAGACACGCGCAATAGTCTTGACCAGAATGATCAAACACTCGCCAAACAACCAACCAGAAGCCAGAACTAAGACTATCCTACATGGACGGGTTATAAAGAGGCCAGTTCGCGTCAGAGACAGTAACTGACCAGATGATTTGCGAGATTTGTGGACATTGTTTTACTCCTAGAAGTAATTTAAACCTACATCAGGCAGAACAGCATGAAAACCACGTAGAGCCACACAAGTATTGAAATTCAGCCTAAAAAAGACACTTGTAAGCAGTGCACTAATCTTCAAATATTCAAGACATGGACCACAAAAGAAGAGTCGAGAGAGAAATACGTGAAGAAACGAGAAAACTGTCTATGTTCTTAGCCATTCATATGAAGACATCTCTAGTGATGGAGACTATCTTAGTGAACCAGTTAATCATAGTGACGATTTGGATTGATTGATTGTTTAACCCCGAGTCGGCAATATTTCAGCCATATTTCGGCGGAAAACTTATTTTAAATAATCGGTTTATGAAAGGTTTTTGGTTTTTCTGGCGGCCAGTAAGCTGTATTCAAAAGACTTCGATCAACTTGCTCGGAGAAAGTGACTCTGTTTGTGACGAAAGAACCGTTATATCGGAAAACGCGGAAATGTGATCGTTTCCGATAACACTGAAAGTGATGATGATTCTGCAGAGGTGACCGGAGTCCAAACAGATGCCAACAACAATTGTACGGTGACAAAGACAACAATCTGTTTAGTGATTAACACTACCGTACGACGCGACCCTTGCAGGACAGAAGAAAAATCGCGTGATTCGCAAATTATCTATTAGAATGCGACTGTCAGCCAGGCTGCTTGCACTTGTTAGAGAAGATGCACAGATGCCATCAGCTTCCATGCACTATTTTTCGACGCCCAAAGAGTTTGATAGAGTTGTATCATGCGCGGTTAAGGCTTGCGAATAAGGCGGAAATGATGACCTAAAAAATCCAAGCACTGCCTTAAATCTGGCCTATGATTTAAGCAGGATAGCAAATGCGAAATTGGGAATCGAGATCAAGGAGGGCAATAACAGAGCAAAAACAGAAGCGGGTGAATTTTTACAACTATTAAGAATGGAATGGAGTGTGAAAGTGACAAATCACAGCTTTAATCAAAAGGAATGACAAGAATTACCTATAAAAGGTGTAAATGTGAACAGCTACGAAATTGAACACATTTTAATAATGCACAAGGTAAAGTCATAATTCCATCAAACAGAATGAAAATATCAAAGGCCATGAACTAAAAAATGTCAATGTAATGAAAACTTCAGCAAATATGAAGCATATCATTAAGCATGAAAAACTGTTACCACTTCAAGAAAACTCTACTTCCCTTAATTTTACAACTTAGTGTGTAAATTATAGAAATAGTACAAAAAAGGAATCACAGTGTAACTTGGAATGCAAAATGGAGGAATGATTGTCCTAGATTTTCTACTGTATCAAAATAAAAAAAAAAAAAAATCTTGATAATGTAAACCATACAAGAAACCGAGAAGAGTTACTTCCCGTAGCAAAATATGTTGCAAACTATGCTGCTATTCTAGGATAACTTTAACCAGGTTGCCCCCTATTAATTTTCTTGACAAAAATACACATTTTGTAGATAATCAAAAGCAAGTGATTAATATACATCACACAATGCATTGCCTGGCATATATTTGGAAATGACAAGTTGAATTACTATGATGTTTACAACAGAACTTGTTTTAAGCAGGATTTCTAAACAAACATACAAATTTCAGAAAATAAATTTGAAATAGACTCGCAAAACACATTGGAAAAGCAAGTGGAATTAATACTACTTATTTGAAATACAGTGTTTTTCCCGTTTGCTGACACATAGATCGCACAACATGAGTTACCAATGGCACAAACTTGTAAACAGTCAATTAAAAACAGGATCAAATACCCATGGAAATCTTTCATTTACTTCCATGGGTATTTGCTCCTGTTGCGTGCAGCTCTGAATGGGAGTTTTCTTCTTGGTGTGGATTTAGGATTGAGAAGTTTCTTTGGTGTTGTCTGTTCATCAGGACCTGGAGAAACTTGAGTTTCATTGTCCATCACCTCAACAAAAAGTGAAGTGGAAGAGCCTGATCGAGGTAAACTGGTGGAGGTGGAGGCTGGCACAGAAAGCGTGGAATGTGCAGGTGAAGTGGTAGATGTAGTTGAGCCTGAGCTGGACTTACACTTCCGTACAAGATCAGCTACGATCATTAATAATAACTAGAGCAGAGCTCGTTGCAAAGCAACGAGTAGGTCTTCCGCTGGAGCTGCGAACAGGAAGAAGTGACCTTGAGTCAAGGTCATGCCACATTCTAAGGTTATAAGCAATCTTGTAAGGGGTATCAACTTGCAATGTCTCACCAGTAGAAAGACAGTTAAGGAATGTTGTTTCTCCGTTGATGACCTTGAACTCGTTCAAATGACCTTGCATCAAACCATGACACACTATGGTTATAAGCAAACCCCATCTATGTGTTACCGACTCGACAAGTTAACACATGTTCTTTCAGACCATTCATCCAGTCAAAACATTCTTTCCTTAGTGACCCTAAATTTAATCAACATGGCCGTAGGAACCGAGGGAGGGGGGGGGGGCGTGCCCCCCAATAATTTTGCCGATATATAGATTACTATAGTAGACATAGATACTATAGCTTGTGCCACCTCAATAAAAACGTCTGATAACCTTCTTTTTTTTTTTTTTTTGCTTGTCAAGGAATTTTTGGTAGTTGGTGACCTTTTTTTTTGCTTGTCAGGAAATTTATGGTAGTAGTGCCCCCTCAACTGTCAACTGAAAATGTATGGCTGTGCCCCCCCCCCCCCCAAAAAAAACCCCTGATTTTGCTTCCTATGGGCCTGATCAAGGCAATGATACACTCTGTATGATATCAGCGATACCCTTTTGTGTGTTTCGGAATTGACAAGTTCACAGTTTGCATTTATTGCATGATAGTGAGGGAGACATGAAGATTTCTTCGCCCATAAAAAATCATATTCCCCGAGGGCAACATGATTTCTTCGCCCATGAAAAATCATACTCCCCGAAGGCAACGCCCGAGAGAAATATGATTTTTCATTTGCGAAGA
Organism: Saccostrea echinata; assembly: GCF_033153115.1. Taxonomy (NCBI): domain Eukaryota; kingdom Metazoa; phylum Mollusca; class Bivalvia; order Ostreida; family Ostreidae; genus Saccostrea; species Saccostrea echinata. The sequence goes on from NW_026889785.1 coordinate 3,543,024, forward strand.
AATCTTTATGTCTCCCTCACTATTATGCAATAAATTGTTTATAATACCGAATTAACCAAAATGCAGGAATTACAAAGGGGATCCAATGAATAAAGCAAACATGCATTTGATGAGAACGATATGAAAGAGATGTAAGTTACAGGTACACCAATAGCCTCGTTTCATTAAAAAAAAATTCCTACGTGACAAGTTTGTGTGATCACACCAGTAACATTCAAACACCATTACATTTTTACACATTTAAATCGACACAATCAATCAACGATAATATGTTGACGGTGCGACCGTTGGGCGAGTGCATCGTTCACTTAATTTTAAGATCCGCCTCTTCAAACAGCACGAGACATTTGGAACGTCTAGACTGTGACGTCTCATGACGTATGTTAGCTGTATTTCCATAAACGAATTTTGAAAAGTGCAAACATTTTAACAAAGAACGTTTAATCTACTATCTGTATGCAATTCCATTAATTAAGGTGATTTTTGGGGGTGAATTTTTAGTTGTTGTTACCGCGCGAACGAAGTTAGCAGCGTCGCTATAAACAATCTAACTCCTCACTCGTTTAATTGTGACGTCACAATCGTGAAACACGACGTTTTGTTGCAGGGCAAACATGATGGACACGTGACTTTCTCGGCCAATCAAATTCTATTTTACTAGTGATTTTTCACTTGTAAGCTAGTTTTCACAGAGGTATAATAAACGTTTTTTTAGACCATACATCGAAATAAATTATCATAATTTCTATAGTCGTAATTTATTAGGTTCAACTCACTGCTTTAAAGGATCATTGTAAATGTTTTATGCCCGATTTGGATACTGAACAACGTGTGATTTTTGAAACACTGATGCCCCCATATGGCATCTTATGGCAAAAGTTAAAAGTTTCTCAAATGCAAGTCAAACTCCACGGTCAAGATCAAAAGATAAAAAAAAATGTTATTACCCAAATAAAGGTCTTGAACAAAGAATATACTGTGAAATATATACTAGTATGAAAGCCACAGCAGCAACAGTTTAAAAGTTATGGCCAAGGTTAATTTCTTTAAAAGGTCAAACTCCAAGGTCAAGGGATCATAATTGTTTGTACCTGAGGGAAGGTCTTAATTGTTACAAGGAATACACATGTGGTATTAAAAAAGCCTTAGCACCAACTGTTCAAAAGTTAAAACCAAGGTTAAAGTTTTTCAAAAGTAGGACATACTCAAAGGACAAGGTAAAATGGTCAAAATTAAAGGTATACAATGACAGGCCTTGTCACAAGAAAATTACCTATGTAATATAAAAGCCCTAGTCTAGTCATTCAAAAGTTATTGTCCAGGCTAAAGTTGTTTAAAAGTTGGTCAAACTCCAAGGTCAAGGTCAAATGGTCAAACATATTTATAACCAAGGAGGAGACTTATCACAAGGGATACAGATGTGAAGTATAAAAGCCATAGCACCAACTGTTCAAAAGTTTTGGCCAAGGTTATAGTTTGGTAAAATTTTGCGAAAGAGGATCAAACTCCAAGTTCAAGGTCAAGAGGTCAAATATGTTACTAGGAATACACATAAGAAATATGAAAGCAGTAGTTCCAACCAATCAAATTTTATGGGCATAGTTAAAAGTTTTTGCGGACAAAGAGGCTAACACAGTCTAAGAGACAAATAGACAGGTGGACAGGACAAAAACTGTACGCCCCCCGGATCTTCGATTACAGTAGCATAATAAAATGTCGGCGTCTTTGGGTTTTCGCATTGGCCTTAAATCTGAAAATCCAAAGGATTACAACGTGCATTACGATACGCTTTCACATCATGTTCTATAACCCAGAGCATATTGTCTGCATTGATAAATATTTAATTCAGTATTTAATTAGCTATGCATAATTATCTATGTTGTTTTAAAAAGGAAATATAAAAAAAAAATATTTGTTTTATATTTTTCGATGTAGAGATATACAGAAAATGTTTTCCAATTTTAAGTCCTATCGCAATGCACATTTAAAAAAAAAGTGTGTGTTGGAGGGGGGGGGGTCATTACATTATTGCTGGGATTCGCCTATGTATGACCGTAGAGAAACAAAGAGTGGGGAGGGTGCAAGCAGCAGCTAAATCAAAATTTACATATTAAAACTACAACAAAAGACTATTTTCAAAAGATCTGCCCCCCCCCCCCCCCCCCAATCCGTACAACGGACCTGTGAGAAAAATACTGATCCTACATTCAGAGTCCCAGGGCACCAGGAAAGAGTGGCAAAAAGAGATTATCGGTTTATTTCAGTCTATAAGTCGAATCAAAATATCTTTTCCTCAAGAGTCTTCTTTCTTTGAGTTCTTCCCAGTGATCGTGTGATTTATTTCATTTAATTTACGTTCTGTACTGGACTTGGAAAATGAGGACATCTTTAGGTTCCTGAGCTGGCCTTGAAGCCCGCAGAACAGATTTTCTGCTTTATGATAAATTCAAGTGATATGTAATACGGTATTAATTTTGTGTTGATTTTATTAATGTTAATTTCATCAAGAAATATGAAAAATTAATGTTTTAACTATACATAGTGAGGCATTTTTTGTGTGGAACGATTATTTTGGGGTTTTCACGATTTTTTCATATGGTACACATGATGAGTAAGTGCAATAAATATAATTTGTGGAAAAAATGTCCAACAAGCCCCGGGGTTGAATATCGGGGGGGGGGGGGGGTCTGTCCACAAGTACCTGTTGTCAAGCCCGTAGAAAACAATTTCAGTTTTTTTGGGAAGGGGGGGGGGGCAAATAGAAATTTCCACAGGTACTTGTACTCGATTTTTTCCTATGGTACACATGATGAATAAGTGTAATAAATATAATTTGTGGAAAAAAATGTCCAAGAAACATTGGGGTTGAATTTGGGGGGGGGGGGATCCTGTCCACAAGTACCTGTGGAAATTTCTTGATACATAAACAGAATTTAAAAGCATGTATTAGACATCTTTTGAAGGGGAGAGGGCACGACCGTAATTAAAAGTTATATAGAGACTAGGAAGGAATGAACTGTCATTAAATTTTGGTTAAGAACTATTACCTAAACTCTTCACTTTCACATTTTCAATTACAGATTCTTGTTTTTAAAAATCTATACATGTACATTTATATGTATCTATTAGATGCATAAATTATGTTATTAATCATTTTATCTTAAAGGAAAAGTAAAAATCTCAATCAAACTTGTTCCGCATATTATGCTCTCTGATTCATTACTCAACAGATGCTTCATTTACATGTAAGAAGGGAAGACTGCAGACTGCAGGTGTGATAAATTCACAGCATGCAGCTCCAGCCTTAATTCCAACTTTGTTCCAAAATATTATTATTCAACGCGAAAAATTAGAATTAGCCGATAGAATATTTTGAATCACTTCGGAAATGCTGCCGTAACACCAGACTGAGTTCACAATATCGAGTGATTTTGATTGACAGGTGTAGCGCCGTTGTGCATGGATTTCGTGTAACTATACATGTACTGCAGATTGTGGTTGAAAATAATAAACAAACAGATCTAAAGAAAAGATATTGTATACTGTACATATATTTGTTAAGAACCAGTTCATTCATGAAACGAATTTAGTCGTATTATGTGGGCCCATGTTAGATTTGACAGGTTGATTTACTGGTAGAAATTCAATGGACCACAGTCATTTAGGGTATTCCGAATCACCCCGCACATCGCGACTCTCGGTAATTTACCTTACCGCTGTACCTCGCACGACACATGCACAGGTGTGACAACCAAACAGTCATTATTAGTAAGGTCTATACTTATTGCATACAACAAATAAAGAGGTAAACATAATGCGTTAACTAAAAGAATTAATTATTTTAATTCATTAACTTCCTATCCTTTTCGATGAAAATGCCCGTGTAGAAACGTATTTCTCATCGATGTCGTGGCGTTGTTGGTGGATGAAACATGGCATATAAGGTATCGATAGAACGGCAATTTTATAAGCTTTTGTGAGTATTATTTGTTTTTTATAACACCTCAAAAATATACTAGTTATGGCCGCATTTGTAGCCCCCTACAGTTTCGAACCACGTGTGTACATGCCCCTAGCCAAATAAATTGCACACGCTACATGTATACTTGTTATATGTCAGATTATCATTTTTTTATAACATTGTTTTTCTTAAATGCAAAGGGTATGAAAGTAATGATTTGACAAAGCAAGAGCTATAATAAGACTATCCAGGGTCCCGGTATACACTTGATCAGTGTTGATCAATGTTCATATGTACGAGTACACGTATGCAAATAATTCGATAGCTTTTGAAGATTTCAACATAAATTTTTGTAACACACATACTTGTAATAACCACTTTATATACAAAACAAAATTTCATTCTCTTATATGGTAATATGGACGTCGTAATAGATCTGACTGAATGCTTGACATGCCTGTTTCAAAAACGTTTCCTAAGCTATCTTAAGATATGCCTAAGTTATAACGTTAGAAGTTCCTAAGATTTATCACAGCTGTATCGCGAAACAATCTTATCTAAAAAAAAAAAAAAAAAAAAAAAAAAAAAATTATAAGTCATTTCTTAAGTTGTGCCTTTAAGGACTAATAAAATAACATTCCCGCTCTATATACAACTCTCAGTATGGTATATATTTTTAGATTCAAAAAGGAAGGGTGCGAGGATTGGGGATTAATTGCCCCCACTTTTAAAGGATTTGGACACAAGTATGCTTAACTTTGCGAAGTGTGTTGCTAGATCTAAGCATTCACAGACACACCCTTTCAAGCCATCTTCCCTTCCGAGCACACGATATTTGTATTTTAATTTTTAAACATTGTTCTAGGTGTTATACATTTACTTTATTTTGTTCTTATAAGGTATCTACATGTAAATAAAATTTTAAAATGAATGCTTCGTAGCGAACACATGCGAGTTTATATTTTTGAAACAATCTTTGCCAATTACTACACTGCATGTACACGTTAGTTGTTTGTGCGGTGTAGAGCAACAATGTATTTCAACATCGAGGTGCCCGCGGCTCTCTGTGGCCACGTGTATGTAAACGAGGACTGGACTACAACACTTAAAGACACAAAGCGGCAGAGATGGATGAAACTGTTTGCTATATTACAAAGACTTGAATTATAGTACATGTATATTTGAAGGAATTTTTATTTATGTTAATGTTTATTTAATTCTATACATAATAAATGGACATTCACAAGAGTGATGGTAAAAATAATATGTGCGTAGCATGCGTAGTAATTACAATTATTTACCGAAGCCGCCATTCAATTACAATTGCAGATGAATTAAAATACAACAACACGGGATAGAGCAATACTTTTTTTAAATGTATTGTTGCGTGAACAGACAAAAACAGCGATTAAAATTCAAAATGATTTTTATGCACCAGTGTTTGGAATTAAGATTATAAAAGATCGGTAAAGTAATCTTACCGATTCGATATAATTAAAAACATAACTTTCCAATAATTAATAGCTCTTTGTACAAAATTGACATTATACGCGATCACAAATACTAGCTTTGTTTATGGCCACAGGTGGCTAGTACACTGGTGACCTCGATCAACAGCGTGGGATTCGCGCGTTGGGATACATAACTAAACATCGAGCTGAACATGGAGACCGTAATATGCATACATCTAATGATCGTGAATTATTCAATGCATACAGTTTAAAATCACTTACAAAGTTTGTTGTAATAATAAACGTAGAAAGATAGATTCAATATTCTCCGCTTTTGAACACTATTAACCTAATTTAAAAAAGAAGAAAAGAAAGACTAGTTGTAATAAATAATTTGATAGTGAACCATAAACCACGTTTTAAACCTTATTAAAAAGAAAATTAACATTAAATACCGCAGGGTATATTATTGATAGCAAGTCTGTTTAAGTTATACACATGAAGAGGTCTGATTTCCCTGCCGAATGAAAAACGTTACCTGTTTACCTGGCCTGCTTTCTAATGCGTATTACGCAATACCCATGGTATACTCGAAAAAATCGACATTTTCATTAGATCAAAAAGGTGTAAAAGAACAATTTAGTTCCCAAGATCCAGATCGAAATATTTACCGTTTTTGAGTTATAAAGCAAAAACTTTTAAGGGCCCAAGATCCCTAATCATAGGGGCCAGCCCCTTTTAAATAGTATAATATGAAAGCCCTTGCAATTATGCACAACTTTTGTTCTACATGTCTTAACAAAATATTTCTAGTTTTCAAGATATAAAGGAAAATATGTCAAATTTTTTGCTGTTTTCCGCGTTCTAACTTTTGATCCCTCTCTAGCGCCATTTTTAATGCAAAAATCAAAAAACAAAAACCGATGTGCACAACTTCAATGCTTCCTCTTTTCAATTTCAAAAAGTTTTGTGCTCCAATTATAACCATTTCTGAGCCTTTGTCTGGAAATCGGAGGCATGCAAAATTCAATCAAAGGGGAATAACTCGTGAACAGAAGGTAATTTCCGAATTGTATTACGGTATTCTGACAGTATTTTGTAAAGTCTAAAAGCTCTGAAAATTTGAACAAAATCTGTTTAAAAATGAGGAAGATATGAAGCGTCAAAGTTGGCGTCTAGGAAAAAAAAAGAATAATAAGAATAATCTTAATCATCACAATCAGTAGAAGGTCTTCCGTTGGAAACGGAAGACCTTAACTAGAACATGTCCTCTATCACCACTGAAAGTTTCAACACTCTAGCATTTGTCGTTCTTGAGTTTTTGTGCAGACACAAGGTCGATCTAAAAATCGATTAAAGGGCGATAACTTCTGACCGGAAGTGATTTTTCAGAAACTGACAAGCCGTTATAAACTTCAGATACCATCGCATTTACCCTGAAAATTTGAAGCAAATCGATCGAGAGATCTCCGAGAAATCTTCTGCACAAAATCGGAAAGGAAAAAAAAAAATAATAATAACGAGCAACGAGTGGGTCTTCCGTCTGATTTTGGATAAGATTAGTCAAGACCTTGACTGAGATATTCGTCTATAAAGAGTGAAAGGATGCATATTGTTTAAAACATTATTCTGAGCATCTTTTGTTCAATATTGTTTATCAAAATATTTCCCCATGTTCGAGATGTCAAAGATTTGGCAATCTGGCCCATTTTGGCCCATTATTTTGAACATCTGATCAAAAAAAGTTTTATAATGTATAGTTATAGAATGTTAAGATGAACTTTTTTGCTTCAGTAATTTATAACAAAATATTGATCATTAAAGAGTTATAGATGAAAGACTTTTAGCCCCTCTGAGCCCCTGATTTGAGGGGTCAGCCCCTTTTTCTTGATATCAAATAAAAGGTCTTGTGATTTTGAAGACTTTTTGTTCAACAACTATTCAGAAATTTCCTTTAGTTTAAGAGATATATAGAATAACAATATTTAGGGGCCAGCCCTCCAAGTCCTTAATGGGGATGTCTTGCAAAAATTAAAAGGGTGTATATTGTTTAGAACATTATTCGGAACATCTTTTGTTCAATATTGCTTATCAAAATATTTCCCCTTTTCGAGATACAAAGTGTCAAAGATTTAGCATTCTGGCCCCTTATGTCCCCTTATTACCTAACATATGATCAAAATTTTATAATATATAGTTGCAGAGTATTAAGATGAACATTTTTGCTTCAGTAATTTAAAACAAAATATTGATCATTAAAGAGTTATAGATGAAAGACTTTTGGCCCTTCTGAGCCCCTAATTTGAGGGGTCAGTCCCTTTTTTTGATATCAAATGAAAGGTCTTGTGATTTTAAAGACTTTTTGTTCAATATGTTTTAACAAAATACTTTTATTTAAAATGTTATTATAAGAAATGTCTCTAAAATTCACTCATAAATCACGTCCTAAATTTTGACCCCTACCGAGCTTCCATACTTCGCACTTCCGGAAAATTTGAAAACCAAGGTGCACAACTAGAACATGTCCTCTATCACCACTGAAAGTTTCAGCACTCTTCCTTTTGTCGTTCTTGAGTTTTTGTGCAGACACAAGGTCTATCAAAAAATCGATCAAAGGGCGATAACTTCCTACCGGAAGTGATTTCTTAAAAACTGAAGCGGCGTTATAAACTTCAGATAACAACGCATTAACCCTGAAAATTTGAAGCAAATCGATCGAGCGATCTCCGAGAAATCTTCTGCACAAAATCGGTAAGGAAAAAAAAAAGAATAATAACTAGATGCGATCTCGTTGCGAGCAACGAGTCGGTCTTCCGTCCGATTTTTGATAAGATGAGATCAGAATTTGACTGAGATTTTTGTTCAAATATAATGATAAAAATAAATTAAGACGAAAATTTTGCTTCAGTAGTGTGTATTAAAATATTGATCATTAAAAAGTTATAGATTAAAGACTTTCGGCCCGTCCTGGCCCCAATTTTGAGGGGCCAGTCCTTTTTTCTTTGTATCTTCCTATAGCTCTCATGATTTTGAACATTTTCATCAACTATTCTGAAATTCTTTTTCGCTTCCGAGATATATTCAAAAGAAATATTTAGGGGCTGGCCCTTCAACTCCTTAATGGGGCCGTTTAGCAAAAATGAAAAGGTTACATATTAATTAAAACCTTATTTTGAACATCTTTTATTCAACACTGCTGATCAAAATATTTCCCAATTTCGGGATATAGAGTGCCAAAGATTTGTCATTCTGGCCCCTTGTGGCCCCTAATTATGTAACATATGATGTGAATATTATAATATATAGTTGTAAATTGTTGAGATAAACATGTTTGCTTCAGTAATGAATTACAAAATGTTGAGCATTAAAGAGTTATTAATCAGAGACTATCGGCCCCTCTCAGCCCCTATTTTGAGGGGCCAGTCCCCTTTTCTTCATATCACTTTAAAGTAGGGATGTCAATTTTGTCAATAATTTATATTCGAATATTCAATGAAAGTATTCGAATATATTCAAATATTCGATAAAATAAATGAAATCTGGTTTATTTTAAATATGCATGATCCTACTCTCATGAAAGGTTTAGAGTAGGTATTCTAATATTGTAGTAAAATTGTGTGAAGGCTTTTGTAGATGTACAATAAGAAATTCCATTTGATATTTGTCAATGTGTGAAATAAATAATTGATTTAAATGTAGAAAAATATGATTTTAACAAATTTAATAATTTAATAAATTAATAGTAGCTCCAACTGAGGAACCAATCGTCTTACCAAAGGCAGGATAGTTGTATACTGTTTAGATTTCAGTACGTGTAATTAATTACAATTATCAGTCTAATAAGAGATGTGATTAAATATTGGATAAAATATTTTTGAAATAAAAACAAATATTTCCATAGACAATTTTCCTAGGTAATTAATTAATTTACCGATAATGAATATAAAATTCAGGATTATGTACAACCCGAGATAATCAAGTAATTTACACATTTATTCAGAAATTGAGCCCTTTACAATATCAGTTACAGACTAATTCTATCAGACACTCATTCAACGATCAATTAAATTTATTTTGATCAGTATACTCTTCACGTCTTTTAGACATTCTAAGAAGGTTTTCATTTAATCAAGATTTATTAAACACTATTTCTTTTTACGAAATCTGTAAAACACCGAATATTCGAATCTCAAATTTATATTCGAATATCAACTCATCGAATGAATATTCGAATGTTCGAATATTCGTTGACATCCCTACTTTAAAGCTCTCATGATTTTGAACATTTTTTGTTCAAGAACTATTCAGAAATTCTTTTTCGTTGCCGAGATATTAGCAAAAGAAGTATTTAGGGGCCGGCCCTTTAACTCCTTATTGGGGACGTTAAGCAAAAAATAAAAGGTTGCATATTGTTCAGAACATTATTTTGAACATCTTTTGTTCAGTATTGCATATCAAAATATTTCACACTTTTTGATATATATAGCGTTAAAGATTTTGCATTCTGGCCCCTTATGACCCCTAATTATGTAACATAAATTGTGAATATCATAATATGTAGTTGTAAATCGTTAATATTAACATTTTTGCTTCAGTAATGCATTACAAAATATTGATCGTTAACGAGTTATTGATTAAAGACTTTCGGTCCCTCTCGGCCCTTATTTTGAGGGACCAGCCCCTTTTTCTTCATACCACTTTAAAGCTCTTATGATTTTGAACACTTTTTGTTCAACAACTATTCAGAAATTCTTTTTCGTTTCCGAGATATTAGCAAAAGAAGTATTTAGGGGCCGGCCCTTTAACTACTTATTGGGGACGTTAAGCAAAAAATAAAAGGTTGCATATTGTTCAGAACATTATTTTGAACATTTTTTGTTCAGTATTGCATATCAAAATATTTCACACTTTCGAGATATATAGCGTTAAAGATTTTGCATTCTGGCCCCTCATGGCCCCTAATTATGTAACATATAATGTGAATATCATAATATGTAGTTGTATATCGTTAATATTAACATTTGCTTCAGTAATACATTACAAACTATTGATCGTTAACGAGTTATTGATTAAAGACTTTCGGTCCCTCTCGGCCCTTATTTTGAGGGACCAGCCCCTTTTTCTTCATACCACTTTAAAGCTCTTATGATTTTGAACACTTTTTGTTATACAACTGTTCAGAAATTCTTTTTCGTTTCCGAGATATTAGCAAAAGAAGTATTTAGGGGCCGGCCCTTTAACTCCTTATTGGGGACGTTAAGCAAAAAATAAAAGGTTGCATATTGCTCAGAACATTATTTTGAACATCTTTTGTTCAGTATTGCATATCAAAATATTTCACACTTTCGAGATATATAGCGTTAAAGATTTTGCATTCTGGCCCCTTATGGCCCCTAATTATGTAACATATAATGTGAATATCATAATATGTAGTTGTATATCGTTAATATTAACATTTTTGCTTCAGTAATGCATCACAAACTATTGATCGTTAACGAGTTATTGATTAAAGACTTTCGGTCCCTCTCGGCCCTTATTTTGAGGGGCCAGCCCCTTTTTCTTCATATCACTTCAAAGCTCTTATGATTTTAAACACTTTTTGTTCAACAACCATTCAGAAATTCCTTTTCGTTTCCGAGATATTAGCAAAAGAGGTATTTAGGGGCCGGCCATTTAACTCCTTAATTGGGACGTTTAGAGAAAAATGAAACGTTGCATATTGTTTAGAACATTATTTTGAACATCTTTTGTTCAATATTGCTTATCAAAATATTTCCCACTTTTGAAATATAAAATGTGAAAGATTTTGCATTCTGGCCCCTAATAGCCCCTAATTATGTAATATATGATGTGAATTTTATAATATATAGTTGTAAATTGTTGAGTTAAACATTTTTGCTTCAGTAATGCATTACAAAATTTTGATCGTTAAGGAGCTATTGACTAAAGACTTTCGGCCCCTCTCGGCCCCTAATGTGATGAGTCAACCCTTTTTCTTTGATATCATATAAAAGATCTTGTAATTCTACACAATTTCTATTCAATATCTTTTTAGAAAATCTCTATAGTTTTAGAGATATGATAAAAAATGTCTCGAAAATTCACTTCTGATTAATGTCCTAAATTTCGACCCCTACCGAGCTTCCATACTAGGTACTTCCGGAAAATTTGAAAACCCAGGTGCAAAACTTCAACCACTGGGTGAAATAAGCAGTTTCCCATCATGGGAAACTATATGGAAACCACATGGAAACCTCAAGTTTACATCATGTTTCCCAGTGGTTTCCGCAGCGGATGCCAGGTTATTCAGTCAAGTTTCCGTGGCACGGAAACTACTACGCTCCGATTCCACTAGGTATCCCGAACCACGGAAACCTGAAGTTTCCCAAGCTTCCATGTAGTTTCCTGTAATGGGAAACCTGAAGATTCCACTGGTTTCCATAATTAGGAAACTACGTGGAATCGGAGCGTAGTGGTTTCCATGGAACTGGGAAACTGGATGGAATCCTCAGGTTTCCCATGAACGGAAACTAGAGGAAACCTCATGATTCCTCAAGTTTCCATGATTCAGGAAACTACATGGAATTGGAGCGTAGCGGTTTCCGTGTTATGGAAACTTGGTGGAATTATCTGGTGTCCTATAAAAGGAAATTACAGGGAAACTTCAAGATTCCCTTATTTTTCTGAGACGGGAAGCAATTTGGAATTGTGGTGTAATAGTTTCCATACCATGGAAACTACAGGGTAGGTTGAGCATTTCAATTTTGGGAAATGATTGACAGGCAACTGGAAGCTCAAGGATCCCTGTATTTTCCATGGTAAATCTTTCTTTTCTAGAATGTGAAAAGAGAACAGCAGTTTTAAATCAAAATATATATTATTAATTTCCTTGGTAAACTGTGTTTTCTTTTCAAAATCTATTAAAAAAATGTATAAAGAAGAAAAAGCATTATCAAATCATATGTTTAATAATTCATTTGATGTACAAAAACATTATTTTAAAATTATATCAAAATAAATAAAATCATATATCTTAATTAAACAATGTAGAAGTCTTTCACATCTAAGTCCATTCATAAACTTGATTAAATACTCAGTACTTCTTTCAACATCAGCTTCCCTTGTATTTTCTTTCCATCATCTGCGATCTGCAATATATTTTCATAAAAAAAATATTTTTTGTAAGAATTGTATGCTTGAATATTATTTAGAAATCTGACAAGATCACTCAATGTCCTTTATTGTACCAATATCAGTGATTAATTTCAGTCTTTAAATTTAATGACCATGAAATCAGAATAATGAACATTACATAGTACATGTAATGTTTTAAGCCAGATAATTATCAAAGCAGGTATGATTGAGAATATGACCATCTCATAGAATATTGCTTTTAGTTGAGTCAATTGGGGAGAAATGTGCTCTGGACAAGGATATTACAAATCTTTTTTTCTTATTAATTGATATTAGACCTAGAAAATTGGTTAAAGATCACTACACACCCTTCATCCCAAAGCACACAATCCAGATAATACCAAGGGAGAAAAATTATGCTCTGGACAAGGACTTTAAATAAAGATATATAGTGTATTTTGATACTGACCTTTGACCTAGATAATTGGTCCAAGGTCACTTTTTACCCTCCATCCACAGGCACTCTACGAGTTAAATTTGAGTGAGATTGGGCTATGAGGAGAGAAAATATACTCAGGACAAGTGATATTAGATGGACGGACAGATCATCTCATAGCATCCACAGAACAGGACCCTAAAAAATCAATGCATATATATGTAAAGCTATATCCATATAAGTCAATATGAATTCATCATATATTGCATTGCATACACATGCTTTAATCATGTTTAATTTCAAATATTGCATGTACACTCAGTTTACATAAAAATAATCTGAATTTCATCAAAGACGACCAACATAACAGCCATTCAAGATTTAGTTAATCAACATTCAGTACAAGTTCTATATGCTATACCATATGTACAGACAGTTTCTAGTATTATTTACCTGCATTCTAAATCTTGTTTTATGTCACTGAAAATTAAGGCGATAGCCATTAACCAATTTTAGCCCCAATTTACATACATGCATGTTGTAATGTTTGTTCAAGACTTCCCATTTAAAAATATTACCTTATAGTATATTTAGTTAACATATACCTACATTTAAAGTTTCAATGTGTTTCACTGAATATTTTAGAAATTACAGTCATCAAAATACTGACCAGCCAGAAATCAGTAAAGGTGCATGTCCTTATTTTTCATTTTTGTATTGTTTCATTTAACATGTTTCAATGTTTTAGTAAGTTATAATATTTACTACTTTATCATAGCCATACAGTTGAACTCTGGCATTTCGAATATCATAGATACATGTATGTTGAAGTAATTTGGAAGTATTCTTTAAGCATTTTACTCCTGATATCTTGAATCCTCAAATATCTCAAAATATTTTCAATGATTGAATTGAACTTTGAACCATGGCAAAAGGACTCTTAAACAAATATTCATTATTCTTAAAATAAAGTCTACAGGTTACAAAATTATAAGTTGCTCAACAATGATCATATCAATAATATTTAAGAGAGTTAATCATTTCCCCTGGGGGGGGGGGGGGGGGGCTTCCTCTGTACAATTTAGAATATCCTTACTTTGTGTCAACCTTGGTTAAAATTAGTGGTTCTTGGGAAGAAGTTAAAGATGTGAAAAGCTCACAGATGGATAGACAGTTTGATGGACAAAACACAAAACAAAAGGTGGTCAGAAAAGTTCACATGAGTTTTTAGCTCGGGTGAACTAAATTCCTCACTGCATGGTGTATATTATGCGAGATATCATCCAGACAGAAAATTTTATAGAGGAATGAAAAGGAAGACTCCAAGTCATAATTTTACATAACCTCTTTTAGTTTGCAATTGGTATTTCAACATTCCAATTAAACTCAAGTTCTTTTCTTTTCATACAATTGTTATACATGCCTATTTATGACTGAATTAATTACCACTTACCACATGATCACATCTTGATTCATCATACATCTTGCTGGTTCTTTAATGTCAGTTTTCTTCTCTCTGAAAGAATATATTATGTACATTTACTATTGCATTCTGATTTCACCTATAAGACCAATAAACAAGTGTCCCAGGGGCCACATTGCTCACCTGAGCACTTTGGGTAGGAAAAAATATAAATCAGTTCAGTATTGAAAAGTTTAGATATAAAAGTGGTTTGGGGGGGGGGGGGATTCTACACTTTCTAAGGATGCTTATGAATTAATATGACACATATTAGCATTGCTGTTCTTAAGAAGAAAATCTTTTTTATTCCTTTGTATAACTATCATCCCCTGTTATGGCCCCTCTATTCTCCTGGGGGGGGGGGGGGGGGTCACGATTTAAATAAATTATATCTACATTACTTCATCGCCAGTGTATATAAATATGACCAATCATGGCTTTATTGTTCTTGAAAAGAAGAATTTCTAAGATTTTTCCTATGTACTTTGATCGTTCATTGTGGCCCCGTCCTACCCCGGAGGTCATGATTTGAACAAACTTGAATTTATACTAGCTGATGATGTTTCAACATAAGTGTCATCTTTCCTGATACAGTGGTTCTAGTGAAGAAGATTTAAAAAGATTTTTTCCTATGTATTCCTATGTAAAATTGATCATCCATTATGACCCCGCCCTACACTGGGGGTCATGATTTGAACAAATTTGAATTTACACTACCTGAGGATGCTTCCAAGTAAGTTGGAATCTTTCATTGCCCTGTGGTTCCAGAAAAGAAGATTTTTAAATGATGCCATTAATTTTTCATTTATTTGTAATTATTTCCCTTTAGAAGAAGATATGGCCCTTTATTTGAACAAACTTGGATCCCCTTTACCCAAGGATACTTTATAGCAAGTTGGTTGAAATTGGCCCAGTGGTTCTTGAGAAGATTGAAATGTGAAAAAATTATGAAAACGACGGCGACAGACAAATTTCGATCAGAAAAGTTCACTTGAGCCTTTGGCTCTGTGTGCTAAAAATGGTTTGTTTGATGTACTCCGAATAACCCATCAAAATCACCCCTTCCCAATCATTTTTTTAGTATTGAAATTTTATTTCAATTTTTTTTTTTTTTTTTTTTGGTTTCATTGAAATAAATTTTGTTTCATTACAAAGTTGAGGTTTATAATTTCTCCAAGACACTTGTTTTATGGAAAAATGAATATTAAATCTGTCTAGCTGTCCAGTGTACGTAATGAAACATCAATAAATTTCTAATTCTGTGTTTTTTATGACAAAAATCAATTTGTTAGATACTGCCAAAAAAATCTACCTACCTACCTACTCATTTTGCAAAATGTGGGTCGGAGTATATCAAACAAAAGTATTTTTAATAATGGCCTAGACTTCAACAACTACCAGGGAGGAAAAAAATAAACAAACAAAAATTTCAAACAAATGTAGATTTACTTATTTTTATCATTATGCTTCTACGATGTTGCGACCGCCATCAATAACTGATGATTGTAATTTAGATGATTCATTTGCATTACTTGTGTAACAGGAAAGGAGAAAATGTATGGCTGGACCGGGAATCGAACCCGGGACCCCTGTATCACTAGTCAGGTGTTCTACCTACTGAGCTACCCAGGCCGATATCCACGGCCCAAACCATTACATTCCTCCCTCCTTAATTTGTCTTCGCCCTCGAAGACACAACCCAAGTTCTTATTTGCCCCTGGCAGGACTTTCACCTGCAAGTCCAGGGGTGGTCAACGGCACCAAATCTGTAACAGGAAAGGAGAAAATGTATGGCTGGACCGGGAATCGAACCCGGGACCCCTGTATCACTAGTCAGGTGCTCTACCTACTGAGCTACCCAGGCCGATATCCACGGCCCAAACCATTACACTTGAAATACTATCAAAAATTATCAATATTTGTAAATCATGTAGGCTTATTATTTTTAACATTTTCAGTAAATCTCTCAGCAGGTCACACATGAGAATTTTTGTCTTTTGAACAGTAAACTGTTTCAATTTACAATCTATCACTTGTTTGTTAAACAGTTGTTATATTATTATAGACAGTGTACTTTAAAACCAATACATTTTCCCTATACAAATCATCACTATGCATATCAATAAGGGTTGTGCTATGGCTTTGTAAGATGTATATGTACTCTAGTTACAGACAATCTATTTAAATTGTTCTTATGATTCTTCATAATTTGTAATTATATCTGCCACATAAAGGCGTTTTATCTGTGTCGGATTACAATAGTCAGAACTCTCTCTTTCAGCTGTCTTTTAAATTTCCATTGATGATGATGTCCTTCGTGAATAATCTGATAAGTTGAGATTGCGGACACCCTTTGTTTAAATATTAATGACTTAATCGTAATTTAGTAGCAGAAATAATTCATTTATACCTTGTTGTTACATCATAAAAAGTTCCAAAAGTCTAACAAGTTCATGAAGTTGACGATCCGAGAACACATGTATTCAAACCGGATATATGTTTTGTCTGTATTAACAAGGAAACCATATTCGGTACAAACATTATTATCCGATTTAACAACGGAAAAAAAAATTCATACACTTTTCATTTATATACACAGAGAGAGAACTATTATAGAAGGCATTCTTTTTCACTAAAAAAAAAAGATCTAAAAATGCAAAACGTACAGCATGGAGAAAGACAAATGTGGTGCCATAGGGTCTAGCTATACAAAAGTCTACTATCTATGCATCTTTGATCGTAAAACACTAAATATTGTATAATTCAAGTTTCTCTTTTCGTTTTTGCAATGCGTAAACTAAAATATTTAAAACTTAGATATCAAACATTTCAAAATGGCGTCAAAACGAATGTGGTCTTCGATGGGAAAGATTTGTTCTGCCCATTGTTACTATTATTTACCGTAATAAAGTATATAAAAATATACGTACACTAATCCTTGGTTGTTGATCATTGCATTTTTCACAGTTTTAAAGACACTGGGTGGCGAAAACATCATTAACTTTTCACATTTGCACCTTACACCCGAGTTCTTCTCCGTCTTGCTCAACTCCAAAAATGGCGCCTCGTGAAAATTGACCAATGAATAAAGCCTCTGCAGAGCGATGCATTATGGGAAACAGAACTTATTTACTTTAATTATGTTAGAGGGTAAAGTTTTTATATATAATATAATTTCCCTGTGACGGTGATTATGAGTTCTTATCCTTAATGAAGTTCTTCTCTGTTCATAGAAAGGGGGGTGCTCCTCAATAAATTTGCTGATAATTTGTATACTATAGAAAACGAAGCGTTTATCTGAAGGTGACCAGAGAAAGTTTATGTGTCTGGTGTGACCCCTCAAATTATATGAACTTGGGGGTGGGCTTGGAACGTAGTGCCCATCCAAACAGAAAATGTCAACTTGCCCTCTCCCCTCCCACACTACTTTTTCATTAAATTATTCATTATTCTGATTAATGTACATAATGTCACAACGGAAGATGTTACACCTTTATACATGTATACATGTTTTAAAATTGGAAGTTTCAACAGGAACCCTTGAAGGAACTACCGTCAGAAAATGAATAATTGTTGAGGACCGTAGAAAATGGGGGGGGGGGGGGCGCATTGTGGACGTGCCATACGTCCCTAATAATATTTTTTGCAGTATAGGAAACAAAGCTTATTTCCTGTTGTGACCCTCAAAATAAACAAAATATGACTCTTTATCAGCTGTTTATTATATTGTGACAAGAATGTGTTGTCCTTTGAAGTCTGTCGTAAATTTCGATGGGCATTTGGCATGCAAATGAACTACATGACATGTATACAGAACAATATTTTATTTTTAGTGATGATGGAAGAGTTCGGCGTCAAAAATTGCTGTTTAGTAAAAGGAATTAGGGTATGTTAGACTAGTATACACTTGTGAAAATCAAGATAAAATAATTTAATTACCTCCAAGGACGGTTCAAGAATAATAAAGATTTGAGTTTTTTTCTCTTGTTCGGCTTTTAATTAGATACTTTATTGAACCCCTTCTTTTTTTGGTTTCGATTTTGAGTCTCACCCAGTTATCAATAAGAATCAGTGGACAAATTGCTGGACTTTTTCCTATTTGCTATATTTTACTTGAAACATCTTTGCCTTTAGTTAAAAAAATTCTCACGTGCACACCGTTTTAATGTATAAGAATTTTTCACATTTAATTTGAAAATTGATTTATAAAAAAGGAGAGTAAACACAAGGTGAAAAAAACGAACCAATGCCTAAGCAAAGGTAGGCAAAACTTGCAGTATTTTAATTTGAAAAACACCGGCCCGTAGAATGCGAGGAGGGAGAGGGGGGGGCAGGGGGTGAAATTAAATGATTTTTTTTTTTTTTGGCTTGTCAGATTTTTTTTGGAAGCCCCCCTCCCCCCCCCCCCCCCCATTTTGAAACTGTTGCTACAGACCTGAAATCTGTTGCTACAGACCTGAAACACATGATAAAAATAAGCCCAGAATTATTGAGTAGACAGTTTTAAGTGCAGGTTTTTTTTTTCTTTAAATAAGTAATGTTACATGTCGGCGTATAAAAATCAAGAAATGGACGGCGTATATAAAGAAGTGTTTGTACATGTAGTAGTATTGACAATCACCACATCAGTATATAATACCTATATATCGAAAGAAACTATTTCTCTCCATTTTTTGAAGAAGGGGAGGGGGCTTAAATTTGTAGGGGTAACCTTCTGCTTAACACGATTTAAAAGAATATTTTCGCTAAGCATCTACGCGTAAAACAATTAATAAATTATTGGGGTTTTTTTTCTTCAATGAATTGCCTTAGCATGCAGTTCTTCAGAAGACGTTATTCTTAAGGAAAAGAAAATCATTTAAATAAATATCATAGACTTTTCTTTATTTAGAGCCAGCATTGGTCTTTGTGTACAAAATGGCTAAATTAAATATACGTGCATGTATGCATTTAAGACCAACATTATTGTTATTTCATGCGAAGAAGACTGTAATTTACTACATCAGGGTCTGTGTACAGATATAAAAAATATGTTATTTCAGGCGCGTAGCTGCCTATACGCAAATACGCGAGTGCGTACACATCATTCTCAGAAAAAAAAAAGAAAAAAAAAGAGAATTATTCGGAGAAAAAAAATCTCAATACCATCCAACAAATAATCGTGTTTCAAACTAGCTGTGTCACACTGTGTCGATTTAAATTTTATATTATCATGACTGTATGATAAAATTTGAAATCTTTTATGAAATAACTGCAAAATCCAAATAAATCAATCATTATTTTGTCATTGTTCTATCATACATTGATATTTTTTTTAAAAGATCTTTGAAAAATTAAATTTCAGCCACATCATTCAATGCTATGATCTACTAGTCTGATTTACAATACGATATTTTTTTTGTTCATAATTAAAATTTTGTATACGTGTTTTTAAACGTTAAGAAAGATTATAATACCAATTAATATATCGGTTAAATTTTAGCCTCAATTATATGTGCAATAAGTTTCCATGGAATATTAATTTTCGTTAAAACAATAAATATTACTATGTCTTTTATTTCCTAAACAAAAACTAAATGGCATATTTTTTTTATATTTCAAGAAAATGAATGAAATATTTGGTAAAACTCCGGAGCTTCAGCAGGCACGTAGTATCAGGGGAGTCTCTGCCCCCCCCCCAACTTATTCCCAAAACCTAACCTTTTACTATTGAAAATGTACATTGAAAGGGTGGACCCCCACTGTTTGTTGTAGAAATTTGGTTTTTGAAAGTTGGACCCCCCCCCCTAAACAAACACACAAGAAATAGGACTTCGAATTTTGACAATCTTCCTTTTTCGTCCTTGCTTATCAAAATTTTTGAAGTTGTAATTTTTTCCTGGCTGGCAAAAACTATATTACGTGCCTGACCAGAGGCCTTAAACACTGGGGGGGGGGGGGGGGGTGTTGGGGGGTGTTCAAGACCCCCACACCACCCCCTGCCGTTCTCTGCGTGCACATCATTCCAATTCTGGCTACGCGCCTGTATTTAGTTAATACTCATTAATTTTGTATAGGAATATTATTCTGCTGTTTTATCTTATCAATGTCTTACATGCAACACATTAAAATTGATAATTAATCATTCTTTCTATGTTTTCAATATCTGAAGTTTACATTGATGTCAAACAAGGACGATCGTTAATTACCGATTAAAAAATTTAATTTCATTTATCTATTCACTTACAAATTTCTTTAAAAAAGAATTATGATTTAACACATAACGAGAATTTAGATTTATTCCGATAGAAAAGTATATATGATTTTTAAACGGTTAGGAAATTTTCTTTTTTAATCAGTAATGAAAATTGAAATACAATTCTTTTTTTCCTTCTCTCATTGAACATCTTAAAATTAATGTAGCTTATATTATCAATATTTTGTGATCTTATTGATAATTTAAATTATTTTTTTGAAATCAAATCAATGGCCAACAATTATCACCTAGATTTAAACTGAGTTTGCGGAGACTAGGTGTATGTACATGCTTGACCACAGCCTATTGTTCCCCTTAGGTAAAAAATCCTCTCAAATAACATAGAATATACAAGAAATATACAGTCGCAGGTGTCTTCGCGACACGTGTCTCCACCTGTGGCACGTGAGAACAGGTGCCAGCGATTACAAGGGTCAGCGGAATGATTGAATTTTATCTGACCAGTTTACACTGATTTTTCAAAAATAAATGTTGTATTAAATTTTCTCTATTAATTCCAATCCACGTGTCTTTATGAGTTTTACCGAGACTAAAATGTTAAAAATTATTTAATTTGGGTTTACGGTGACAGAATACTCAATTTTATTACACAGAATTACACAAAGAGTTTTTTTAAAATTATTCTTTTGATACACGTTTCCAAAATGTCTATTATCGGGAAAATAGGTGTAAACCACAGCATACGTGTTTTCCATATCTGGGAATCATGCTGGAAACTACAGGTTGATTACTTCCATATCGGGAATCTACGTGGAAACAACTACTGCATGTTTCCACGGTTTCCCATATTGGGAAACTTACGGGAAACCATAGGTTGATTGTTTCCATATCGGGAATATACGTGGAAACCACTATGTGGTTTCCATAAAATGGAAACTATATGGAAACTACTGATGTCACGATTCCCATATGTTTCCATCGGGTTTCCAAATTTGGGAAACCTGGCTTTTCATCCTGTGAACATGTCGTCTATAATCGCTGAAAATTTCAGCGCTCTAGTTTTTGCCGTTTTTTAGTTTTTGTGTCGACAAAATGGTTATCTGAAAATCGATTAAAGGGCGATAACTTCCGACCGGAAGTGAATTTTAAGGATTTGAACAAAAAAGGATCATCTTCAGATCAAAAGGCATTACCCCTGAAAATTTCATGAAAATCGATCAAACCGTTTGCGAGATATCTTCTGCACAAAAATTGTAAAGAAAAAGTGGAATAATAATAATAATAACTAGATGCGATCTCGTTGCGAGCAACGAGTGGGTCTTCCGTCCGATTTCTGATCAGATGATATCAGAATTTGACTGAGATTTTTGTTTAAATATAATGATAAAAATAAATTAAGACGAAAAGTTTGCTTCAGTAGTATGTATTAAAATATTGATCATTAAAAAAGATATAGATTAAAGATTTCGGCCCGTCCTGGCCCCTATTTTGAGGGGCCAGTCCTTTTTTCTTGGTATCTTCGTATAGCTCTCATGATTGTGAACATTTTTGTTCAACAACTATTCTGAAATTATTTTTCGCTTCCGAGATATATGCAAAAGAAATATTTAGGGGCTGGCCCTTCAACTCCTTAATGGGGACGTTTAGCAAAAATCGAAAGGTTAAATATTGTTTAGAACATTATTTTGAACATCTTTTATTCAATATTGCTTATCAAAATATTTCCCACTTTCGAGATATAGAGTGCCAAAGATTTGGCATTCTGGTCCCTTATGGCCCCTAATTATGTAAGATATGACATAAATTTTATAATATATAGTTGTAAATTGTTAAGATAAACATTTTTGCTTCATTAATCAATTACAAAATATTGATCGTTAAAAAGTTATTGATTAAAGACTTTTAGCCCCTCTCGGCCCCTATTTTGAGGGGTCAGCCCCTTTTTCTTCATTCCACTTTAAAGCTCTTATGATTTTGAACCCTTTTTCTTCAACAACGATTCAGAAATTCTTTTTCGTTTCCGAGCAATATGCAAAAGATATATTTAGGGGCCAGCCCTTCAACTCCTTAATGGGGACATTTAGCAAAGATCGAAAGGTTAAATATTGTTTAGAACATTATTTTGAACATCTTTTATTCAATATTGCTTTTCAAAATATTTCCCACTTTCGAGATATAGAGTGCCAAAGATTTGGCATTCTGGCCCCTTATGGCCCCTAATTATGTAAGATATGACATAAATTTTATAATATATAGTTGTAAATTGTTAAGATAAACATTTTTGTTTCATTAATCAATTACAAAAGATTGATCATTAAAAAGTTATTGATTAAAGACTTTTGGCCCCTCTCGGCCCCTATTTTGAGGGGCCAGCCCCTTTTTCTTCATACCACTTTAAAGCTCTTATGATTTTGAACACTTTTTGTTCAACAACTATTCAGAAATTCTTTTTCGTTTCCGAGATATTAGCAAAAGATATATTTAGGGGCCGGCCCTTTAACTCATTAATTGGGACGTTTGGAGAAAAATGAAACGTTGCATATTGTTTAGATCATTATTTTGAACATCTTTTGTTCAATATTGCTTATCAAAATATTTCCCACTTTTGAGATATAAAGCGTCAAAGATTTTGCATTCTGGCTCCTAATGGCCCCTAATTATGTAACATATGATGTGAATATTATAATATATAGTTGTAAATTGTTGAGTTAAACATTTTTGCTTCAGTTATGCATTACAAAATTTTGATCGTTAAAGAGCTATTGACTAAAGACTTTCGGCCCCTCTCGGCCCCTAATGTGATAAGTCAGCCCTTTTTCGTTGATATCATATAAAAGATCTTGTAATTCTACACAATTTCTATTCAATATCTTTTTAGAAAATCTCTATAGTTTTAGAGATATGACAAAAAATGTCTCGAAAATTCACTCCTGATTCATGTCCTAAATTTCGACCCCTACCGAGCTTCCATACTGGGTACTTCCGAAAAATTTGAAAACCCAGGTGCAAAACTTCAACATGTCGTCTATAATCGCTGAAAATTTCAGCGCTCTAGCTTTTGTCGTTTTTTAGTTTTATTGTCGACAAAATGGCTATCTGAAAATCGATTAAATCGCGATAACTTCCGACCGGAAGTGAATTTTAAGGATTTGAACAAAAAAGGATCATCTTCAGATCAAAAGGCATTACCCATGAAAATTTCATGAAAATCGATCGAATCGTTTGCGAGATATCTTCTGCACAAAAATTGTAAAGAAAAAGTGGAATAATAATAATAATAATAAAAGTGAAAAAGAAACAATACAATAATAGAAGGGTCTTCCGTTGGAGACGGAAGACCCTAATAATAAAGGTAAAAAAGAAACCGAAGAATAATAGAAGGGTCTTCCGCTGAAGACGGAAGACCCTAATAATAATAAAGGTAAAAAAGAAACCGAAGAATAATAGAAGGGTCTTCCGCTGAAGACGGAAGACCCTAATAATAAAGGTAAAAAAGAAACCGAAGAATAATAGAAGGGTCTTCCGCTGAAGACGGAAGACCCTAATAAAAATGTAAAAGAAACCGAAGAATAATAGAAGGGTCTTCCGCTGAAGACGAAAGACTTTAATAAAACATAAGAGAAATCATTTCTCCTAGACAAATTACTAGTCGTTAAACATTTTTGGATGTTTCCGTAAAAGTCTATTTAAAAAAAATTGCTCTTCAAGCAGGGATCGAACTCAAAACCCTTGGGTTGAAAGGCAGGTGCGCTAACCATTAGGCCACGCATTCCGACAACAGTAGTAAGTTAAAATGTTTAGGACTATAGAATAGATGCAAGCGTATTTTTAGAATCG